>NW_006921681.1:7830791-7844009 GCF_000298275.1 Orycteropus afer afer
CCAGCTGCCCAGCCACTCAACCAGGCCCAGCCAAGTTGACACACAAATATAACCACCACATGAGGCAAGCATAACCTTGATACCAAAACCAGGCAAAAACATCACTAAAAAGGAAAACGACAGACCAATATCCCTCATGAATATAGGCACAAAAATCTTCAACAAAATCCTAGCCAATAGACTCCAGCAACATATCAAAAAAATAATACGTATGACCAAGTGGGGTTCATATAAAGTATGCAAGGATGATTCAACATTAGAAAAACAATCAACATCATGCGCCACATAAATAAAACAAAGGAAAAGAACCACATCAGGAACATGCAAATTAGAACCACAATGTTACTGCTCTTGTTAGGGCCATTGAGTCAGTTCCCATTCATACAACCCCACGCACAACAGAATGAAACGCTGCCCTGTCCCGCGCCATCCTCACAACCGTTACTGTGCTTGAGCCCATTGTTGCAGCCACTGTCTCAGTGCATCCTGTTGAGGGGCTTTCTCTTTTCCACCCACTCTCTACTTTACCAAACATAATTCCTTCTGCAGGGGCTGGTCCCTCCTGCTAAAGCAGCCAAAGTACACGAGAGAAAGTCTGGCCATCCTTACTTCTAAGGAGCATTCTGCTGTACTTCTTCCAGGACAGATTTGTTCATTCTCTGGCAGTCCATGGTCTATTTAATATTCTTCACCAACACCACAGTTCAAAAGCATCAATTCTTGTTCTTCAGTCAAAATGAGATACCACTATATACCTAGTAGAATGGTTCGAACTGAAAAAACTGACAATATTGAATGCTGGTGAAAATGCAAATCAAAATGAATTTCCATCCATTGCAGGTGAAGATGCAAAATGATATAGCTACTTTGGAAAACTGTTTAGTGGCTTTTTATAAAGTTTACATATACGTAAAATATGGGCTACCAATCCCACTCCTACATACACCCACTCTTCACTTGTTAACATGGTTAGGTTTCAAAGACCAGGTCTTCATGCAAAAATTGGCGTTATGCGAAAACAGAAGGTGCCATTCTCACAATCATTGTTATGCTAGAGCCTATCGTTGCAGCCTCTGTTTCAACCCATTTTGTTGAGGGTCTTCCTCTTTTTTTTTTTTTTTTTCTCACCTTCTGCTTTACCAAGCATGATACCCTTCTCCAGGGACTGGTCCCTTCTGACAATATGACCAAAATACGAGAGACAAAGTCTGGCCATTCTCACTTCTAAGGAGTATTCCAGCTGTACTTCTTCCAAGACAGATTTGTTCGTTCTTCTGGCAGTCCACAGTATATTCAATATTCTTCACCAGCACCATTTAAATGCACCAGTTCTTCTGCAGTCTCCCTTATTCATTGTCCAGCTCTCACATGCATAGGAAGTCATTGAAAATACCATGGCTTGGGTTAGGCACACCTTAATGTTCAAAGTGATCTCTTTGCTCTTAAATGCTTTAAAGAGGTCTTTGGTAGCAGACTCGCCCAATGCAACACATCGTTTGATTTCTTGACTGCTGCTTCCATTAGCATTGATTGTGAATCCAAGTAAAATGAAATCCTTGACGATGTCAATCTTTTCTCCATCTGTCATGATGTTGCTTGTTGGTCCAGTTGTGAGGAATTTTGTTGTCTTTATGTTGAGCTGCAATCCATACTGAAGGCTGTAGTCTTTGATCTTCATCAGTGAGTGTTTCAAGTCTTCTTCACTTTCAGGAAGCAAGCTTGTGTCATCTGCATATCACAGGTTGTTAAAGACTCTTCTTCCATCCTGATGCCATGCTCTTTTTCGTATAATCCTGCTTCTTGAACTATTTGCTCAGCATAAAGATTGAATAAGTACGGTGAGAAGATACAGTCTTGATGTACACCTATTCTGATATATGTCGTTAAAAAAAAACAAACCTGTATGTGAATTTTTATAGCAGCTTTATTAGTTATCACTCAAAATTGGAAACAACCTAAATGTCCGTAAACAGGTGAATAGATAAACAAGCAATGGTATGTCCATTCAATGAAATACTACTCAGCAATAAAAAGAAACAAACTAGTGCCACAGGCAACAACATGGATGACTCAAAAGTATTGTCCTCAGTGAAGGTAGAAATCCCTCAGTGGGCTAGTTGTACATTCAGCTACTAACTGAAAGGTTGAAGGTTCAAGTCTGCCTGGAGGGGCCTCAGAGGAAAGCCCTGGTGATCTACTTCTGAAAATATCAGCCATTGGCCACCCCATGGAGCATATGGGGTCACCATGAATTGGAACCACTCAACATCAACTGGTTTTTAAGTGTAAGAAGCCAGACTCAAAAGGTTACATGGTGTGTAATCTTGCTTATGTGACATTTTAGAAAAGGCAACACTATAGGTGCAGAAAGCAGATGAACAGCTGCCAAGGACCAGGGGTGAAAGAAAGGATTCACCGGTGGTGTGCTAATAATGTTCAACAACTGGCTTATGGGGCTAGAGAGGGTGCACATAAACTTAACTGATATAAATGATACATAACACACAATTCATAAATAATACAATTGTAATTCCATGTAGCCAAATGATTCTCATGAAATGCTTTAGTTAATTTTTTCAAACTTACCATATTTTTCACATATAACATGTCCACATAAATAACACACATATGCATATAACACACATATTGCTCCTAGGAACCTGATGCACAAGGGGTTGCGCAGTTTGCACAAAAACATATAGCACACATGTTACTTGTGTAAAAATACAGTATGTATCTGTAGCCAACCGGTATTTGCAATTGACAAACAAGTGTTCCAACATGACTGTTAGTTGGTATTTTCCTTAACCTTAAAGAGTGAAAACTAAAGGGATCAAAGTAGGAGATCCTGGAAAGAGTGGGGGAGCAAAAAAGTGGAACAAAACTCAAAATCATTAAAAATAAAAAAATAAATAAAAAAAACCAGGCTTACTGGTCTGATATAGCCTGGTGAAACCCTCAAAGACTATGGCCCCTAGTCACCCTTCAGGCCTGGAATTTAACTCATTCCTGCAGCTTCCAGCCAAACAATAGACAAGCCTACAAGGGAAACAATTACACCACGTAGGTACACTCCTTAGATCAACCATGGGAGATGGGAAGGACAGCATTTGTACAGGAAGATAGCTCAGAGGACAGGAATGCATAGGGAAGAAGGACACAGGGAAAAGGTAACCACAGGGAGGAAGTGGAAGAGAGCTGTAACATTGTGGGGATTATAATCAATGTCATGAAACAAAATGTGTAGGAACTGTTGAATGGAAAACAAATTTGCTCTGTAAACTTTCACCCAAATCACACACACACACACACACACACACAAAGAGTGAAAACTGAAACCACCTACGCTCACACCCAGCTTTGACTCTGAAGACTGCAGCTATATGCCAACATACAACTTACAGTTGACATGAACAGGGTATACTATTCCATTGTCTGCCTGCTATTCCCAGAGCCTGTTACCCAGGCAATGGCTTGATTTTTCATTGTAGGAACTGCCTGAAAGACCCATCAACTCTTCAATGGAAAGCATCGACACATAGTTTGCACCCTAAGATTCTTTTAATAATTTGCCTTGAAAATCCTCACCTTGCTGTCTTCACAATCCTGGACTGCTTTATTGTGACCCCTAGCCCAATCCTAATCAAGCCCAGGTATTGAATGTTGTTGTTAGCTGCAGTCATATTGACTCTGACTCAGGGTGAACTTAAGTACAGCAGAACAAAATATTGCCCAGTTCCACATCATTTTCACAATCAGCAGCATGTTCCAGTCCATCATTACAGATACTGCGCCAACCCATCTCTCTGAGGGTCTCCCACATCCTCAGTGGCCCTCTACTTCACCACACATGATGTCTTCCTCTGGCCATTGATCCCTTCTGATGATGTATGCGTCCAGAGAAAGTGAGTCAGACAGTGTTCTGTTGTGAGGTATAAGGTTTTCATTGGTTAAATTTTGGAAGCAGATTGCCAGGCCTTTCTTCCTTGTCTTATTCAGGAAGTTCTGCTGAAACCTGCCCACCATGGGTGACCCTGCTGGTATTTGAAATACCAATGACACAGCTTCCAGAATCAGAACAACATCCAAGCCACCACAGTACAACAAATTGACCAATGAGTGGTGGCCTGTATCAAAAGGTCTCCCTTAAACTGAAGTCAATTCTTAATAAATTTCTTTCCCCTTGCCTTTCCACTTTAAGACACTGACAAAGCTCTGTAGAGGCGGTTCTCCCTGACCACAGTAAAGAATAAATTCAGCCTTGTCATCAGGTTATGTTGGTGATGTTTGGGAAGCATCATTTGACAAAAGCAAGATGAGGATAAAACAATGAAGACATACGTCAGAACTTCATTCATTCATCGATAATGTGGGAGACTTCTTTACTGAATCAGATAATATTTTTTTAAATACTGGAAGAATATTTCCTCAATTTTTTGTACTGTTCACAATGAAACGGCTCCAGACACAACACACTTTTAAGTTTAATCTACATTATTAGCATTTTCCCCATCACTTACTTATGTCTAGATAATCAACAAACTCATCAATCAAAGGAAGAATGAGAGTTGGGAATAAGGGGAAGAAATGGAATGTGGGACTGATTGCTTCCATTGCTATGAAACCAGAAGAACTGAATGCTGCTAGGCTATCATTACTGAACAAAAAGGGGAAAATACAGAGCAGAATTTCAAATTCTAATGGGTCCTCAGACTTTCTGGAGCCATGGAGGCTGAACAAACCTGTGAATCTATGGTCCTGAGACAATCTTTAAACCTTGAAACAAAAATATCCCTGAAGTGTCATCTTAAAACTGAACAGGCGTTTAGCTTAACTAGTAAAGAGTATGTGCCTTGAGCACTGGGCTACTTTCAGATCTCTGAGATCAAATTGATGACACTTGAAAGATTATATAGCAACTTTATGGGGTGGTGACTTAATGTTAATGGGGGAGGAACAACTCAGAAAAGGAGGGTGAAAATGGCTATACACCTTGAAAAATGTAATCAATGTTACTGAATTGTATACGTAGAAACCGTTGAATTGGTGTATGTTTTGCTGTGAATATTCTCAACAACAACAACAAAAAATAAATCATTAAAAAAAAAAACACCTTGATTTGTAACATTTGCCAATTTCTCTAGTGTAAATACTCACACTGCAGCCAATTATAAGTTCACTAAACTCAGTTTTGGGAAGCAATGTACAGACACACCATTATGTAGTATTTCCAACATATAGACACAATGTTGTTGTTGTTATGTGCCGTCAAGTCGGCCCCGACTCATAGCGACCCCTCCTTGGGTTTCCGAGGCAGTATCACTACGGAAGTAGGATTGCCCAACCTTCCTTCCGAGGACATAAATATTCTCAAGAACACAAATGGTAAAATGCAGGAAAATAATTAGGAAGTGATGAGTTTTGAGTGTCTTAGTTATCTTATTGTTGTTGTTGTTATGTGCTGTTGAGTCGGACCCGACTCATAGCGACCCCTCCTTGGTTTCCGAGGCGGTATCACTACAGAAGTAGACTGCCCAACCTTCCTTCCAAGAAGTGGCTGGTGGGTTTGAACCGCCCGCCTTATCTAGTCTACTATAACAGAAATGCCACAAGTGGGTGGCTTTGACAAACAGAAACTTATTTCCTCACAATTTAGGAGGTTAAAAGTCCACATTCAGGGTGCCAGCTCTAGGGGACATCTTTCTCTCTCTGTCTACTCTGGAAGAAGGTCCTTGTCTCTTCTGAGCTTCTGCTCCTGCGTGATGTTCATGTGGCTTGGCATGTGTCTTCCCCATCTCCCCTCGCTAGGTTGTGTTTAATCTCTTTTATATCTCAAAAGAGATTGACTCAAGACACATCCTACACTAATCCTGACTGATTAACATAACAAAGACAATCCATTCCCAAATGGGATTATAACCATAGGCATAGATGTTAGGATTCACAACACATGTTTTGGGGGACACAGTTCAATTTATAACATTTGGGTATATATCACCTTTGCTTTTAATATAATTTATTTAATTGTTAGTTTATATAATTTGATACTTAATGACAACCGTGTTTAACAACCAGCTTGCAAATGTTTGAAAATTTAACAACTTGCTCTCATGAACTGAAACTAGCCACTCAAGCACACACTGGGATTGGCTGCAAAGTGGCACAAAAGAAATTTTGGGGTGATGGAAATGTTCTGTATCTTGATTGTGGTGGTGGCTACACTACTACAAAAGTTTGTTGAAATTCATGGAATGGTACACATAGAAAAGGTGAATTTATTGTATGTAAATTATACTTCAGCAAACCTGGGGAAAAGATGGTTATTAGTTAACTAGTTAACTCCAGAGGTAGCATGGAATAGCATCCATGTGACATAACTGGGGAGTCTTCAGCTCCTGTCACTGAGCACAGGCATGGCAACTCAAACCACCAAAACTGGCAAGGACGCCCCTTCCAGAACTGCACCATCATCTCTCCCTCAAGGTCCACCATGCTCATCAGCACAGAGTCTGATCTCTTTTCCAAAACTAACTCCTGCAGCTGCATCTGATTGGCGGAAGCTCATCACATACTTACACTCTAGCTGCAAAGGAGGCTGGAAAAGTGATTTTCCAATTCTACCATGAAGGAGCTCTGGTAGCATAGTGCCTAAGGCACTTGACTGCTAACCAGAAGGCTGGTGGTTCAAACCCACCAGCCACTCCTTGGAAGGAAGGTTGGACAATCCTACTTCCGTAGCGATACTGCCTCGGAAACCCAAGGAGGGGTCGCTATGAGTCGGGGTCGACTCGACGGCAAATAACAACAACAACAACAACCATGAAGGAGCAGGACTCACAATGAATGAGATGCCTTAAATCTAGGAAGTAGATTCACAAGGTGCTGGATAGTCACATGAGCATAAAAACGGTCCCCTACTATGACAACCAGTTACAATCACCAACATGCCACCATAAACACCACCAACAACATCATGCCCATTATTGTCAGTGAGCCTGGATCTGGCTCTTCTGTGTGTGGTACGATGTTAGACATCTGCATAGGGACAGATGTAGGATGGGCCCATCCTAGAGGAGTTGACTGGTCAGAAGGCCTGGTCACCTGCCCTGCAGGGTAGCATGGGCTAAGCTTTCCATAGGAGAGGCTGAGCCATGAAGTGCTGTAGGAGCCAGAGAGGGAGAGATCCTTGGGGACTGGAGAGGAAAGAGACAACTTTCTATAGAGAAGGGCATCTGAGCAGTGCTTTGAAAGGTGAGAAAGACTTCAGTAAGTGCTGCAGAAGGAAGAAGGCACCTCAATAGGAGGACCTGTGGGAAAAGGCTTGGAGTCTTGGCATGTTAGGGGATTTAGGCTGGTACAGAAATGTAGACAGTATTTCTCAAACTTGACCATGGCTTCAGGATAAGAAGTATATTTTGCATTGTAACACACACACATACACATAAAAAAAGAAGAAGGAAAAGTTTCACAAAGCAACAGCTGCCTCTTCTGCCATGAGACCAGAAGAATTGGATGGTGCCCTACCACCATCACTGAACATTTTGATCACAGATTCTATTGAAGAATCTGGGTCATAAGTGGGGCAGGAGGATGGGGAGGATGGGGAACACAATTTCAAATTTTCACTGGAATCTGGGTCTTCTAGAGCCATTGAGGCTGGATGAGCCTTTGAAACTATTGTCTTGAGATAATCTTTAAACTTTAAATCTCAAACCAAAACTATCCCCGAAGGCGTCTTTGAACCAAAAAAAATAGCTTATCTTAACTAGGAAAGTACATCTGCTTTGACCATTGCACTCTTTTAAAGGATTATCCATGTGAGATCAAATTGATGACGGCAACTCAAAAAGGTTGGATGGGAGGCTTAGGGGGCAGTGAGTTTAAGATAATGGTGGTGGCATAATGTGGAAAAGGCTAGCGAGGATGGTGGCCCCAACGTGAAGAATGTGATCACTGTCACTGAGTTGTACATGGAGAGATTGGTGAAATGATGACCCTGTGACTGTGTATACTTTAACCAAAAAAAAAAAAAAAAGTTTCACAAAGCAGCACATACTCTTACTACATGCAGTGCACTCTGATTTTTTGTAATTATTTACCCTACTTCATTTTTTAAAAAAGTGGTGGTCATCAGTCATTAAGTTGATTTCTTGACCCATCAATGGCTCACAACTTTCAGTCTGAAAAACACAGATGCAGGGGACACAGAACTGGAAGGAGAAACACAGGTGGGCCTGTGGGGGGCCTTGAACCCCAGGTCAGAGTATTTGGACTTTGCCCTGTAGGTTCTTGAGCTCAGAGGCCATGTGCAGAGTGATGGATATGAAATGACCAATCTATACCATCTGCCAATATTTGAAATGCAACATTTGACCCAGCAATTCCAGTTCCAGGTTTGTAGTCTAGAGAAGTGCTCACTAAGGAGCTCCAAGAGGCATGAACAATGATGTTTGCGGTCATGCTGCTTCTAACCAGAAGAACTTACATATGGAATAATATGCAATTCTTTAAAAAAAAAAAAAGAGGTCAGACTGTGTCATGATAGGGAGAGATCTCCCAGGCATTTGGGGTGAGGAGACAAAATGCGTGGTCAGATATGTATGTGGTCCATTTTCAGTTTGGGATCAAACAATCTGTAGATGTGGACTTACATGTGGCAATGCCTTTTTAAAAGATTTGGAAGGGAAGGGAAAAAAAGACTTTGTACCTTTCTTCTTGCTCTGTGAGTCACTTGCTCTGGGGGAAGCCGGCCACCATGTCATGAGGACACTCGGCAACCTATGGGAAGGTCCATGTGGAGAAGAACTGAGGCCTCCAGCCAACAGCCAGTCAGGAACATGTGAGAGGGCCAGCTTGGAAGCAGACCCTCCAGCCCCAGTCAGGCCTTAAGATGACTGTATCCCTGGCCACCATCTTGACTGTAACACCTTATGCAGGATCTACTCCTGGATTCCTGACTCTAGAATTTATGTGAGATAAGAAATGTTTGTTGTAATATATATATATTACATACCCAGCTGTGTATATATATAGAAGGCCCTACATCATACCTAGCAGGAGTTGCAATGGAGTAGCTGAGACTGGGGCAGTGCAGGTGCAAAGGGCCTTCCATAATTTTCTCTCTAAGCTTCTATATGGCTTATAATTTTTGCAATAAGCCTTATTCTTGAATAATGCACTTGATTTTATTTTTATTTACTTATTTTTTATTTTTTTTACTGTGCTTTAGGTGCAAGTTTACAGAGCAGAATTTGTTTTACATTCAACATTTCATGTACATTTGATTTCACTCCCCAGTTACCATCCCCAACCCTAACCCACTCTCCTCCCCTCCCTGCCCAGCCCCGCCCCCCTTGCCCTTTATAGTTATGTACTCCTGTGTGTCCTGCATTTCTTCCATGTGAAGGTTGCCCCCTCTAGTGCCCCATGGTCAATTGCTCCAAGGGATGTACCTCCATAGAGTATGTGGGTGCGTCACCCTGGGTTGAGTGGTCTGTGTGTACATCTTATTTACAATTGGGCTGAGAGCCAGCCCTTGGGAGTGAGTTTTATTCTAGGCCGGAAGTGTATCCCAGGGCCATAGTATTGATACCACCAGACTCCATCCGACTGGTAATTCTGGTCATTATTGAATGCACATGATTTTATGTGTTCCCAGGAGTTCACCCTTTGAGATGGTGGGTGTGAGGGAGAAGGACAGGTCTGGGGAGGTAAGGGTCAGAGGGAGTGGCCAGAAGCACTGCCCTATTAGGCCCCCCCCCCCCCGCACTGAGTGCAGTGGGAGGTCCCAGTAGCTCACAGTAAGAGGCAGTTACAACCCACTGCCCTAAACACTGACAGCTCTGGGAGCCCAGATAAGGTGCTGGATCCAACCCAAGGATCAGGGAGGGCTTCCTAGAAGAAGTGACGGGAGCAGGCAAGTGGAGTGTGAGTAAAGAAGCTAACCCCATGGGAAGCAGGAGACTAGGAAAGAGCCCCTTCTGGAGACCGAGCCTGCACCACTTAGCCTGAAGACTCCATGCATTCCCAGGGCTGCAAGCTTAAGGAGAGCAAGGATGGGCTTGAAGCTGCCCCCCACCACGTGGTTTCTGCCCAGCCCCTCCTTGAGATTGGCTGGGACAACCTGGCTGCAGTTATGCAAATCATTTCCCAGGCGTGGCTCTCATTACCTTTCTGTGGCTGGTGGCTGCAGAACCTGTGTGATGCCACACTGGCCCCGAGGTGGGGGATGGGCGGAGGTGCCTGCCTTGCCCTTTCTCCTCCCCAGCACTACCTTCAATGGAGCAAGGAAAACATCTCCCTCCTGCTGGAGCCCCTGACTAATCACATCTGGTTCACATTGGCTCTGTTTGGTTCCAATCCTCTCACTTCCTGCTACTGTCTCTAGGAGCACTGGTCCTGTACCCCCAGCTGTGGGAATCGCCTGCCACCTTCCCTGAACCTACTGAAGCATGATGATGCTTAGTCAATCCTGTGGCCTTTAAGGCCACCCCCAATGGGGTCCCCAACAGCCTTGTGAGTCTTCCCTGGAGCCCCACTACAAATGTGATGTCTGCTGTCCCCACAAATGTGCCCCAGGATTTGCTCTGGCTGTCCACCTGCCTGGCTTCCCAGGCTTTCCCAGGGCCCACCTACATCCTTCAAGATCTGACCAAAACCAAAAACCAAACTCACTGCTGTCGAGTCGATTCGACTCATAGCGACCCCTCCTTGGGTTTCCAGGGCAGCATCTCTACGGAAGTAGATTAACAAACCCTGTCTGTTGCCCTCTGCCTGGTGCCTTCCACCCTCCTTAGGGTGCTGCTGAGTGTCAGGTGTGGTGCGGGCTCTTCCTCCCTGGGTGCCTCTTGATAAGAGGGAGCGGAGGTCTACTGGCCTGAGCAAGAGAACATGTGTTTGCCTTGAGGGAGTGTATCTCCAAAGAAGATACCAAAGTGCTTCCAGGGACTCAGGGACAGAGCTGAGATTGGGGGGGGGGGGGCAGGGGTGTAGGTGTTTTTCAGGGATCAAAGAGGATGATGGACAGGAGGAGAGGGAGGGAGACTCTCCCCAGAAAGCAGGGACTCCAGGCATTAGCCCAGGTGGGCCCAGAGAAGTGATTTGAAGGGAAAGAAGTGATTTGCACCCAACTCCAGACTGTGGAGGAGCCCTGGTAGTGCAGTGGTTGAAGCCCTTGGCTGCTAATCAAAAGGTCAGTGGCTCGAACCCACCAGCCTCTCTTTGCACTCTGTGGGAGAAAGACAAGGCAGCCTGCTTCGGTATAGATTTACAGCCTTGGAAACCCTATGGGGCAGTTCTACTCTGTCCTATAGGGTCACTATGAGCCTGAATTGTTTTGACGGCAGTGGGTTTGAGCTGTGGGGACTCAGCGCTGACTGTCCCCCTGCAGCCCTCCCGTGGCTGCATGCTGCTCTGAGTACTGCTCAGGTGACAGAGCTCTGTAGCCTTTGCCTCACAAGGTAACTAATTGCTAACATGCTGTGCTGACCGTGAGCCAGGCCCGTGGACAGCCAGAGCAAGAACCACCATGAAGCAGCTGTTATTATCCTCATTCTTACAGCTGAGAAAACTGAGGCATGGAGAGGTTAAGTAACTGACCCAAGCTTAAGTAACAATTGGTAAGTAGCAAAGCCGGGATCTGGGCCCAGGAGGTTCTTAACCCCCACGTTGGTCAGAGGCTCCCAACTCTCTGAGGCACCACTTTTCCCCCCTCGCTGGAATGGACTCTGGGCTGAGAGCCTCTTGAGCTCAGGAACGGGGACAGGGTTCATCTGCATCTCCCCAGTAGCCAGCACTAAACCTATTCCTTCCTCCCTCCCGCTCTCCCTCCCTCCCTCCTTTCTTTCCTTCCTTTCTCCCTCCCTCCCTCCCTCCCTTCCTTCCATCATTCCATAGATTTTCACTCAGCACCACCTGGGAGCCATGTGCCAAACCCTTCTGAGCTTTAGGCACCTGATCTGCAGAATGGGAAGTGTCTTGAGCAGAGTGGGCGGATAGAAGTAAAGCCAGTCACATGTGTCATTTTACATTTCCTAGTAGCCACATCCAAAAAGTAAAAACTATCAAGTCAATTTAATTTTATTTATTTTACTTTAAGAGCTTGTTTTACATTCAACGTAACACGTACATTTAGTTTCATTCCCCATTAGCCATGTCCAACCCTAACCCAGTCTCCTCCCTTCCCTACCCTGTAACCCTCCCCCTGTGCCCCTCATATTTATGCCCTCCTGTTTGTCCTGCATTTCCTTACCCTGAATGTTGCCCCTCTGGTGCCCCGTGGTCTATTGCTCTAAGGGATGTATTACTATAGAGTATGTGGGTGCGTCATCTTGGGTTGAGTGGTCTGCATGTACATCTTGTTAACTATTGGGCTGAGAGCCTGCCCCTGGGGGTGCATTTTATTCTAAATGCAGAATGTATTCCAGGGCCATAGTATTGGGGGTCTTGCCAGATTTCATCTGACCAGTAATTCTGGTCATTATTGAGTTTTTGGATTTTGTTCCACGTTTTCCCTCCCACTCTATCCAGGATCTCCAGATTTGATCCTTTCCTGAGTGGTTGGCATTGGTAGCCGGGCACCATCTAGTTCTTCTGGTCTCGAGAGCCATCGTGTCCTAGGGCTGATAGCTTCTAAATGGTCCCCCCTTTTTTTTTTTGCATTCTTCTTTACTTCCAACTCTAGGAGACCGTTAGCTGCATCTTAGATGGCCACTTGAAAGCTTTTAAGACCCCAGTCACTACTCACCAATGTAGGGTGTGGAGTAATGGTTTTACGTATTTTGTTGTGCCAATTGAGTCTGGTGTCCCCCAGTACTATGGTCCTGAGACAGTAGATCTATCTATTGGATCCCTCTCCCATAGTGTCTGGTTGTCTGTGAGGGATTACTCTGTGTCTGCCTTCTATTGTTTCTGTAAGGACTGCAGGTATTTTGTATCACTGGTATCTGTGCAAGATTAGCCTCAGTTCAATCTATCCTTGGTCTAGAGTATACCTCCGTTCACTGACCCCTGTCTAATCATCTCAGGTGTTTATGTGTTTATCTGTATATCCTAGTGTGTGATGTTAAAGGCAATGCAGTATTGTGGACACATTGGCTGGTATTAGCATCTGTCATCTATCTCTTATGTGCACAATTCGGTGTCCTCCCATGTCCTAATGTTATCATGGTGGTCATAGATCCTTCCCATGTATCCCTCCCCCTACCCATGTCAGTGTGT
>NW_006921681.1:7845109-7847516 GCF_000298275.1 Orycteropus afer afer
CACCATTTGTTAAGGGGGCTGTCTCTTCCCCCATTTAATGGGTTTTGGACCTTTGTCAAAAATCAGTTGTCCATAGATGGATGGGTCTATATCTGGACTTTCGATTCTGTTCCATTGGTCTATCTGTCTATCATTCTACCAATACCATGCTGTTTTGACTACAGTGGCTGTATAGTAGTTCTTAAGATCTGGGAGTGTGAGACCTCCCACTTTGTTTTTCTTCTAGAGAAGTGCTCTGCTTATTTGAGGTCTCTTTCCTTTCCATATGAAGTTAGTGGTTAGTTTTTCCATGTTCTTAAAAAATTTTGTTGAATTCTGGATCAGGATTGCATAAATGTGTAGATTGCTTTAGGTAGTATTGACATAATTTTAATAAAATATTTGTTTAACCCCATATTATCATTTCAGCATGTAATCAATGTAAAAATTATCAATGCATTATTTTACATTCTTTTTTTCATAGTAAGTCTGGAAAGAGTAAAAATGATAGAATTTTGCAAGACCAGTAACTTATTCATTGCAAGTAACTTTTTTCAACATAAATAGTCCATACAAGGGAACCTCACTGGATAGAATACACACAAATCAAATTGACTGCATCTGCAGAAAGAGACAACGGAGAGACTCAGTGCCTTTAGCTAGAACAAGGCCATAGGCTATCAATTGCTCCTATGCAAGTTCAAGTTGAAGCTCAGAAAAATTAAAACAAGTGCACGAAAGCCAAAATATGAGCTTGAGTATACCTCACCCGAATTTAGAGACTATCTCAAGAATAGATTTGCTGCATTGAACAGTAATGACCAATGACCAGATGAATTGTGGAATAACATCAAGGATACCTACCATACATAAAGAAAGCAAAAGGTCATTAAAAAAGACAAGATAGAAAGAAAAGACCAAATGGATGTTAGAAGAGACTCTGAAACTTGCTTTTAAACATAGAGCAGGAAGATTTCAGCTGAAGAAGACAAAGTAAAGTATTATAATGAAATGTGGAAAGATCTGGAGTTAGAAAACTAAAAGAGAAGAACAGACTTGGCATTTCTCAAGCTGTAAGAACTGAAAAAAAAAAAAAAAAAAATCAAGCCCCGAGTTGCAATATTGAAAGATTCTATGGCCACAATATTGAATGATGCAGGAAGCATCAAAAGAAGATGAAAGGAATATACAGAGCCACTGTTCCAAAACGAATTGGTCAATGTTCAACCATTTAAGGAGGTAGCATATGATCGAGAACCAATGGTATTCCAAGCTGCACTGTTGGCATTGGTTAAAAACAAAAAACAAAAACAAGCCTCCAGGAATTGATGGAATACCAACAGAGATATTTCAACAAACAGATGCAATATTGGAAACACTCAACTGTCTATACCAAAAAATTTGGAAGACAGTTACCTGGTCAACCAACTAGAAGAAATGCATATTTGTGGTCTATTCCAAAGAAAGATGATCCAGAAGAATATAGAAATTATTGAACGGTATCATTAATAACACATGCAAGTAAAGTTTTACTGAAGTTAACTCAAAAATGGTTGCAGCAGTACATAGACAGGGAACTGCTAGAAATCCAAGCTGGATTCAGAAGACAGCTTACAGTGAGGAATGTCATTGCTGATGTTAGACTGATCTTGGCTAAAGCAGAGAATACTAGAAAGATGTTTCCCTGTGTTTTATTGACCATGAAAAGGCATTCAACTGTGTGGATCATAACAAATTATGGATAACACTGTGAATAATAGGAATTCCAGAAAACTTAATTGTGCTCATGAGGAATCTGTACTTAGAGCAAGAGGCAGTTGTTTGAACAGAACAAGAGGATATTGTGTGCTTTAAAATCAGGAAAGGCATGCATCAGGGTTGTATCCTTTCACCATACTTAATCAATCTGTATGCTGAGCAAATAATCCAAGAAGCTGGACTATATGAAGAAGAACACGGCATCAGGGTTGAAGGAAGACTTGTTAATAACCTGCAATATGCAGGCAGCACACTCTTGCTTGCTGAAAGTGGGGAGGACTTGAAGCACTTACTGATGAAGATCAAAGACTCTAGCCTTCAATGTGGATGTGACTCCAAAAAAGAAAACAAAAATCCTCACCACTAGGTTTATAAACATCTTATAAATGGAGAAAATATTGAAGCTGCTACGGATTTCATTTTACTTGGATCCACAATAAACACCCGTGGAAGAAGCAGTCAAGAAATCAGACAGCATATTGCATTTGACAAATCTGCTGTAAAAGATCTCTTTAAAGTATTAAATAGCAAAAATGTGATCTTGAGGACTAAGGTGAACCTGACTGAAACCACTATATTTTCAGTCACCTCATATGCATGTCTTGGAAGAAGTACAGCCAGAATATGCCTTGGAAGTGAGAATGGTGACATATCAGGAGAGATCAGTCCC
>NW_006921681.1:7848666-7849260 GCF_000298275.1 Orycteropus afer afer
TGCTTCAAATCCTCTTCACTTTCAGCAAGCAAGATTGTGTCATCTGCATAAACTGAGTTGTTAATGAGCCTTCCTCCAATCCTGATGCCACACTCTTCATACAATCCAGCTTCTCAGATTATTTGCTCAGCATACGGTTTGAATAAGTATGGTGAAAGGATACAGCCCTGACACACTCCCTTCCTGATTTTAAACCATACAGTATCTCCTTGTTCTGTTCAAATGACAGCCTCCTGGTCTATGTACAGATTCCTTATGAGCACAATTAAGTGTTCTGGAATTCCGATTCTTCTCAATGTGATCCATAATTTGTTATGGTTTACACAATGGAATACTTTTGCATAGTCAATAAAACACAAGTAAACATCTTTCTAGTATTCTTTGCTTGCAGTCAAGATCCATCTGACATCAGCAATGATATCCATCATCCCATGTTCTCTTCTGAATCCAGCTTGCATTTCTGGAAGCTCTCTGTCAATATACTGCAGCAACCTTTTTTAATTATCTTCAGCAAGATTTTACTTGTGTGTAATATTAATGATATTGTTTGATAATTTCCACATTCTGTGGGATCACCTTTCTTTGGAATGGGTA
>NW_006921681.1:7849660-7851399 GCF_000298275.1 Orycteropus afer afer
TCTGCTTGAGAAGTGCTAAGGGTGTTCTTCCCTTTTGGTTTTCTAACTCCAGGTCTTTGCACATTTCATTATAGTAATTGGCTTTGTCTGCTCGAGTTGCTCTTTGAAATCTTCTGTTCAGCTCTTTTATCTTGTCACTTCTTCCATTTGCTTTAGCTACTCTCCATTTAAGAACAAGTTTCAGAGTCTCTTCTGACAACGATTTTGGTCTTTTCTTCCTTTCCTGTCTTTTTAATGACCTTTTGCTTCTTCATGTATGATGTTCTTGATGTTATCTCATAATTCATCTGGTTTTTGGTCATTGGTATTGAATGTGTCAAATCTAGTCTTTAGATGATCTCTAAATTTCAGGTGGAATACAATCAGGGTCATATTTTGGCTCTCATGGCCTTGTTTTAATTGTCTTCAGTTTCAATTTGAACTTGCATATGGGCAGTTGATGGTCTATTCCACAATCAGATCCTGGCCTTGTTTTGGCTGAAGATATTGAGCTTCTTCATTACTTCTTTCCACAGATGTAGTTGATCTGAATCCTGTGTATACCATCTGGCAAAGTCCACATGTATAGCCACCATTTATGTTGTTGAAAAAAAGGTATTTGCATTGAATAAGTCATTGGACTTGCAAAATTCTATCATGCAATTTCCAGCATCATTTCTATTACAAGGGCCATATTTTCCAACTACTGGTGATTCTTCTTCATTTTCAATTTTTGCATTCCAATCACCAGTAATAATCAACACATCTTGATTGCATGTTTGGTCTATTTCAGATGGCAGAAGTTGGTAAAAATTTTCAATTTCCTCATCTTTGGCTTTGGTGCTTGGTGCATAAATTTGAATAATAGTAGTATTAACTGATTTTCCTTGTAGACATATGGATATTATCCTCTCACTGACAGCATTGTAGTTCACGATAGATCTTGAAACATTCTTTTTGACAATGAATGCCATGTCATTCCTCTTCAATTCGTCATTCCCGGCATAGTAGATCATATGATTGATTCAAAATGGCTGAAACCAGTCCATTTCAGCTTATTTATGCCTAAGATATTGACCTTTATGCATTCCATTTCATTTCTGACAACTTCCAATTTTCCTAGTTTCATACTTCGTACATTCAATGTTCCAATTATTAATGGATGTTTGTAGTTGTTTCTTCCCATTTTGAGTCATGCCACATCAGCAAATGGAGGTCTCAGAAGCTTTATTCCATTCATGTCATTAAGGTCAACTTTATTTTGAGAAGGCAGCTCTTCCCCAGTCATATTTTGAGTACCTTCCAACCTGAAGGGCTCATCTTCTGGCACTATATCAGACATGTTTCAGGGCTATTTATAAAGTTTTCCAGTAATATATTGAACAGTGTTTCACTGCTGTTCATAAGGTTTTCACTGGCCAATTCTTAGAGAAGTAGATGGCCCCTTTATTCTTCTAAGTCTGTCTTCGTCTGGAAGCTGTCCACCAAGGGTGACTGTGGTAGTTAAGTTTGTGTGTCCACTTGGCTGGGCCTGGTTGAGTATCTGGAACTGGATGTAGTTATTCCACATGATGAGACTGGTAATCAACTCCATGGTGGAATCTACTGTGAGCAGCTGAGTAGCTGCCTTAGGGAATGTGGTCTGCTTCCTGTATATAAGCAGAAGCCTTGGGGAATGGTCTCTAGCTTATGGCACAATTGAACTGTGCATGTAGTTGAGTTGTTGTTCAGCAGCCTGCCATGCTCTGCTGATCTTGGGA
>NW_006921681.1:7851584-7911969 GCF_000298275.1 Orycteropus afer afer
CAGACTTAAAGCCTCCAAACTGTAAGAGAATAAACACCTGTTTCTTCAAGCCATCCCATTTGTGGTAAATTCTTGTCAGAGCAGCCCTAGGTAACCAAAACAGTGACCCTGCTCATATTTGAAATACTGGTGGCATATCCACCAGCCTCACAGCAACATGCAAGCCACCACAGTAGACAAACAGATGAGTGGTGGTGATAAAGTAGAGCGTCAGTGAAAAAGAGGAAAACCCTCAACAAGATAGATTGGCACTGTGGCTGCAACAATGGACTCAGACATAGCACTGGGATTGTGAGGGTGGCCCAGGACCTGACAGCATTCATTCTGTTGTGCATGGGGTCGCTGTGAGTTGGAACCCACTCAAAGGCACCTAACAAAATGAAGTCTGGGAGAGCCTGTGTTCATTTTACCCTGATGGGACATCTCCACTCCACTAGCCACAGGCCAGGTGCTCAGTGGCTTTGTATGCACCCCCACTGCCCCCTGCAGCTCTAAACTTATCAGTCACAGGTATATGACACCCCAGCTTCTAGCCTGATCCTCAGGAGGGGAGGGGTTGTATAAGGAAAAGTCCAGCCCCTTCCTCCTCGTTGCTGGTAGAGCGTCCTCTTCCTTCCTCACAGACCCTGCCAGAGAGTCTCCTACACAGGCCAAGAGTCAGACCCCTTGGGGTACCCCCAGGACTGTGGCTGGGCTGGCTTTCTGGGAAGGAGGAGGTGGAAGGAGGGAAGAGCAGGCTGGGGCCACACGAAGGGAGCTAGTGGCTGCCTGGCAGGGGACAGAGTGTGTTTGCACCTCTTTGAAGGCGGGAGATGAAAGTGGGGCCCGCATGAGCTGCCTTTGATTCCACTTCTCCCTGGGCCCCTCGCAGCTGCCGCCAGCCAGGGCCCAACCCTTCTGCAAGCACACTGCACCAGGGGGAGCTGAGGAGGCCCTGGGCCAAGGATACTTGACTCCTGGGTGGGAGTGGGGAGAAGGGTAAACAGAAGAGGCACCCTCAGTCCTGGAAGATTGGCCCTCCAACTGACCCACCCACCCAAAGAGGACAGCGGCTTCCTGCCTTGAGCAGAGGCACAGGTGTGATGTGTAGGACGGAAGGAACCTTCTGCCCCAACCTCTCTTCTGCCCATGCCCAAGCTTCCACCAGTAGCAGTCATTCCCGTGGAGGAAGTACGATAGACCACGGTGGCTGAGAGCTGGATGAGTCACTGAATCTCTCTAAACCCAGTTGCTGTCTAGTTGACTGTGACTCATGACAGCCCCGTGTGTCAGGGTAGAATCACGCCCCACAGGGTTTTCAATGGCTGATATTTTAGAAGTAGGTCACTAGCCCATTCTTCTGAGGTGACTCTGAGTGACCTAAAACCTCCAGCATTTGGGTTAGCAGCCAAGCACATTAACATCTGTACCACTCAGGGACTCTGTTCTGGTTACCTAGTGCCACTCTGACAAGAATGTACCACAGACAGGATGGTTTGAACAAACAGGAGTTTATTCTCTTACAGTTTGGAGGCTTTAAGTCTGAGCTCAAAGTGCCAGGCTCTAGGGGCTAGGTGAAAGCCCCTCAACCTTGGGCTTCAGCTCTGCCTCCTGCTCCTGACCCACTGAAGCTGGAGGCTTTTCTTCACTCAGCTACTGGCTGCTGGGACTGACAAGCCCAAGGTTGACAAGTAAAAAGGCACAGTCCCAATGTTACCAATCCACACAGCAGGAGATTAACCCAAGTCCATTAAAGTCCTAAGATCGGCAGAACATGGCAGGCTGCTGAACAACAACTTGACTACATGCAGGGTTCAGGCATGCCATAAGCTAGAAGCAGTTCCCAAAGCTGCTTCTTATATACAGGAAGCAGACCATATCCCTAAAGCAGCTACTCAGCTGCTTGTGGTAGAACCTACTATGGAGTTGATTGCCAATCTCATCATGGGAATAACTACCACCAGCTGCCCAGCCACTTAGCCAGGCCCAGCCAAGTTGACACACAACCTTAACTACCACAAACTACTAAAAACCAAAAAACCAAACTCACTGTTGTCGAGTCAATTTTGACTCATAGCGACCTCTCCTTGGGTTTCCGAGGCAGTATCACTATGGAAATAGATTGCCCAATCTTCCTTCCAAGGAATGGCTGGTGGGTTTGAACCGCCAGCCTTCTGGTTAGCAGTCAAATGCCTTAGGCACTACACCACCACAAACTCCTAAGCCTCTTGAATTCAGCAAATACTTAAGGACCTACTCTGTGCCAAGTGCTATTCTAGGAACCCTCCTCACATGTATCTCAGAACACACTTTAAAGAGGTCTTTTGCAGCAGATTTGCCCAGTGCAGTATGTCATTTGATGTCTTGACTGCTGCTTCTTCCATGGGCATTGGTTATGAATCCAAGTAAAATGAAATCCTAGAAAGTGCTTAACACTGTGTCCAGCACATGGACAGGCTCAATACATGTCAGTCATCATCATAATTATCAGCTCTTTCTGGTCCTCTTAACCTCTCCCAGGCACTGAGGGAAGAGAAGTAGTTGCTGGCCTGGTACTCACCCCCAGGGCCAGTCTCTCTTCACTGTGGCCTGAGATCTGCTTCCTCCTCTCTCATAAGTCAACCCCTGACCTGGAGGAGGCAGGACCACTGATCTTGACCCCTGACCTCTCTGGCCTGAAAATGGCAGCCCACTGATAGGCCCAGACCACCAGCATCACGCTCTGGGGCCCACCAATTATAATGGAGTCTGGGAGCCCTCCTCGTGGCCCAGGCCTGCAAAGTCTGCAAACCAAAGCAGCTGGAGAGCAGGCAGCAGCCAAGCTCAGGGGTCAGCAGGGGTTGTTGTTGTTGTTAGGTGTCATTGAGCTGGTTTTGACTCATAGTGACACTGTGCACAACAGAATGAAACCCTGCCCGGTCCTGGGCCAGCCTCACACACAGTTGTTGCTCTGCTTGAGCCCATCGTTGCAGCCACTGTGTCAGTCCATCTCCTTGAGGGTCTTCCTCTTTTTCACTAACCCTCCACGTTACCAAGCATGATGTCCTTCTCCAGGGACTGGTCCCTCCTGATAACTTGACCACAGTATGAGAGATGAAGTCTGGCCATTCTCGCTTTTAAGGAGCATTCCAGCTGCACTTCTTCTAAGACAGATTTGTTCATTCCTCTGGAAGATCATGGATTCAATATTCTTTGTGAGTACCACAATTCAGATACATCAGTTCTTCTTCAGTCTTCCTTGTTCATTGTCCAGCCTTCACACGCATATGAGGCTATTAAAAAGACAATGGCTTGGGTTAGGCACACCTTAGTCTTCAAAGACACGTCTTTGCTCTTTAGCACTTTAAAGAGGTCTTTTGCAGCAGATTTGCCCAGTGCAGTATGTCATTTGATTTTTTGACTGCTGCTTCCATGGGCATTGGTTATGAATCCAAATAAAATGAAATCCTTGACAATTCCAATCTTTTCTCCATTTACTGATGTTGCTTATTGGTCCAGTTGTGAGGATTTTCATTTTCTTTATGTTGAGGTGTAATCCATACTAAAAACTGTAGTCTGATTTTCATCAGTGTTTTAAGTCCTCTTCCCCTTAAGCAAGCAAGGTTGTGTCATCTGCATATCACAGGTTGTTAATGAGTCTCCGATCTATACTGCATTCTTCTTCATTTAGCTTCTTAGATTATTTGCTTAGCATACAGATTAAATAAGTATGGTGAAAGGATACAACCCTAATGCATACCCTTCCTGATTTTTGAACCATGCAGTATCCCCTTGTTCTATTTGAACAGCCTCTTGGCCTATGTACACGTTCCTTGTAAGCACAATTAGGTGTTCTAGAATTCCCATTCTTCACAATGTTATCCATAATTTGTTATGATCCACACAGTTGAATGCCTTTTCATAGTCAATAAAACACAGGTAAACATCTTTTTGGTATTCTTTGCTTTCAGCCAAGACCCAGCTAACATCAGCAACGAGATCCCTTGTTCCACACCCTCTTCTGAATCCATCTTGAATTTCTGGTAGCTCTCTGTCAATGTATTGCTGCAACCACTTTTCAATTATTTTCAGCAAAATATTACTTGTGTGTCTGTTAGAGCATCGGTTGCAACAGGGACATGGTCTCTGCAATTCCTGGCCCCCTATCACCCTGAGCAACATGGACCACATGTCCTCCATCCTAACCCCTGTCCATAGCCTCTGGAGGTCTCCCATCCATGGTGCTCCTCCTCCTTCTCCAGGCACAGTGACAGTCCGGGTAACAGCATCCTTGCACATACCCTGCTTATTCTAACCTCACACTGCTCAGTGACATGGGCAGAGTAACTGTGGGCCCCTCTAGGGCATGCTCCTTGCCCCTGTCCCCCTTTTGGTTGATATCATGCTGTCTCCCAGGGGAAGGAAGGAGAGATGGCAAAGCCAGTGCTGGAAATGAGTCCTGAACCTCATGGGTGACCGGTAGGTTTTGTAGGACCCTGTGCTGCAGCCCTTTCCAGGCTCTGTCTGATCCTTGAGTCACTATTCCAGGTCAGTGTGGTCACCCCATTTCACAGATGGGAACACAGAGGCCTGAGGTAGTGGAGATCTTTCCCATAGCCACACTGTTAGGAAGAGGTGTAACCAGAATTTGGATGTAGGTCTGATTCCAAAGTTTGTGTTCTTTCCACCCAACTGCACTGCCATGGAACTTAGTCCTTTTCTTAAATGGGCTCAGAGGGGCCCCAAGGTGGTCACAAAGCCTAAGAGTCCAAGGCCAAGAAGCTGGTCCAAAGGACCATGATGCAACAGGATGACTGACAGCCTTGTTGTTGTTGTTGTTGTTGTTGTTATGTGCCATCAAGTCAGACCTGACTCATAGCGACCTTGGGTTTCCGAGGCAGTATTATTATGGAAGTAGATTGCCCAACCTTCCTTCTAAGGAGTGGCTGGTGGGTTTGAACCTCCAGCCTTCTGGTTAGCAGTCAAGTGCCTTAGGCACTATGCTACCAGAGCTCCTGACTGACAGCCTTAGTGGCAGACTAATGAGGAGAAATCTCACTAGCCCTGTGAGGTCCCCTCACCTCGAGACCTTATGTCTTCTCTCTGAGGGAAAGGAGTTGTATAACACAGGATTTTCCAAAGCATGCAGGGCTCATGGGATAATAATAACCCACTGCCACTGAGTTGATTCTGACTCAGAGTGACCCCCTTTGGGTCTCCAAGGCTGTAAATCTTTACAGAAGTAGATTGCCTCATCTTCCTCCCACAGAGCAGCTGGTGGGTTTGAACCACCAACCTTCTGGTTAGCAGCCAAATGCCTTACCAACTGTGCCACCAGAGCTCCTTTTGGAATGATCACTGACTGTCCATAAAACCAAACCCACTGCCATTGAATCAATTCTGACTCATAGCGACCAGGGTGGAATTGCCCCATAGAGTTTCTAAGGCCGTAAATCTTTATGGAAGCAGACTGCCTCAGCTTCTCCCATGGAGCATCTTGTGGTTTCAAACCACTGACCTTTTAGTTAGCAGCCAAATGCTTTAACCACTACATCACCAGAGGTAGGAGGTCTATTGGGAAAAAAAAACAACCTCATTGCCATCGAGTCAATTCCAACTCAGAGGGAAACAAGATGGTAAATCTTTACAGCAGTAGGTTGCCCCATCTTCCTTCTGTGGAGCAACTGATGGGTTTGAACTGCCAACCTTCTGGTTAGCAGTCAAATACCTTAGGCACCACACCACCAGAGCTCCTCAGGTGGTCCACAGCCATTTTTAAATTTTAATAGTTATAGATTTGTTTTATCGTATATTTGACGAGACATAACTAGCACATCAAACTCACAATTTTGTGAATAGCTTTGCTTAGATAGTGTCCACATAAGTGAGGGAGTCCCTGGTTAGCGCAGTTAAGTGCAGCTACTAACCAGGTTGGTGGTTCAAACCCCCCCAGAGGTACATTGGAAGAAAAGCCTGGTGATCTTTTCTGAATGGTCACAGCCTTGAAAATCCTGTGGAGCAGTTCTACGCTGACCCACGTGGGGTCACCATGAGTTGAAATCAACCCAATGGCAACTGGTCATATAAGTGAAAAAAGTACCCTACTTTCAGGGAAAACAGTAAGTAAATTTGAATTGTGGTGTTGGCAAAGAATATTGAATACACCGGGGAAGAACACCCAAATCAGCTTTGGAGAAAGGATAGCCAGAATGTTCCTTAAAGGCAAGGAAGGCAAGACTTTGTCTTGCTTCCTTTGGATACGTCATCAGGAAAGATGAATTGCTGGAGGAGGACATTGAACTTGGTAAACTAGAGGGTGGAGGGAAAAGAGGAATACCCTCCCGGGGATGCCTTGATACAGCGGCTGCAACAATGGGTGCAAACATACAAACAATTGTGAGGATGATGCGGAACCAGGCAACGTTTTCATTCTGTTATACGTAGGGTTGCTATGAGTCGGACCCGACTCAGTGGCAACAAGAAGTATGTAAATAAAACCCCGTTGGCTGGAGGAGATGGCCTAAGGAGTAAAGAGAGTGTCAGCATGCCAGTGGTCGGGGAAGCATGACATGCTGTGACGATCGCACATCCTGGAGGGGGCTACCAGGTGGGAAGGGCTGCAAGCGGGGTGTCCACCCCCACTGAAGCCAGGCCAGGAGAGAGGGAAGCGGGAAGGAGGCAGCAGCAGAATGGGAAGAGGAGAGGGAGAGCAGGAGCCTGGGCTCAGACTCCACCCGCGCTCTCGTCCACCCAGGGGCCCCACCGAGCCTGGAGGCCACATTGCTGCTCCCCTCCCCAGCCGCGCAGGCCGCAGCTGGCTGGTGTAAAACACACATGTTTTGACTGAAACCGCTCTCCCCCACCTCCTGAAAAACGCCAACATTAAAGGGAGTGTAGCTTTGTAAAACTGAAACTGTAAAACACTTCTGAAACCCAGCCCGGGGGATTAAAGAAACCACATGAAAAGGCATTGGGGACGACCTGGATGCTGACTTCCTGTTCAGAAGTTCCTCCAACATGTGCCTCCCACCCGGTAGGGTGGTGTGTAGAGAGGAGGAGGAAGGCCAGGGCTAGTAGGGGCCTCAGGGGACCTCAGGAAGTCCAGGGCACAGCTGAGGTCTGAGACCTGACAACCTGGGGCCTTGGCCGTCCCAGGCCTCTGACCTCTGGGGGCTCTAAGGAGAAGGCAAGATGTTGTCCTTTGCCCTGGGATCCCGCCCTGTAGTAATAGAGGGGTGGGGAGCAAGAGATACCACCACCACCCACCTGGCTGCTTTCCAGGCCTGTGCCCGTCTCCAGCATGGAGACTGTCCTCAGACACCTGAAGATGTCAAAAGTGCTGTGGCCTCAGCCCAGCCTCCTGTCTAATTGCAGTTAAGAGTCCAAGCACAGGAGTCCACCTACTGGGTTCAGATCCCACTCACTAGCTGTGGGACCAGATGAGGACACCATAAGGCTTTTTGAGAGAAAGCTCTCAACAAATCGTCTGGCATGTTATACCAGGACCACTTGCCGTCAAGTCATCTCCAACTTATGGCAACTCCATGTGTATCAGAGTAGAACAGAGCTCCATAGCGTTTCAATGGCTGTCACCTTTCAGAAGTAGATCATCAAGTGTTTTTTCTGGAATGCCTCTGGATGGACCGGAACCTCCAACCTTTCAGTTAGCAGTGTCAACTGTTTGTACCACCCAGGGACTCCGGCATGTAGTAAGGGCTCAATAAAGGCAACACACACACATACACACATATACCCTACCATGTCACTGATGGGTATGAGGTTAAAACGTTGTGTGTGTGTGTGCGCATGCGCGCGTGGGTGCATGCGTGGTGCGCGCGCACTCGCGCGCGTGCGTGCAAGGACACTGTGACCCATGGGCCAGGAGAAAGAGAATAACGATGGCTAGTCCCCTACCCTTTGGTCTCCCTCCTGCTCCATGACCTTGGGCAAGTTACATCCCTTCTCTGAGCTTAGGAACTTCATCCTTAGAACAGAGGATAGGGCAATGCTGGGTCAAAGGTCCCTTCCAGCTCAGGTGTTCTAGTGTAGGGCTAGGGATCAAAAGAGGGGAAGAAGCCTGACTCTCCTCCATGGCTAGAGAATTTCCCAGACCTGGAAACAACAGGGGAGTTAGGTGATTTCTGATATTGTGGCCAAGGAAGGGATGGGTGTGAGCTTCTCCATCTTGAGGCTGGACATCCAGCACTGCAGACAGCGGAAGCCCAGTCTGTGGACACACACACAGACGTATAACAAATACACACACACGTCATACATACTCACACATGGGCACATAGTCATGCCTCCCCATATCACATACATGTCATACAAACACAGATACATGCACATAGGTACACACACATCACAGTGAACATGGTGACCCCCCCCAATAAAGCGTCATTACAGCCCTCCCTCCATTATATAAACTCCCCATGCCCTCCAGTGTCCCCCGCAATCACTTACCTAATATTAGGATATTAAAAAATATGGCAAGATTTTAAGAGACTTATTAAAATGCAATTAGCAGCATGTACGACTTAAGCAGGGAGATTATTTTTAAAAATGACTTGATTGTGCAGAATACCACGCACCTTCCCAAGGCCGTAAACCTGCCAATCACGCACATTCTCAAATGAAGAGGTTTCTGCACTTTCTCTTTGTCCTTCAGGGTTTTGTCTTGTCTGGTGACCATGAAGGCTGTGGCCCCAGTCCCACAAAAGCCACCCACCCCCTACACGCACGCACACACACACACACACACACACAAGCACTCAAGAGGACCCTCAGAAGGAAGCCAAGTGTTTAATTAGATTAAAAGTAAAGGCTGAAGAAGCTTCCAGAAACTGACCAGAGGGTGGACCATAGGATGGAGAATCTCCGCTCCTCAACTACCCCTATCCCCATTACAATTTGAATCTGGGGCAGGGGCTACAGACAGAGCCAAGGTGACAAACTGTCTTGCTCTGAAGAAGCTGGACAATGGTTGAAGGAGGAAGGGCTGAAGGAAGGAGGTCACTGCTGACCTACTCTGAGAGCTGAGCCTTAGAGACCCCCTCCCGCTGCACCACCACCACCACCCCGCCCCCGCACCGGCGGCAGCGCACACCAGGCAGAGCTGGAACGGTGGGTTATGCTGCCCCCTGCTGCCCGCTCTCTGCACTGCAGCTCCGCTCTTCGGTTGGGCGGCACCGCAAAGCAGCTCACATTGGGTCAGATGGTGTGCTCTGCTTCAGCGGCGGTGGTCCCCGCGGAGGACCCCCAGGTTCCTCTATGGCTGTAACCTGCGAAGAAACACGCCTCTGGAAACGCGGGACAACTCTCTGACCGCCCCCCTCTGAGCAGCCCCATCCTGGCCAACGGAGTTTATCAAATGTGCTCACTACTTCCTGGCATTAGGCTCCCCTGGCACTTTTATTCCAACCATAAAAAGCCTATTTCATTGAGAAATAAAGTCCCATCTCTCTAACGTGGAACTCCTTTCAGAGCTCTTAGCCGCCACGCAAAATTTATGTTTCCTGGATGCTTTCTCCTGGGATTGCAACTGGAAATCAGGGGCCAGGGCTCGAAGGGGAGATTTCCTTCCTCGTTGGTGGACGTGCGTTTATTCCTTTGGCTGAAGCGGCCCCAGAAACCCAAACTATCCGAGGCAGCACCTTTGCTTTGGAATGAGAGGGTCAGGGTGCTGCCACTTACTTTGTGGGCTTGAGCAAGGCACTGAGGCGTGGTTTCCTCGTCTGTAAAATGAGAAGAGCAAGACCTTCCTCGAAGCAATGGTGCTAGACGCAGTGAGCGGCTAGAAATAGAGAGGCAGATTATTCAGTAAGGAAGGTAAGCACGGGCTTACTTGTGCTTACTTTCAAATCTGTAGTAACAGTTTCACATTTTTCACGACATGGGTACTCTGTCCCTGACGAGGACTGTAAATTTGAAAAGAGGCTTTCATTCTGCAGGAAGGTGCTGTGGAGTTTGGAAAGACAGATGCCACTCATACCTAGAAGCAGAATCTTTGATGTGGTGAAAGTGTGAAATTATTCATACAGATTAGTAAATAAGCACAAGGAAGCCCATGCTTGCTTGCCTATTGGGTGACCAGACAGTGGATAGGAAGTCCCGGTAAGCTTTATAAATGCTAAGTCCAGCTACTGTCATGGAAGCAGAGAGACCCTCAGACACAGGGGTTGGGCCAGGCACATACTCCCCCAGGTTCCCAACTTGATAGTGCAGATGAATCCCCGGGAGGGCTTGTTAAAGCACAGATGGCTGGTCACCATCCCTGAGTTTCTGAGGGTGTGTAAGTCTGGGGCAGGGCCTGATAATTGGCATTTCTAACAAGGCACCCTTGTGGCTGTGCCCGTCTCCAGCATGGTCCTCACTGTCCAGCAACCACTCCATGGAAGGACTGGTCAATCTACTTCTGTAAAGATTTACTGCCTCGGGAACCCAAAGGGTCGCTGTGAGTCGGAATTGACTCAATGGCAGTGAGTTTGTTGTTTGTAACAAGTTCCTGTGTGATGTTGATGCTGCTGGCCTGGGGACCTCACTTTGAGAACCACTGCGCTGAGGGCGCTATGATCTGGGAGGCTGAACCTGGGCCAGGAAAGGAGCTAGGAGTTCATGGAAATCACATGCTGAGCAAGGACCACCATCTGTCCCTGTCGTCCCACCTGGCGTGACCTGATGTCGTTGGCAGGCCCCACCGCCTCCAGAGAGCAGACCTGTGACCAGCAGACTCATTGACAGGTGGCTGGGTCTGGGCTGACCTGGAAGTTTGGACCCGCAGGAGTGAAGGTTCTAGCAGAGCTGTGACTCTTAACTCACCACCTTCGTTCATCTTCAAGAGATGACCCCACGTTATCCCAGGTTGGATATAGCCAGGCTACCTGCCCCTGTTTCCAAACAGCCAGATGCTGAAACTGAGACTCAGAGAAGTGAGCTGATTGTCAAGGTCACAGAGCTCGGGTGGGCAGAGCTGGCCTCCTGATAGCCAGAAGAAAGCTCTTGCCACTGCCCTGCCTCCTTCCAGTTCTGCAGTCACCTGGAGGATGACTAAACTGATGATTACCCTTCCAAGTAAGCAATGTGCAATTACTCAAAGGCAACTCATCAGGAAGGCTGGGTGGGCATGCTACAGTGGAAGAAGCCTGCTGTAGGAGGCATCTAGAATCTGGGACTCCAGGGCCCTCAGCAAGGAAGCACCAATGGGTGTGCACGTAGCAGGGCATGGAAACAGGTTGTGTGGTTGAGGAGGTAAAAACCAAAGGGAAACTGGACCAGCTTTGGCAGCTCCGTGTCACGGGAGGAAAGCCCAATAAATGTACAGGGCCAGAGCGGAGGAAACAAGGCGGGAATCCACAGCACCCAAGCTGTCTGAGACACCGCCCAGCAGGGCACTGGTCCCAGGGGAATAGCAGCTCCCTGCCAGGATGTGCAGATGGAAGATTGCGGAGGCATCAGCCATAAATGAATGACAGCCAGGCCTCGGAGGTCTCCATGGGAAACCTAGATGCCCCCAGGGCAAGGCAAACACTCATATACGTGCACACAGAGGCCCAGAAGGGTGCAGGGGCCACCCAGAAGGACCTGGAGCCCTGGTCAAGATCTGGGGTTGTCACATCTTGAGGGAGGACAGGAGCACTTTCTAATTAAGCCCAAGCACTTTCTAATTAAACACGACCGGCCGAGTTTGGAGCCAGTGAAGGAAGAGAAGTGAAGTGCTTTGCTCCAGCTGTGTGCTGTGCTGAGCTGGGAAGGGTGCCCAGAACAGGTAATGCCCAGCCCCCTCCGCCTCACAATCGCTGCTCGCCTGGGGGCAAAGAGCCATTTATGCCGGGTAAAGCCTGGTGATTTCATGAACTTGATTCCATTTGTCTTGTCTCCAAGGGCGCAGGTTGGTTAAACACGGGAAGGAATTGGTAAAGGGTCAGTTTCTAGGTTTTTTCTCTCTCTCTCCTTTCTCCTTACCTTGCCCTTGCTTTACTGTGTCCCAAAGATGGGGAGCTCTGCAGAGAAGGAGAAGGGGAAGGGCTGGGGGAGATATATAGACAGAGAGACAGACTAAGAGACAGGGAAAAGCAGAGACAGAGAGCGACAAAAAACACCAAAAGACAGAGGGAGAGAGACAGACAGAGGGAGAGACAGAGAGAGAGTGAGTCCCAGCAGGAAGCCTTTCGCAGTGCTGTGGGCTAGAAGACGTGTCACGTCTCAAGCCACCTCCACCGTGTCATCTGGCTGCAGAGCTGGTTTGAGCCACTCACCAGGGAGACACTTTGAGTCACCTTTCCTTACAGTGGAGTGATTTGGCCCTGCATTCTCCCCGCTCTCTCATCCAGGTCCCCTGTCCCTTTCTGCCACTCTTGTCCCTCTGAAGTCCACTCCCCAGGCAGCCTGTTAAAGCATCAATCACAGGCCGCTCCTCCACCTTAGGCCTCTGTTGGATGCCCACTGAGGCCAGAGTGAAATCCAGGCTTGTGCCCGTGGCCTGCAAGCCTCGGGCTCACCTCTCCACCCTCTACTTCCTCCAGCTCCCTCCATCCAGCCTCACGGGCCTTCTTTCTGTCTCTGCAACCTGCCTCAGGGCCTTTGCCCTCGCTGTTCCTTCTGCCTGGATGCTCTTCCATCATGTCCTGTCTCCATTCTGAAGGGCCTCCTCAGAGTCCCCAAACTGACCCACACAGAGAAGGCCACAGCCACCCTCCACCCAAGGTGCTTGTTTGGTTCTCTTCAGAGCTCTCAGTATTATCTGGACTTATCTGTTTGTCTATGCAAGTGTTTATCATCAATGTCTGCTCTTCACACCCACACATGCACACACACACGTGCACACACATAGGACATGCACACGCATAGACACACTAGAACTTTTGTTCCTGGGTGAGGGACTTTCTCTGTCTGATTCACTGCTGCCCATCCCACTCCCCTAAAGCTGGACCAGTGCCTGGCATAAAAGAGACCCTCCATGCCCAATTGTTGAATGATGAGGTTCAGGGTCTGCACTGTGGGAAGGCAGTTAGAGGTTTGGGGAACCCCCAGACAATGAGCCCACAACAGCTGCGCTGGGCACTAACCACTGGGATCTAGCCTCTAACACTGTATCCCAAAGCTATGGGCTCCTGACCCAGGCCTGGGAGAGGCTGAGGCCTTCGGCCCTCCCTAGGTGGTCAGGGCAGTGCCAAGGCCAGGCCTCCTGCTGCTGGCTTTCCCTCTAGGTGTCAGGCTTGCCCCAGCTGGGGGGCTGCCATCCTGGGCAGTGCTGCGCCCGCAGGGGAACGCCTGGCAGGGTGGGCGGGGGTGAGGCTGGCCTTGGAGTCACGGCTTCGATTCAAGAAGGGAAATCATCCTAGCTTTTAAAAAATTAAATGGAGTCAGTAATTTGATTTCAGAGAGAAGCTGAAAACCTCGTAATGGCAGGAGCAGCTCAATTCCGTGGTGAAAAGGAAAAGCCTTAAATGGGGCTATTAAGCTTTTGCCTGGGATGGATCTGCCTGGAGAGGAGGAAGGAGGGGGCGGCCCGGGGAGAGAAGTCGTCTTTGAGGTAGAGACCGTTTATCAGCCAAGACAACCCTGATTATTTATTTATTTCGTGCGCGTTCCGGGCGTTGCCAGTGGCCTCCTCGGCTTGGCTGCGTTTCAAATCCCACTTCCAGTGATGGGTCGGCCTGGGGTTGGGGGCTCTCTCAGGAAAGCACTGAAGCCCCAGTGCAGCTCAGGCCACTGCGCCCCAGCCATGATGAGCTGCCCCCAGGCTGGGCTTGGGGCACAGGCATCACCGGGGGTCACTGGGTCACTAGGGGTTACTGGGTTGGGCAAAGTGAGCAAGTTGCCAACTGTTGCCATGGAAACAGAAGAAGGGTGTGGTTAGTGATGAAAATGAAACAGTTATACCCAATCCTCCCCACTTCCCATGGGGTCCTTCAGAGACTGGGGTCACAGCCCCGGAGGAGTGGAGGCCACTCAGCATGGGACCTTATCACCAGCCCCCAGAGGCCATCCTGCTCTTCCAGGTGAACAACTGTCCCTTCTGCCTGGGCTGGGAGCGGCCAGTGGCAATAGCAACATGAGGATGGGCCCCTTCGCTGAAAGCTTTGTGGCCATTATCTCACTTACCCTCCAAAGTCCCATCAAGGAGGAACTATTGTCCCCCTCACTTGACTAATTGGGAACCTGAGGGACGGAGAGGTGAGTTATGTCCCCAAAGTCACAGAACTGATGGGTGAAGGGGCTTGAACCCCAGCAGCCTGGCTGCAGAGCTGGCACCTTGCACCCTGATTGACCTCTGACCACAGCCGGGAGCAAGGAAGCAAGGAAACACAGCTGGGTTGGCAGGAGAAGCTTAGACGGATGATCCTGCTCCCCCTGGGAGGCCCAAACACTACCCACCCCACACCTTAGCACTCGCCATCCCCTGGAGAACCCCCAGGACTTAGCTCTGGGTCTCCTCGGAGGCCTGGCAAGGGGGAACACTCAGAAAACCCCTCAGTGATGCTCTGAGGTACGGGGGACTGACTTTCAGGGTTGGCTGCCAACATGGGCTCCACTGGCTGCTGCTGGGCGAGGACCCCTGGCCTGCAGGGGATGGGTGTCCGAGCTCCACGAGGCTAGGGGAGGATGTCTCTGTGGGGGCCCACAAGCTCTACATTTGCAGAGACCAAGGGCTGGATGTGTGTGTGACTTCCCCCCACACACACTGACTCCACAGCCTGGCTGGGGGCTGAGTCTGGCATTCCTGACCCTCCTGTGAATTAGGTTGCCAGTTTCTTCGAGGTGGAGGCCACAGGACTTCTCAGAGGAGTTGTCAGGTGGCTGTGGTCCACTGGCAGCCACTCAACAAAAAGGGGGGTGGGCAGAGGTTCTGTTGGATCCACTCTGTGCCTTCTAGGGGGCTTGGGTCCTGAGACCCCCCGGACAGGCATTGGGGTCTGGCTTGGATGTAATCACTGTTTGGGTGTGAATGGGGCACCCCCTGCCAGCAGGGTGGTGAGTCCCAGCCCTTCTGTGTCCTGATGGGGTTCTGGGGACGATAGGTCCAGGTGCTCTCTGGCTCTCTCCTGGATGGAGTCAGGCCCCTTCTGGGGAGGCCTTGTGGCCTCCGCTGTGGAGGATGTTTCCTGGGGCCCCCTGGAGGAGTGGTGGGAACTTGATGGCTTTTCAGCTGGGCTGGTCATCGAGGGCCTCATCAATGGCTGGAATTCCTCACTGGTCTGGTCAGGCTCCCTTGGGATGGGCTCTGTTGCAGCCACATCCTCCCTTGACCACCTTCCCAGCACAAGGGGGCTTCTTGTTGGCTGGGCAAGGCCCAGCTCAGGTCTTATAGTTCCAAGACTCTCAATTAGGGTGACAGAGGGTCCTGAGACTGACACTTGAGAGTGTTCAAACCTCCAGAGCAGCAGTTGAGGAGGGGTGACTTCTGAGGACAAATGCATGGCCAGAGCCATGGAGGCTGGGGGGACTAGCTGTGAGGACCTGGAGCTGGCCTGGACAGCTCCTGTCGATTCTGAGGAGGGTGTGGCTGAAAGCAGGGAGTGTCCAGGGAGCCCTGCTTCCACTCGGAGGTCTGGCCCCTCCGAGCCTGCATCACCCAGAGGTGATCGGAGACAGTGGATGTCCAGCTTCTTCCCAGAGGTCTGTCCATCTGCAGGTGTGGTCCAAGCCCCTTCTTCAGCAAGACAACAGTGGAGAGAGAGGAAAGCATCAAAAGCAAGCATGTGGCACCCCATGCCCTGAGGATCAAGGTCCAGAGAAGGGCCCTTGGGAGCTGATTCTCCAGCCTGGCCCAGTGGATACCACCTTGGACCCCTGGGGGATGCCTGGGTTTTTCCTCCCTCTGTGTGCACAGCTGCTAGGCCTCCTTCCTCCTCTCACTGCTCTCAGAGTACTGGGAAGCTGTGGAGGAGGCAGGACATCCGGCAGGGGGTGCCTTCAGGTGGGGGCTCTTGGGGTCCCCGACTTTCTCTGGGGAACATTCTTAATTTGAGGAGGAGGTGTCATGGCCAGGGGTCAGGGTGGACTCTCTTTGGGAGAAATGGAGTTGAAAGGGGTGGGGGCTGGTCACTTTAGAGGAAACCATAGTTGGAGGATACAGAGAGGGATTTGTATCATGCAGACAGTCAGAAAGCTGGTACCCAAAGCTTGAGAAAGCTCTCCCCCAAGGCCCCCTGCGGCAGCTGACCCTGAAGTTTGGAGCAGGGAGGAGGCAGCAGATGGCATACCCACTGGAAGCGTCTCTGGTCCTGGGGACAGGGAGGAGGGAACGGTCCTCGGCATGGTAGCTGAGGCAGGCAACTCTGTCCCCGAACCTGCCAGAAAGGAAACAACCCCCCTCTAAGGAAGGCTAAGGTCAGCCTTCTTCCCAAGGAAGCAAAATCCTCCCACACCCTTCTGTGGGAACCATCTGTGGCCTCTTAACACACGGGACAGGTGGGCTTCAAAGGTCAGGTTCAAGTGCTGGGTTAAGAACTGTCTTCACAAGCTGGATTTCATGACCTGGAGTCCTTTATGAGAATAGCTGGGCACCAAGAGTTTCTTTTGAATCCCAGAACTTCAAGTTTTCTGCAAAGAGTATCTGGCTGGTATCCTTGCCCCTGATCAAATGCCACTAGCCAGTTTTCTCTTTGAGCCAATATTTACTTTGATCCATTGGCCCAGCCCTGGGGCTCACACAGACCTGTGCAGTGCTCACCACCTGGCCCCTTCAAGTTAGACTCAACCTTGGCACTATCGACCTTCTGGGTCAGGTCATTCTTTGCTGTGTGTGGAAGAGGTGTCACGTGCATTGTACGCAGCAGCATCCCAGGCCTCAACCCACCAAACGCCAGTACCATCGCCCCTGTCATGACAACCAGAAAGGTCTCCAGATATTGCCAAATGACCCCTAAGGGACAAAAACACCCCTGACTGAGAACTCCTGGATTTGAGCTTGCAGGTTCTGGCCCCCAGCTCAAAGACAGCCCTTCGATATGTTTGGTTTGGCCTGCACAGTGTTTTTAAGTATTTTTAAAATTAATTTACAATTTTTTTTTTTAAATTAGGAGCTTTTCTATCCAGCAAACCAGGTTTCCAGCTTCTTGTGGTAAACCAGATTTGGCCACAGAGCCTGCCTCCCTGCAAGGCAGGCGTTGGCTCCAGCTAAGGAAGGGATGGAGTCCTTGGGTAGAGCAAATGGTTAATGCGGTCAGCTGCTAACCCAAAGGTCAGAGGTTCAAGTCCACCCAGGGATGCTTTGGAGGAAAGACCCAGAAATCTACTTCTGAAAAACCTGCCATTGAAAACCCTATGGATTAAATGTTCAAAAAGGAAAGAAGAGAGACCCTGTGGAGCAGGGTTCTGCTCTGACGTGTGTGGGGTTGCCATGAATCAGAGTTAACTCCAGGGCAGCTGGTTTGGAGGAAGTTGCTGCTCCCTTTCCAGGGGTCTGGAGGCTTCTGGCTCGCCAAAGTCCCCACTCCCCCTGTCTGCTCCAGAACCCAAGCATTGCTGCTGTCTATCAGACTACACTTGGGCACTGGGTTTTCTTATCATCAGGTTGCCTCATTCATTTACATTTCTTGCCTGATCCCTAGGGAGCTCCAGTAGCGTAGTGCCTAAGGCACTTGACTGCTAACCAGAATTCTGGCAGTGCAAACCCACCAGCCACTCCTTGGAAGGAAGACTGGGCAATCTACTGCCAAAGAGATACCACCTTAGAAACCCAAGGAGGAATCACTATGAGTCGAATCTGACTCAATGGCAATGAGTTTTTTTTTTTTTTTTTGTTTTTGTTTTTGTTTTTTGCCTGATCCCTAGAGGCATTTCCATCTGTGGGCCCTGCTTTAAAATGTGAAACAGCAATAGTTAACCCAAGGAGCTTTGGTAGTATAGTGGTCAAGGCATTTGGCTGCTAACTAGAAGGTGGGTGGTTTGAATCCACCAGCTGCTCTGCTTCTGTAAAGATTTACAGCCTTAGAAACCCAATGGAGGTCACTGAGTTGGAATCCAACTCGATGGCAGTGAGTTTGGTTGTCATTTTCTTCATAGCTAACGCAGTACCAGTTGTTGGGGTCAGTTCTGACTCACGGTACCCCCATGTGTGTCACAGCAGAGCTGCATTCACAGGGCTTTCAATGGCTGATTTTTCAGTGGGTCATCAGCCCTTTCTTCTGAGGTACCTCCAACTCCAAAAAAAGAAAAAAGAAAAAAAACCCAGAGTGCACTCAAACCTCCAACCTTTGGATTAGCCGTCAAGTGTGGCAGTGGTTCACACCACCCAAGGACTCCTTGGCTAAACCACCCCCTTGGCTTCTTTTCTCCAAGCTGGACATTTCATTTTCTTCACTGTTCTTAACATGTACGATCTTAAATAAGCAGAATTTGTCTTGGAGGTTCTAACCACTTTGTTGGCAGGTAGAGGGGTAGAATGAGCCTATTAAAAAAAATCCGTAATCCCAGGGAGCCAAGGCAATCCTGCATATTACCATACCAATTTACCAGTCATATATTTACACAAAAAAAGTGTTCTTTGCCTAAAATATGTGTTTAAAATTCCTAGTGAATATTCAGTCAAACAAGCACCGCCCTGGGCATGGCAGCGTGATAAGGCCTGGGAAGAATCAATAGCGGAGTAAGACAAAGGTTCTGACCTCAAGGAGTTCACAGACCAGAGGGAGTAACAAGACCCTGCACCAATAACTATAACAAGAATGGAAAGTTCTAGAAGCTGCAGGGGAGTTGCAGGGAAGGTGTGCTGGGAACCAGGGAGAAGAGAGATTCATTGTGGCTGCTGATATTAAATTAATAAAATGAGGGAGAGAACATTCTTTCCCCATATAAATCTTTCCAGAGAGGCCAAAAAAAAAAACTCCCTAAAATGTTTTTTCATTGCAGTTGCTGAGCTATTTTTGTATTTTATTCACCATCTCCCCACCAAGAACCTACTCCCTCTTCAAAGCCCAGGACAAAGATCATCAGCTCTTTGGTGTCTCCCCCACGCCTGCCTGCCTTCCATCTTCATTCTCGGGACACTTCTCATCTCTTCTTCCACACTGGACGCTGCCAGAGAGTAAGGACCAAATCTGGTGGCCTCTGCTCCCTCCAGGGCCTCACCTAGTAAGCGCCTAGTGAATATTTGTTGGATAAAATCCGAGCCCTCCCTTTCCAAAATCCATGTCATCGCTGCAGGAAATTTCAAATAAAAACAGCCAAAATGTGTAAAAAAAAAAAATTTCAAGATACATTTCCATTTTTAGCAGAATGTTAGAACTCACTACCCTCCCCCATGCCGCCTTTTCCTTTGTTTCTAATTCTGAATTTGGGGCTAGATGTGGTAGGCAGTCCCCCTTTTAATCTTTAAAACCGAAACATCATATCCTGGTAACGGGGCATTCTTTCGCTATTAACATCTGAGTTAAATCTCCCTCGCGTCTGTCTTCTATTGAAGACAGTTAGGAATTATAAGATGAAAGTGATCGACATCATTTGTGAATTATGTGTATTTCCTTATGCTGTATTTCAGTGGGTTTTGCTCCTGGTGGTTTTGCATGTGTGAATACCAGGTTGTCTGGTAGCTGTGCTTTCACCAAGGACATAGCCCCCACAGCCCCTTTCAAGACACGAATCCAGCGTCTTGGCACACAGGACACACACCACGTTTAGAAGAAGGTTCCTTTTGAGTTGAAAAAATAAATTGCATCATGTAGGGCTCTTTGCCAAGGAGCTCGACCTGAAGAACTGGGGACCACACAGAGATCTCTGGGTGGGTCAAAATGGAAATCACTCATCTTGGGCCAGGCCCTCTTCTAAGTCTTTTACTCCCATTCTTATCCACTCCTCATAACAGCCCAATGAGGCAGGTACTGCATGCCCATTTAGCAGAGGAAAAAACTGAACCTCAACAAAGTTAAGTGAACCACTGAGGTCCTGTAGCTGGCTCAAAAGTTGATTTTCCCCTGCCCAGCAGTCTCACTCCAGAGTCAGTGACAATGTCCTTCCTTAGTTCCCATGCCACCCCAGTTTCACCCAGTGTGTCTGACGCCATTATTCATTTGGTTGGGTGTGGGCTTTGTCAGGCCCAGGAAGGGAAGCCTTATCACAGGAGGAAGAACCACAAGTCCAAGGAAAAGGGGTTCATGCAGCATGTGGCTGCTAAAAGCAGGCATACCCCCGTAGTGTTTCACTTACCCACACACGGAAAGAAGTTCTCCACTGTCCACAGGACTGGGGCAGCCATCTCTACAAATCCCAGGCTGAGGTCTATTCTATAGAAAGCTTGTGTTCCTGGGACTCCTTGGCCTTCCTGGCATTGCTGGGGGGGTGGGGGCAATGAAGGAGTATTTACATGTGACCAGGTGTATTCTGTGCCCAAGGAGCCATCTTGGCAAGAAGGCCCAGTCTCAGAGGCAAACAAAGCCAAGGTCCATGTTCAGACAGCCCCACAGATCTGTCTCCCTGTTTCTGACTTCACATGGTATCAGTGGCCCGACGAAGAAGGGAACTCAGGAGAGACAGGACAGCAGATGCCACCAGGACACTGACCTGCACCTGAAGCACCTCAGCTGCCGGGATGCTGATCACCACAAAATCTTGGCTTTCAGTGAATGTGAATGTGCTGGATTGATGAACTCGGAGGAACTGTAGGCTCAGGCTTTCCTTGACGTGGGAACCTCTTCTGACCAGACCCAGTCTCTGCCTGGGGATGTGAATGAAGACCTCCAACTCGGGCTTGGATGACACTGGAATGGGGAAATATACACACATCCTGAACACATGCACAGGACCTTAGCCATGGGCCACGCCTGTGGTTAGCACAAGTCAGTGACATGAGATTCCTTGGTGTCCTATGTTGGAACTTGGGTGTACTAAGAAGATAAAAGCCATCCACAAATACCAAATGATCTTGCCATTTGCAAAGGCCAATAAGGAAGCCAATGCCAGGAGGGATGCTGCCCTGAGAAGCTGCCAAAATGTCTCTTCCAAGACTGTCTTCAGTCTTGGTGACCTAGCCTGGTGCCCCTTCCATTACCAAAGCTGCTTTTAAGAAATACAGCTCATATCAGCTGTTTACACTTTAGCAAGAATTTAGTTGTGTCAGCTCTCTCAAGGGGCCTTTTAAGCCAGCTCTGCAGTTGCTAAATGAAAGCATCTGTCTCCAAATACAGGGATTTCAAACATCATGAACAGGAGGAGAGATGTCTGGGGGCTTGGTGAGGCCATCCCCAATGCCCTAAACTCACCAAGGCCATGACTGTGAAACTCATTTCATAATAAAATTCTATACAAATGTGAACTCTTAGTCATCTCTGATCTGCACACACAGGATGAAGACTGCTCCACCTAATTTTGCATGCTGAGTTCTTCAGAATTGTAATTCCCTGGATGTAGGAAGTGGTCTTCGAGGTTCTCAGCCACTCCACATTACATAAAACACACAGTGATGGTGACATCCCAGGTTAAACAAAATTATTATAATATGTATGGTCAGGATCGGGGCACTGTGGAACCCCAGAGCCCTGGCTGTTGTTGTTATGTGCCGTCGAGTCGGACCTGACTCATAGCGACCCCTCCTTGGGTTTCCGAGGCAGTATCACTACGGAGTAGATTGCCCCATCTTCCTTCCGAGGAGTGGCTGGTGGATTTGAACTGCCAGCCTTCTGGTTAGCAGTCAAGTGCCTTAGGCACTACGCTACCAGAGCTCCCCCAGAGCTCTGGAAAGTCTGATAAAGGCAATAGAGCCTCTCCCACCTTGTGGACATTTCCCAGGGTTCTCAGACCCCCTGGATCCCATCTCAGGATCTCCTAGGAGCTCAGAGATCCCAGTTTGAGAGGCCCTCGTTGATGATTCTACATTCATTCGCACTGCACATCCTACCCCCTCCACCACACCTTCACCCTCTTCAGCAAGAGCAAACTCTGTTCCAGGCATTTCTGAAATGCCCAGCCATGGGTGGGGCTAAGCAGAGGGGAGGTAGGGTGGGACTCATGAGAATAAGGTACCCAGAGGAGAGAGTGACGAAACCAGAAAAGGTGGACACTAGGGGCGCTCCTGGGTCTTACCCGGTGGGCAAGTGACTTCTAAAGAATAGGCCAAGTAGCCGCTGACCAGCCAGAGTGACAGGAGCTCCGTGGAGGTGTTCAGCACCTGCCAAGGCACAAGTAACCCCCTGTGACCTCCAACACTGCTCCTTCCAGAGGAACCCTCGGCAGAGCCCCTGCTCCCCACCACTTCCCACCTTCAGGCCGGTCCCTGGACTAACCCCTAGAGTGTTTCGGAGCCCAGACCAGGGACCGCTGCTCCGCTGCAACCAAGAAATATTATTTTGCCTGGATATTTTTAGCAGGAAGAGAGCTCAGAGCAAATGTCATGTGAGCCATCTTCTCTTACATGGCAACTTTGGGCTATTTAAGGAGATGGTAATTACGCTCCTGCCACTATGATCAGTACGAGCGGAATACATGATTGCAGAAGCCCCTCATCTGCCTAGCAGAGCACTTTACACTAATGGGGCCCAATTTTCGAAGCCGCCTGCCTAAATCTGTCCAGCCTCACAGGTGGACATTTGAATCGGCACCGGCGGTGCAGCAAAGTATTCTTCAGGGCCTCACTGCTGCTTCCACCCACGCCTGGGCGCTCGACCTCAGAGGCCCTTACCTGGCAGGGCCTGCTGTCCACTACTGACCTCCCACCTCTGAAGAAGCTCTGGCCTTGGGCTTTGAATGGTGATGGTGGTGGTATTGATGTCCACGTACAATCCTATCAGGCTGGCATCTTCCAGGGAGGCCACCAGCTCCCCTCGAAGGGACACCAGCCACGGGGTCTGGAGAAACAGGAGTGCACTCAGAAATCATCTGGCCACAGAGACCCAGTCACTGGGAGTGAGGAACAGGGACACTTGAGAGGACACTCAGGAAGGTGACAAGACCTTCGGGAGGATGGGCAGGGCCAGGAGACAGGGCAGGTAGGAAAGAAAGCAAACTGGACCATCTACTCCTTGTATTTTGGGGAGCAGATCTCTTGCAGGAAGGCTTGGCACAGAGTAGGTGTACAATATGGCAGAAAGAAAGAATGAACCATTACCCCAACAGCAATGCTAACAAGTCAACTGGTACTTGGCCCAAGCCAGGCAACCCTGGAGTCCTGTCCTCACTTGCATTTGCTACGCTTTAGTAGGACATTGGTCATCAGGGCTTCAAATAAAGGTGAGTGCCTGAATGGTGGGAGAAGGGCAGTGAGGGGTCCCCAGCACCTATCTCAGGAGGAACTCAGAAGAGGACTTGAGGAAGAGCATGCTCACTGAGTTCAAATATCTAAAGGGCAGAGAAACTGAGAAGGGGCTGGCTTCTTCTGGGAGGCTACAGAGAACAGGTGTAGGACCAGCAAAAGGTAAGTTTCGTATGGGAACCAGTGGCCTGGCACAAGAGTGAGCTCCCCCATCACTAGAGACGCAGCACAGAGTGTCTGGGTGGGAAGAACCTCTGAGGCATTCAGCCCAGCCTGTCACCCAAAGCTGGGGTCTCCTTCTCAGGGTTCCTCTCAGTCGCCTCAGATCTCTACCTGGAAGGTGCCAGGCGGCCTCACACCACTACTGCCAAAACACCTGCCTAAAAAAGTTGGCACCATCCACCGACACTCTCCAAAGGAGGGCAGGAGAATGGAAACACTCTGCCTCTTAGCGCCCCTGAGCATCAGGCCTACAAGAATAGGTTGCCACCTTCTGGAAAGTTTGTCTGCCAACCTACCCTTCCACTGGAGCTTCCCAGGGGCAGTGGCCGTGAGACCTGCAGAACAAAGAGGAGGCAACATCTCCCTGGTGAGCGGTAAGAAAGGTGAGTGAGTAAACATTTCTGCCTAAGCACATAAGAGCTGGCAATTACCCCAGCAGGAGGCTGGCGCGCGAGAGGTGCCAGTCGGGTTGTTTGCTCATTAAGACAAGAAAATCATTTATGTTCTGGGACGCGAGTGTCAACAGACCCAGGGAAATGTCGCCGCCTCAGCTGTGGCCCGGGGCCAGTCTGAGGGGGCAGCTGGGGTCCCAGGCACAGCTGGTGTGGCCAAGAGAGGCTATGCCTACAGATGGGGCTGCTGCTCCGGGCCCACTTGCCATTGAGGCTGCTTTCCCAGGCCCCTCTCCATCTGCTTTTCTTCCTTGCCCTTTTGCCTTCTGTCTTGGGTCTAGCAAGCATTGGTTGAGAGGGCTTCTATGAAGTGGGTACTCTCAACAAATAGCACCACCCTTGGGGTGATCAACTACCCCAGTTTGTCTGAGACTGAGGGGTTCCCCAGATGCAGGCCTTTCAATGCTAAAGCCAGTTGACATCAGGCAGACCCCGACTCAGGACGGGCCCATACAGTGCCAGAGTCGAACCATGCTCCACAGGATCTCAGTGGCTGACTTTTTGGAAGTAGATCACCAGGCCTTTCTTCTGAGGTGCCTCTGGGTGGACTTGAACCTCAACCTTTCGTTTAGCACCCAAGTGCATTAACCATTTGCACAACCCAAAAAACCCCACTGCCATCGAGTCAATTCCGACTCATAGCGACCCCATAGGGCAGAGTAGAACTGTCTTATAGGGTTTCCAAGGCTGTAAATCCTTACGGAAACAGACTGCCACATCTTTCTCCCATGGAGCTGCTGATTGGTTCAAACCGCTAACCCTTAGGTTGACAGCCGAGAGCTTTAACCACTGTACCACCAGGGCTCCTCTTGCACCACCCATGGGCCTCCAAACCGCCACAGTCCAGGGCACACTGGGACAGTTGGTCACTCTCCCACACAACACTCTGGCAGTGACCCCTGAAGGTGGCACCCTTCTCCCCATTCCAGAGACTTTCCTCCAGCTCCCGCTGCAGCCAGCAGGCCCCCTCCACCAGCCCCAGCCTGTCTCTCAATTCTTCCAGCTTTCTTCAGGCTCCCCTTGCCTTTGCTTCAGAGCTGGGCAAGGAAAGAGTCCCAGACCAGCAGAGAGCCGCTCAGAGATCATTTGCCAGCCCCTCACTGTACAAGGAGAAGAAACTAAGGCCAGAGAGGAACAGATCGCTTTGGCAACCCCCAAGGTCCCTGACTCCTCTCCTCCACACAGGCTGAGAGGGGCTCTCGCCTTACTGCAAGGAGGACCCCCTCCCCCAACAGCTAAGACTCCCGTGTCTGCAGTTCTGCCCGCCCTTCACCAGGAGAGGGAGCCCTGGGTGAGTCCCTAGAGTTTCCCTGTCACTGCACTTGCCTCCTTCACTTGGGAGGGAAGAGGACCGAATGGGGATGGATGCTGCAGTTGCCTGAAGGGAAGGAGATGATTCACCGTGCCCCTATCAACCTCCAAAGCCTTGTCCCTCCGTTCCTATATCCCAGTCGCGTCCTCTGCGACCTACAGGGGAACAGGCTTGCAGGCTGGCCTTGCAGACCGAGGGAAACAGTTGTGCTAAAAAGAAGGCAGAGCAGGCTGGATGATGAGCGCCTCGATCCGGCTGCGCCCTTTAAGGCCTAGCTGACGAGGCTGGAGGAGGCTATATTTAGGGCCCGCGGACATTCCGCAGGACCTCCGGCCGCCTGCGCTGGGAGCAATCGCTAATCACTGCATTGAGTTTATGGGTGCCCCTGGGCACACTTAACCCAGGGCAATGAATAGTTATTGCTGGCCTCCCGCTCGGGGCCTATGGGCATACTTAAGCGAGCGCGGATGGCTGCGTGCAGGGCACGGCTCGGGTACACCCTTGGGCACCCTGCGCCATCAGCGGGGAGAAGCAGAGTATTAAATATCTATGTGCCCTGTGCCCACAGCTGCATTTAGCCAAGGGCAAGGCCGGGGAAACGACTTTAATTAAAACTTAATGCAAGTTCAAGGTGCAGCCACGGAAGCAGCGGCTGCAGAAGTCACCAGGAATGAATCAGTCAATTCGATGAGGTTTTGGGTGAGGGAGAGGATGTAGGGAGGGGACAGCGGAGACCCGGCTTTTGTCGCGTACTGCATCTTCGTTCTACAAACTGGGCTGTCGCACTGCTCAGACACCTCAGTTGGCGAAGGGTGATGGGGATTCGGGAGTTCAGGCTGCAAAGCAGGGCGAGTTGGGACTGAGCCAGTCTCGCTTTTCTCAGCAACTTGGCGGAGAGACGCCGGACACCCGCAACATCGGCCCCCTGGTGGCAGCTCCCAGAATTACAGGCCCAGTGCAGAAGGAAAAATGACCCGCCCTGACATGTCAAGCCCATTTCCTGGTGGAATTCTGGGATGGGGGGCCCTGCAATTCTTAGGACAACCAACACCAGGGTTGGCATGGCCACTGTGTGCCACTGGGAAAGCAGGTGAGCAGAGAAAGCCCTGTGTATTCACCCCCGCTCATTAGGTTGGGTGGCAAATGAGTTTCAGAGAGGTCTGCCTAGCTGTCCAAGATGGCAGTGTTTTGTGGCTCCAGAGGCCCATGGTTCAAAACCACCAGCCGCTCTGTGGTAGAAAGATGAGGCAATCTCCTTCTGTAAAGATTTACAGCCTCAGGAACCCTATGGGAAATTCTACACTGTCCTATAGGGTTGCTGAGTCAGAGCTGACTCAATGGCAGTGGATTTGGGTTTGGGTTTGGTTTACCCCCGCCCCAGACACACACACTAGTTTTTAAATTCAGACCAGATGAGAATCAAACTGTAAGCTCTTTCTGGGGGCAAGAGGCTATGTTGTCATAGTCAAATTTGTTCTTTTGACACCATGACAGTGTCTTACATGTTGTATTGTTGTTACCAAAAAAAAAAAAAAAAACCCAAACCCACTGCCACCTAGTCCGTTCCAACTCATAGCTCACAAAGCAGAACTGCTCCATAGGGTTTCCAAGGCTGTGAATCTTTATGGAAGCAGATTCTCATCTTTCTCTCACAAAGTGGCTGGTGGGTTCAAACCCACTGGCCTTTTGGTTAGCAGCCAAATGCTTTAACCACTACGCCACCAGAGAAGAACCCCCAACTCACAGTGACCCCGTGCACAACCGAATGAAGTGCTGCCCAGTCTGAGCCAACCTCATGGTTGGTTGCTGATTGGGCCACTGCGATCTGTCATGTTTTCATTGCCTGGTTTTTGGGAGTAGACTGCCAGACCTTTCTCCTTGGTTAGTCTGAAAGCACCACTGGTTTTAGCATCATATCAGCACCCAAGCCTCTGATCAATGAGTGGTGGCTGCACATGAGGTGCATTGGCTGGGAATCAAATCTGGATCTCCCACGTGGAAGGTGAGAATTCTACCACTGAACCAGCACTCTTGTTGTTAGTTGCCTTGAGTTGGCTCCAACTTATGGCAGCCTTATGTATAACAGAATGAAGCATTGCCTGGTCCTGCACCATCCTCACACATGTTCCTATGTTTGAGCCCATTGTTGCCACCGCTAAGCTGATCCATCTCTGGGAGGGTTTCCCTGGTTTTCACTGACCCTCCACTTTGCCAAACATAATGCCCTATTCTAGTGGCCTGACATATAGTAGGTGGTTAATAAGTGCTTATTGAGTGAATGGTAGTTGTCATTAACAGTCTTCACTCCAATCTCCCCCTTTCTTTCCTTCTTTCTTCTTCTCTCCCTTGCCCCTCTCCCTCTTGTCTTCTCCCTTAGTCCTACTGTCCCCGTATTCTCCAGCAAAAGTTTCAAACTGGCATCGCTCAGGCCAAATTCACCCCACTGTGTTTTGTTTGGGCCACACAATGTTTAAAAAATAATAATAATAAATAAGTAAACTTTTTTAAATCAGGAGATTCTACACACAATTACAGATTCCTAGTTTCTTTGAAAAGTTGGAAAACCTGGCAAAATGACACCAGAAATGCGGGGTGGTGCCCCTCTGGAGGATTTGGGGTTTGGGGGACATGGAGGCTCCAGCTTACCACAGCCCTGCCCTCTGCTGGATCAAAGCCCACCTCTGCAGCTGGGGGACCTCAGGCAAGCTTCCTACTCTCTCTCTACTCCTCGTTCGCTTATCTGTAAAATGAGGGCAGAAGTAACCCACCCAGCAGTACTGTGGAAGAAGAGACATGGTGATCTGCTTCCGTTTAGGTTGCAGCCAAGAGAACTCTGTGGAGCAGTACCTCCTCTAACACGCGAGCAGGGTGGCCATGGGTCGGCATGGCCTGAAAGGCAACCCATGACACCCACTTAGGACTGCTGCAAAGACGAAATCAGTGCAGCAATTTCAATAGTGCCTGGTACAGAATGGTGTGCAAGGGTTGCTGAATAAGGAAAGACCTGAATCTGATTCTTTATCTCTTCCTCAGTGTTGCCCATTCATTTCTGAGGTGGGCTCAGCCCCTGCAGGCATTTGAGTTTATAACAAGCACCCCCTCTCACCAAGCCTTGTGGCTCACAGAGGATCTCCCCAGGCTTGAGAGAAACTGGACTTCGAGGAGCCCCCGTGGCTGTGAAAGCGCTCACAGTTGGGCTTTGGGAGATACCTCTGCTTCCTAATCTTTAAAATGGAGGCATTGTATCTGATTCAATTAGAGGTCCCTTTAAGGGTGAAAAGTCTGTAATTCTTTCACATTACCCACAGTCAAGAATGAGCATATGAAATAACGAGTTTTCCAACCCAGAGAGAAAGACAAGAATACAGGACAGAATTTTGTAGCTTTGCTGATAATCCGGAACCTCTGCTGTCCCCTGTGCGAGCTGTAACGGGACATCAAGAACAATCGTTCAGAGCGCCTTCCTCCCTGCTCCTGCCATCCCATCTCACCTCTCGTTGTTCAGACACCCCTCCTCCTGCCCGTGTCCCTTTCTCTCCCACAAACCTGGGCATGGGGGAGAACGGAGTACTGCAGGTGAAAGCTTGGTGGCACCCCGCACCTCGTGAGTGCCATGAAAGCTGCCCAGAGTGATGGGTGATGTTGCCCTGCACCTCTAGCCACCACCTCTCTGCTGGGACCTCCTGGGCTTAGAGGCCCCACCACCTGCCTTGGCCTGGAGGGAAGCCCAGCCTGAGATGGTCTGAGGAGACCCTCTGAGCCCCTTACCTGGACGAACGTGGGCCCACAGTGGACGTGCACTTGGCCCAGCCTCAGCGTTGTCATCGGACACTTCATTACATAGCCGTCACTCTGCTCCAACCTCCTCACCCCTTTCTGAAATATTCTGATTTCCAACCTATAATTTGCTTTCTGGAAATAGGGCAAAATTCATGTGTGCAAATGAAAGAGGGAAATACAGTTCATAGGCCACAATTACAGGTCAGTGACTATTCGCAGCAATAGTGATTAACACTAACCAACTGCCTGGAAACCGAGCGGGCTTTATGGATGAGGGCCGGAGGCCAGCAGGGACTCAGAACCAGGGTCTGGCTTCTGGGTTTTAGCAGTTCAACCCCTACGAGGGAAACCTTCGGGGTTAGGGGGTATTTGTAGATTTCAAGATGTTCAAGTCTAGTCTGAGATCCGTCTGAACACTACTTGACAGGTGACAAATATTTGTTTCTTCAACTCTCACAATTGTCTCACAGGAAGGCTTCCTTATTCCAATTTTACAGATGAGGCAGTTGAAGCTCAGAGGAGGTGACTTAGCAGAAGGCCCATGGCAAGTGGCCATTCCTGCAACTGGAGTCAATGAAGGTCAAGTCATGCTCCTTCTGGAACTCAGCTGTGTACAACATGGAGCTTCAGAGATGTCAAACCAGCAAGTTCCCCAAGGGACATGGGGTTGACTTCATTCAGCCACAGAGAAAGGATCAGTGGGGGCCTGAAAAAGGTGTGTGTGAAGGGGGGGTACCAAAAAGGAGGGGTGATGGCAGAGAGGAAGAAGACAGTGGAGGCATAGAATCATTCCTGGAAATTCTCCCCTGGCCAAAATCCCACTCGAGGGAACTCTGGGCTTGGACAAGGAAGGACAAAGGAAATGAAGCAAAGAGGAAATGGAGGGAGAAGAAAGCTAGGAGGGGTCTGTGGGGCTGTTTGTCCCTGGGTGGTGGAAACAGTGAAGTGCTCAATGGCTAACCAAAAGCCTGGGGTTCGAGTCCACCTAGGTGCCTCTAAAGAAAGACCTGGAGATCTACTTTTGAAAACTCAGCCATTGAAAACTCTATGGAGCACAGTTCTATTTCAGCACATGAGGGGTCGCCATGAGTTGGAATCCACTGGATAGCAGCTGCATGGGTTTTCTTGATGGGGCAGTTTGCACCCTCGTAGGAGTTGGGGAGTGGGATTAAAGCAGCAAGAGTGCCTGGATGCCAAACCTCCTGGCCCCAGGGCCATCAGCCTGCTAACATCAGAGTCTCTCCTTTCTGCCTAACTCCCCAAGGAAATATCAGCTCCCCTTATCTCCCTCTGACTGGCATAGGTCCACCCTTTAGATCCCAGCTCCCAAGTACCTTCTCTTGACTGAATCTTCCCTGAGATGAGGTTGTAAGGGGCCTAGAGCTAGTGAAATTTGGGGAAGGGGGCCTCTTTAAGAAACAGACTATACAAATATCTGACTTCTGCAAATTCTACAGGGTCACGTGATACCAGAAAGAGCCTGACCTGATCTTGAATCCAGTCGCAGGAATGGCCACTTGCCGTGTGTGTTTGGCTTAGTCACTTACCTCTGAGCCCCAACTGCCTCATCTGCAAGATGGGAATAAGGAAGCCTTTCTATGAGACAGTCCTGAAGGTCAAAGGAGCAAAGGTTTGCCAACTGTCAAGTGGTGGTCAGGCGAAGCTCTTGTGAACACGAAAGGGGTCTGTGCAAATAAGGGTGTGGAAGCTTCCACTGCACCAGCTCTGCCATAACTCAGCATCTGCAGAACTCCACAGTGCCATCTGTTCACTTCGTTAAGCACTTGTTGAGCACCTACTGTGTGCCAGGCCCTGAAGCCAGCACTCCAGATACAGGCAAATCTTCCAGATCTAGTCTGGAGATAGCTTTGTGAACAGGTACACTTTTAGTTAGGGAGGCAGGTGCAATGGTAGGAGCAGATGCATTGCACAGAGGAGGAGTGACTGGCTATCAGGAAGACTGCCTGAAGGAGGCAGCATCTGAGCTGGGTTAACACAGCTTTTGATGTCTATGCCTGAAAGCTCCATGAGGACACAGCCTGGGTCTTCTTACCCCCTTGTCTCCCTCAGCTCAGTGCCAGGCATGGGGTAGGTTTCTGCAGAGGAATAATGGTGCAACGTCTCCTTACTTAACACCTGTCCTCAGGCTTAGCTCCCTGTGTCTCCCAGAATGGAAATGTTCCAGGAGACACCTTCAAGTCAATCCTGCAAAATATGTTTCCTAGACCCACCTCCTTCTGCACAAAACAGGCCGAGTACAGAACTCGAAAAACAAAGTCACCATCAGGATTGGGATGCAGGAAGTAGCCACATTTAGCAAGAAAAGGATCCAAGCGATGGGGGGTCCTCCAGGTCCCTATAACAGAAAAGGGATGGAAATGTGGGTGGGATGCTCTTAGGCTACTTCCCCAGGTGAGATCAGAATTCTCAGGCACCCAGATATAAACCAAAGGGCTGTCCTGCCCAGAAGCTCCTTACTGTGAAATCACCAAACCAAACCCACTACTATCGAATCAATTCCAACTCATAGTGACCCCCATTGGGTTTCCAAGGCTGTAAATCTTTACGGAAGTAGATTGCTTCATCATCCTCCCACAGTGTAGCTGGTAGGTTTGAACAATTGACCTTCTGGTTAGCACCCAAAGACCTTACCCACTGTGCCACCAGAGCTCCTTGTTCCTCATCTGTAGTGGGTGGAAATAGTAGTAATAGGGAAAGGTCTAGAAAGGTATAAATAACATGTTGGTTCTACCTTCAAAATCTATCCAGAATCTGGCTGGTTCTCCCCACTCTGTCCTGGGTTTCTGCAGCTGCCTCTTCTCCCGTCTCCCACCTTCCTCCTTCGCTCCTACTGTCTACTGTCCCCACGGCAGCCAGCAGGATCATGTTAAAAACTAGGTCAGATCACACCCTTCCTCTGCTCAAACTTTCCCATTTTTAACTCAGAGGAAAAGTCAAAGACCTTGAAGGTCCCATGCAATTTGTCCCTCACCTCTCCTCTCCCCCTTCTCTTCACCTCCCAACTGTGTGTCAAGCATGCCAGGCACACTCCTGCCCCAGGGCCTTTACACGAGTTGTGCCCTTTGCCTGGAACTCTCTTCTCTCACTCCCTCACCTCCTTCAGGTCTTTGCTTAAGTGTCATCTTCTCAATGAGGCCCATCCTGACACCCTGCTAACAGCCCTTTATCCCACTCTCCTGTTTTCTTTTTCTGTAGCACTTACTGCCTTCCAGCCTCTCTCCTGGATACCTGGGTGGGGCAAACAGTTAACACGCTCACCTGCTAACCAAAAGGTTGGAGGTCCAAGACACCACAGAAGAAAGGCCTGGCCATCTCCTTGCCAAAAATAAGCTCTTGAAAGTCCTGGGGAGCACAGTTCCACTCTGACACATATGAGGTTGTCATGAGTCAGAACTGACTCAATGGCAACTGGTTGGTTTTCTTGACTGCCTGTCTTATTCACTTATGTTTTATGCTTATTGTTTGTCTCCCCCCACCGAAACTTCTGCTTTGTGGGATCAGGGGTGTTTTGCTCATTTATCTGTTTTGTTCATTGCCTAGTGCCTGAAGCAGGGCCAGGCATACAGAAATGTTGTTGTTAGGTGCCATCGAGTCAGCTCTGACTCATAGTGACCCTACGTACAACAGAACAAAACACTGCCTGGTTCTGTGTCAGCTTCACAATCTATATTCTAACCTTCACAGTGCTATACCTGAGCCCATCGTTGCAACACTGTTTCAATCCATCTTGTTGAGGGCCTTGGCCTTTTTTGTTGACCAAGCATGGTATCCTTCTCCAGGGAATGGTACAGAGGGCTCTCAATAAATATTTGTTGAATGAGTACAAAATAAAGAGTGATATCTCTGAGTAGAGGATCATGGATAGTTTTTCTTATCTTCTTTGGATTTTTGTTATTTTTATAATTATCATGTATTGCTTTTATCATTTAAAAAAAATCATCTTTCAAAGCTCACAGTTGCCTTTTCAAATACTTGACTCTTATGGTATATTTGCTGGGAAATACACTTTTTCAGGAAGTGGCTCTGGAAGCCTTTCTGTGGGGGCTTCTGGGGTGAGCTGCCTTCTTTGAAAAGCACGCAGCTTCCAGTCTATCTTTAGTAGGAGATCAGGCCGAGCCCCTAGCAGAGGCACGCTCTCACTGGGGAAATAAAATGTCTGCCTGGATGTGCAAATTGACCTGGATCATTTTCATTTTGCATTCGTGTTTACACTTTGTAAATATTTGCCTGGCACCCCACTGCTCACACCTGCTTGCTGTCCCTTCAAGTTTATGGAAGGCAGCAGGCACCGTGGTTTCTCCATCCCCACCTGGTGCTGCGGCGTGAAATGAAAACTCACCCGCCAAAGCCACAGGTGTCTCTGACAGGGCCTAAAACTAATGGCCTGTGGCTGGCCGCTGTGACTAATTCTCTGATTATTGACTTTATGATTTTACGCTTAAAACTTCTTTATAATAACACACAGAAATGTTTAATGGGCTCTATCCAGAGCCATAAAAATCACTTATTGAACAAGCATTTTAAAACTATTAATCTATTGTTTTCCATTAATAATGGCTCTCCAAAGAACAGGCGACAGCTTAATGTATCCACAGCATTTCTCCTCGAAAAGTGGCCTTTTAATATACAAACACTCCTCCTGAGGCTTCCCAGGCATTGGGTCACTGACCCTCCCAGGCCAAATTTAGGCCACTCCACTCTCAGAAAGTACTTCAAGAATTTCCAGAGTGAGCCAGGTCCCTGGAAGGTTTCCCAAGACTCCATGTCTCTCTTCCTGTGGAAAAGAGGAACAGAACCCCAAGAGCCTGTTCTGCAGCCCCCACAATGGAGGATGCAGAAGGAAGTGGGTAATCTGGACAGCTCACTTCCAGAATGTTCCAGGTAATCACCTCATGGTGCCCTCTTCCCAGTTTTTCTGTTGGTGGGTTCATGGATAGAAGGTTTCTGGGACCTTGTTCCCTAGATTTTGCTATTTTAGGTGTGACTGGGTAGTGCAAATGGTTAACACGCTCGTCTACCAGCCTGAAGGTTGGAGGGTTCAAGTATGCACCTAAGTGCCTCAGAAGAAAGGCCTAGCAATCTACTTTAGAAAAACCAACCACTGAAAACCCCATGGAGCCCCAGCCGCCACTGCTGGCCACTCAGAAGGGGATCATAGTAGGAGATCCTGGATAGAGTGGGAGAAGAAAGTGGAGCAAAACTCAAAAACATAAAAAAGACCAGGCTTACTCTGAAGACTGGTAGAAGCCCCAGGACTATAGCCCTTAGACACCCTTCAAGTTGGGAACTGAACTCAACCCCCATGGTTCAACTTTCAGCCAAACAATGACAGGCCTATAAGGTAAACGTAGGAGCTCTGGTGGCGTAGTGCCTAAGGCACTTGACTGCTAACCAGAAGGCTGGCAGTTCAAACCCACCAGCTACTGCTCAGAAGGAAGGTTGGGCAATCTACTTCTGTAGTGATACTGCCTTGGAAACCCAAGGAGGGGTCGCTATGAGTCGGGTCTGACTCAACAGCACATAACAACAACAGCATAAGGTAAACAATAATACCAGGGAGGTATGTACTCAGAACAATCAATCATTGGGGGAGGGGGAACCTATGGAGCCTTATGTGGTCACCATGAGTTGGAAACTACTTGACAGCAACTTGTTTTAACTGGTTTATTTCCCCATGAAGCATAAAATAGTTTCCCATTTCAGGGGTGTAAGCGTTGCCTCTTTTTCTCCTGTGCATTTTTCTCGGGTGATTTAGCTTTCGGAGCAAGTCAGCAGCAGATGGGTACATCTACTAAGGTTCCAGGCTGTTCATTGATTCAGCAAATATTTGGTGGATAGCTACTAAATACCAGGCAACATTCTCCATGGAGCTCTGGTAGCATAGTGCCTAAGGCACTTGACTGCTATCCAGAAGGCTGATGGTTCAAACCCACCAGCCACTCCTCAGAAGGAAGGTTGGGCAATCTACTTCTGTAGTGATACTGCCTCGGGAACCCAAGGAGGGGTCGCTATGAGTCGGGTCCAACTTGATGGCACATAACAACAACAACATTCTCCATTGTGAAAATTCAGTAAGAAGGAAAAAAACGAGTGGGCCTTGCCCTCACAGAGTTGTCTTCTATTGGAAGTGTGCAGAGGACAAGCACATAAGCTAACAATCATAAAAGGTCATTTGAAGTAGTGATAAGTGTTCAGAAGGAAACAGGCCGAGAATGTTGCTGGTGGCAGATGGGGGTACTTGAGGCAAAGAATCAGGAAGGCCTCTCAGGGGAGGTGGTTGGCCTTCAAGCAGAGTTTTGAGTGACAGGAAAGAACTAACCCTGAACAACGGGAAAGAATATCCTAAGCAGAAGAAAGGCAACACAAAGGGAATAAGGCATGCAGATGGGGGTGGGGAGGTGTCTTTCCCTAGGCTAAGGCCCTGCCCAGCCAGACTATCCATTACCTGGCAAGTGCAGTATTCTGCCCAGCCATTTCCTCAAACCCTCCACATGGTTCCTTGGGATCCTCAGGGCCATGTAGTCTGAGAAGCACTCGACCTCATCTGCAGACAAGAAGATACTACTGAGAAGGAAGGAAAGACTTCTCTCCCAGGCCTGCTTCAGTGGAATGGTTAGAAAAGGGCATGGAGGAGTCACATGGTCATAACTGAGGGTGACTCTTTACTCCATAGAGATCCCACAGTTCACAGAGCATCAGGAAGCACTTGAAGATGGGGCTTCTCCAGCATCAATATGCCGACAAATCACCTGCGGGTCTTGTTAAAATATGGATTCTGATTCAGCAGGTCAGAAGGTGGGGCCTTTCTAAAAAGCTCCCAGGAGATGCCGATGCAGCCAATTCAGGGAGCACACTTTGAGCGGTGAGGTCCTAGAGATCATAAAATCCAACCACTGTGTTTTACAGAGGGAGATGGGGAACAATATGACTTAATAGGAAGAGAATCCCACTTCTGTTCCATGTTCCTGTAATTGATGATGATGATGATGATGATGATGGTGATGATGGTGGTGGTGAAAATGGTGATGAAGATGATGATAGTGAAAGTGGTAATGTTGATGGTGATGATGGTGATGACGATGGTGGGATTTACTTCAAAGAGCAGAGTGAGACTTGAATAAGCAAATGTCTATAAAGGTCTATACAGGGTGCCTGTCATGAAACATGTGCCTAAAGATGACAGCTCTTATGATAAGTTCTAATCATGATGATAAATTCTGTCACCGAGAGATGAAAGGACTTGTCCATGGTCACGAAACAGCAGGACCTGGGGCCTAAACTCACCACCAGTGTTCTCCAGCACATCACATAGTCAAACAAATTTGAATATCAGAGAAATCAAATGAACATCAGGATACACATGACTTGAAACAATAGTGAATCCAATGTAATGGTGATAATTACATGTGGTACATCTAACGCCTGACAGGCCCCAGGGTCATCATTGGGTACCAGCCTCCCATTGTCTGAAAAAGTTAATGGAGAAAATGGGGGCTCTGGGTTGAATCTGCACTATATAAAAAAAAATGTACCCATGCGTCATCTAAAAGAAAGAAAGAGGTCCTGGGTAGAAACTTGTTTACATGTCACTTGACTCATAAAAGTGGACTAGGGGCAAACCAGTCATTCTTAGAATTTGGCAGCTCAGCTGTGGATTCCAGGTAATGGGCACAGCCTGTGCACAGCCGAGGGGTGAAAGGCAATATGGGATGTCCTGGTGACTGCCCACACCCATTCTCTATACAGCAGCCAAGAAGGATCTTAAAATGTGAATGAGATTCTGTAAATCTCTTCTCCGAGCCCTCCAATGGCCCCTTCACTGCCCTTGAAGTAAAATCCAAACACTTCCACAGCCCGTGTGACCCTGCCCATCTCTCTGTTCTCTACTGTCACCACGTTCCAACCAAGCTGGTCTTCTCTCCAGTAAGGCCCTCTACACATACTGTTCTCACTGCCTGAAACAATGTTCCCCAATCTTTACATGTCTGTTTCTTCTTCATTTTCCAGGTCTCAGCTTAAATGTCACCTTCTTCAGGAGGCCCTTCCTGACCACCCACCTTCTCTACCCTGGTCTGGTGTTTGTTTCCTTCATAGCCCACATCACTGTTGGAAATTATGTGATCTAGTTGTTCATAAGATTTTTATATGTTTCTCCCACTGGAATGAAAATCAGCTCATGGTTGAAAACAAGTGAAGACAAGCTCAGGAGGGCAGAGGTTTTGTCTGTCTTATTCACCACTCTATCTCCAAAGCTTTTTCATGGACCAGTGCCTGACACACAGTAGCTGCTCTATAAATATTTGTCCAATAAACAGCTATGGCTGGAGCCTAATGGCTATGACTGGTGAGGAAGAAATGATGGTGATGATGATAGTGGTGGTGACAGTAAGATGGTGATAGCAGGATGGTGATCATGGTGATCATGGTGATGATGATGATGATAGTGGTGATCATGGTGATGGTGGTGATGATGGTGATGGTGATACCGAAGGCAGTGATGGTGGTAATAGTGGTGATGATGTTGATGATGGTCATGGTGGTCATGGTGATAGTGAAGGCAGTGATAGTGGTGATCATGGTGATGGTGATCTTGGTGATGGTGGTGATCATGGTGACAGTGGCAATGAAGGTGATGATAGTGATGATGGTCATAGTGAAGGCAGTGTTGGTGATATGGTGGTGATGATGGTGATGGTGGTGGTCATGGTGATGGTGGTGGTCATGGTGATGGTCATGGTGATAGTAGAGGTAGGGATGGTGGTGATGGTGGTGATGGTGGGGGGTGATGATGACCTGCTGACTTATCTGTTTCCTCCCTCCCTCAACACATAAATAATAAGCTCCAAGAAAAGGTATAAGTGATGTCTAATTCATTCATCACATCACCTCAACACCTTATCCAGTGCCTAGCATCTACAGATACCTGATAAATATGTTTATGATCAATAAAATGATGAATATATGATAAAGGAACACTGATGTTTTCTATAACCACATGGAACAATAATATCAAGTGAGGTAATTCACTAAGTGGAATTCCACTACGTGGAATCTTGTTGGATGTGATGTATATCCCCAAAGAGAGCCCTGCCTAGGCCTCCCTAAGGGTAGAGTTGGCAGGGAGCTTAAATCAAGCACACTATAGACATGATTTATCTGGCAACTGGGGAAATGGGAAGATGAAAAAAAAAATCTTATCTCTTGGGTTAATTTCTCTTTCAACAGAGATATTTAAGCTGCCAGGAGGAATGTCAAGTGCATGGAGCCCTGGAGTGAGGTTGTCATGGTTCAGATCTTGGATGTGACCTGCGGTAAGTCATTTAACCTCTCTAAGACTCCATTTCTACTGCTGCAAAATGGGCACAATAATAGCATCACCCTGGTTGGGTATCATTGGTGGTTCGGTGGTAGACTTCTCACCATCTGTGAGGGAACCTCATGTTCGATTCCTGGCCAATGTACCATGTGCACAGCCACCACTTGGCTGATGTGGAGGCCTGTGTGTTGCTATGATGCTGAGCAGGTTTCAGGAGAGCTTCCAGACTAAGATGAATGAGGAAGAACGGCCTGGCGATCTCCTTCCAAAATTCAGCTAATGAAAGCTCTCTGAGTCACAATGATCTGATCCCCAACTGACCATGGGGATGGCACAGAACAGGATGGCATTTTGTTCCACTGGGCACGAGGTCATCGTGATTCAGAGGCAGACTCAATGACATCAACAACAACCACAAGAACATTTGGTATCAAGAAAATGAAATGAAATGATGCATGTAAAATCCTTAGCACAGGGCCAGGCCCAGAATAATCCTTCCACAAATATGTGCCATTCCTGTGGTGTATTCAATTTGGTGTAATGGCTCTGTGTGGAGACTCTGGAACTCGACTGCTGGGTTGAAATACTGGCTCTACCACTTGCTGCTGTGGGATCTTAGACAAGCCATTCATTTCTCTGGGCCTCAGTCTCTTCATCTGCTAGCCATGCTGTTGAATGAGTTAGTAGACACAATGCCCTGAAGACAGGCCTGGCCCAAAGAGAGCTCTGTGTGCTGGTTTTTATTACTGCAACAAGTTCTAACCTCTGAGTCAGAACATCCTAATTCTGCCACCAGCCAGCATGTGACCTCCAGCACTCAGTCCCCAGGGAATCCTGTTTCCTTACTGAAGAATGAGAAGCTGACATCCACACTTCTGTGAAGGCCTTCTCACTTCCTAAGTTGCCCAAACATCACACACCAGGTTGGTGATCACTCTACTCAGTGCGGAAACACCGAGAGCCTGAGGTAAGCTATAAAAAGCTGATTTATTTACCTGTCGAAACTTCAAGTGCCGGGCTGGGCCTGTCCTTGTTTGACTTCAAGGGCAGGGTCCGTGTGAACACCGCATGTAGAACACAGGCAAGACAGATGGCCCTGCAGGAGGGGAGGGAAGGGTGTGGTGGCATGTGCAGTTGTTGCCCGCTCTGCCTTCACTCGTTCTGTGAGAGCGGAACTCAACAGACTCTCTTGTTTTTCTGGGTTTATCAAGTTTTCTGTCTTTGATGAGATGTAGTTTGACCACTTTTCTGTCGCTCTGTATTAGTGGGAAATATTTTTCAATTTTCCTTCTCTGACAGGTTTGCACCTTACACAGGTTCTGGCTTTCACAGGGTTTACTGTATTCATTTTGAGTGCCTGCTACTTGCAGAGATGACCAAGACAGAAAGACCAACCATAACCAAGTAAAGAAAGACATATACAAAGTAGTGTCAGATGATGATCAAACTCTGAAGAAAATAAAAACACAGAGCCCGGTTGGGGGCTACTTCAGATGGGGAGGGTAGTGTTAAATGACTCATGACATTTTGCATTTGTCAAAACCCACAGGAATATACACCTCAACGAGTAAGCCCCAAACTCTCACCCATTCCTGGTAGGAATACAAAATAGTACATGTATTGCAGAAAACTGTTTGGTGATTCCTCGAAAAGTTAAACACAGAACTGCCACAGGACCCAGCAATTCTACTCCTAGGTATATACTCAAAGGACTTGAAAGCAGAATCTCAAAAGGAGACTTGTACACCAATGTTCGTTGTGGCACTTTTCATAATAGCCGTAAGGTGGACGCAACCTAAGTGTCCATCAACAGGTGAATGAATAAACACAATGTGGTACATACATACAATGGAATATTACTCAGACATGAAGAGAAATGAACTTCTGATACATGCTACAACATGGATGAACCTCAACAACATTGTGCTGAGTGAAATAAGCCAACCACAAAAGGACAAATATTACATAATCCCACTTATATGAAACAAGCAAATGCTTAGAGACCAAAGTATATTAGTGGTTACCAGGGGTGGGAGGGAAGAGGGAAGGAAAAGTCTGAGGTTAGGGGGCCCTGTGTCTCTGTTAATAATGGTGGAATAATTAGGAAATGGAATATGGTGATGGTTGCACACCATGATAAACCTAACTAATGTCACTGTAAAAAACATTGAATTGACCAACTGTGGGAGATCAGAAGGACAGCATTTGGGCATGGAGAAAGCCCTGAGGGTGGGAATATATAGGCAAGAAGGACACAGGGAAATGCTAACCACAGGGAGGAAGTGAGAGGAGAGCTGTTACACTGCAGGGGATGTAACCAGTGTCACAAAACAAAATGTGTATGAACTGTTGAATGTATAATAAATCTGCTTCGTAAAATTTCACTCAAATCACAGTAAGAGAATGAAAATGTAAAATATCTCACTAATACTTTTTTAATTGATTATATATTGAAATTAGAATATTTTGGGTTTACTAGGTTAAAGGAGCTCTGGTAGCATAGTGGCTAAAGCACTTGACTGCTAACCAGAAGGCTGGTGGTTCAAACCCACCAGCCACTCCTCAAAAGGAAGGTTGGGCAATCCTGCTTCCGTAGTGATACTGCCTCGGAAACCCAAGGAGGGGTCGCTATGAGTCGGGCCGGACTCGACGGCACATAACAACAACAACAACAGGTTAAATAGGGAGCTCTGGTGCATAGTGCCTAAGGCATTTGACTGCTAACCAGAAGACTGGTGGTTCAAACCCACTCTTCAGAAGGAAGATTGGGCAGTCTACTTCTATAGAGATACTGCCTCAGAAACACAAATATAATATTAAATTTAAAAATAAAAACACTTTGAATTGGCAAATGTTTTGTTATATATTGTTTTACCACAATAAAACAACTTAAAAAAAAAAAAAGAGAGAGTGAATCCTAACAAAACTCAAAATCATAAAAGAAAAAGAAAAAAAGAAGACCAGTCTTACTGGTCTGATGGAGACTGGTATAACCCCTGGGCCTGGAACTGAATTCACTCCTGTGGCTTCACTCTCAGCCAAACAATAGACAGACCTACCAGCCTAAGGACAACACCAGGGAGATGCACTCCTTAGAACAATCAATACAAACTATGGAATGTAAAATGAATGAATCTGCTTTGTAAAATTTCACCAAAATCACAATAAGAAGTTAAAAAAAAAAAGTAGAGTGAATCCTAATGTAAACTACAGAGTTTAGTTAATAATAACACATGAATATTGGTTCATCAATTACAATAAATGTGTCACAGGAAGGCAAATTGTTAACCATAGAAGAAACTATATGGGGGTGGGGCATATGGGAACTCACTACATTTTATGTTATAAAAATTAAAGTCTACTTTTAAAAAGAGATAATTTTCAAAATAGATAATATCATGACTCTCAGATTAAAAATGAACTCATTAAAGATTTAACTCATTATTAATGAGGGAATCAAGCAGATGTTACCACCAGTTCAAAGGAGAAATTAAAGAATAGACACATTGTAGATCAGGAATGTTGACATGAATTTGCAAATGGACACAAAACTGACTTCTTCCACAGTGGAGGAGTGAAGTCCATTGAATCTCTCTTAACACAATTTATTTGCATGTCCAGAGATAAGATTTATTTACTTTGCCATCAATTCTCTACGGCTCACAGCATGTCAAATATCTCAAAGCCAAGAAAAACTAGAATCAGGTGGCCAGAAACACCAATGCATAATTTCCACTGGAAGCATCCAGTAATATCTTTTTCTTGTTCCGAATCTCTTGTCAGGTAAGACATTGCTGAGTAGCTCTGGTGGCACAGTGCTTAAGTGTTAACCAAAAGGCTGGCATTTAAAGCCCACCAGCTGCTCCACAGGAGAAAGATGAGGCAGTCTGCTTCTGTAAAGATTACAGCCTTAGAAACCCAATGGGGCAGTTCTACTCTGTCCTATAGGGTCTCTGTGAGTCAGAATCAACTTGAGGGCACATAACATCAACACTGCAAAACAAAACCTTGCTGATAGGTGACATTTGGGCTGAGATGGTGTGCCAAGGAGTCCCCTACAAAGATCTGGGGAGGGACATTCCCGCAGAATTGCAAAAGACCTAATGTAGGGAATGAGTTTAGTGTGTTTGAGGAATGAAAAGGTTGGTGTGGCTGGAGCACAGTGATGAGGGGGTATGTGATGCACGTGAGATGAGAGGAACAGACAGGGCCAGAACAAGCCAGGAGCTGAGGTGCAGACTGGGATCTGACCCTAAGAATGATGGGTGGCACTGGAGGACCCTGAGCAGGGAAGGGCTCAAAAAGAAAAAAAAAACTCACTGCCATTGAATTGATCCTGACTCATAACAACCCCCATTGGGTTTCCAAGGTGATAAATCGTTATGGAAGTACGCTGCCTCATGTTCCTTCCACAGAGCAGCTGGTGGGTTTGAATGCATCAGGCACTACACCACCAGAGCTTCTTAGAAAGGGCTAGGACCTCACTTATGTTTTAGAAGCATCCTTCTGGTTTCTGACACTGTAGCTATTTGAAGGTGACTGTAGGCAAGAATCTAAACTGCCCAGGGCAGAAGTTTCCTTGCAGGAACTTAGAAAACAATTCTGGAGCCAGCAACTGGAAAGAAGGGAGAGATGGCAGGGGACGGACGGTGAGAAAGCCCCTGCCTCCTCAACAGGATGCTGAGCAGTTCGGCCACTTTGGGAAACTGTCTGGCAGAATCTACTAAAACTGGATGTATCCCCACCTTTTACTGTTGGGTGCCGTTGAATCAATTTCAACTCATAGCGACCCTATGTGAACTAACTACCCATAAGGTTTTCTAGGCTGTGATTTTTACGGGAGTAGGCTGCTGGGTGGGTTCAAACCACCAGCCTTTTGGTTTGTAGCCAAGCACTTAACCATTGTATCGCCAGAGCTCCTCCACCCTATGACCTGGAAATTCCAGTCTAGCAGAAATGCAAGCACATGGACGCTAAAATTCATGTACAAGATTGTTCATAGCAACACTATCAGTTATTTTTAAAACTGGAAACGACCCAAGTGGCCAACCACAGTAGAACATCATCGTGGTCTATTCACCCAGTGGAAGACTGTGCTGTGATAAAACTGTGGCTACTTGCAACAACACACGTGGATCTCAAAAGCATCTGGCTGAGTGAAAGAAGCCAGGCATAAAAGAGGAAATACTCTTTGTTATATTTATAGGAAGTTCAAGAAGAGCCACAACTAGCCCCAAGATTTGGATGTCCTTTGAGGAGGTAAGCAAGGGTAATAGATGATTGATTGGGAAGAGGTCTGAGAAGCCCTTCTCAAGTGTTGATGATGTTCTAGTTCTTTTTTTCTTTTCTTTTTTTTAAATTGTGATTCAAGTGAAAGTTTACAGAGTAAATTCATTTTCCATTCAACAGTTCATATACATTTTGTTTCATAACATTGATTGCAATCCCCCCCAATGCAACAACTCTTTCTACTTCTGCCCTGTGGCTACCTTTTCCCGGTGTCCTTCTTGATGTTCTAGTTCTTGTCCTGAGTGGTAGTTATAGGAGTGTGTTTGCTTTGGAATAATGAACTGAGCTATACATGTGAGGTGAGGGGACAAATTATGAGAGATGTTGAAATGGACCCAAAATATTACTAGGTTTCATCCCACTGTCACCCTCAATGAGATGGATAGACACAGTGGCTGCAACGATGGGCTCAGGTATAGCAAGGATCGTGAGGCTGGCACAAGACCAGGCAGTGTTTAGTTCTGCTGTGAATAGGGTCACTATGAGTCAGAGACCACTGACTGACAGCACCTAGCAACAACAGCACAATGTGGGTCTCTACCTTTCTTTGAGCTCTTTTACAAGTCTGTTCAAGGCTTCAACTCACTCCCAGTCTGTATGCAACATCAGGAGGGACCAGTAGCTGGAGAAGGACATGATATTTGGTGAAGTGGAAGGCCAGCAAAGGCAAAGGCAACCCTCTACTACCTAACTTCATTCGCTGAATTCAAAAGCAAGTGAAGCGACCCTCCCCTAGAAGGCAGCCTGTTCCCAGGCCCTCCCAACTAACTCATTGGTGGACAAACCTGCTTCCAGCTTCCTCTGGTTCCCAGCAGAGGGGAGCCCTATTATTATTTGATTAGTTTACAAAACAAAGACCCATATGGAGTAATTGGGCTTGTAGTAAGGTTCTCCGAGGGCAAGTAAACCTGAAAGTAGATCAGAGGAACCAACCAGCAGAAGAAGAAGAGGCTGTCTCTGACATTTAGCACCGTTCCTACTGGGACATTCTTGCCTCTGCAGTCACAGTAAGTAAAGCTGCGCAAAAGCACTTTCAAGAGACCCTGAGTTTCCTAAACTAACCAAACCCAACCCACTGCCATCCAGTCAATTCCTATTCATAGCGACACTATAGGTCAGAGTAGAACTTCCTTGTAGGGTTTGCAAGGCCATAAATCTTTACAGAAGCAGACTGCTGTGGAGCAGCTGGTGGGTTTGAACAGTCAGCCTTCAGGTTAGCAGTCAAGCTCTTAATGACTATGTCACCAGAGCTCCCTACCTTTTGGTTAGCAGCTGAAAATTGACAGTGATTAGGAGAAAGATGTGGGTCAGGTTTTGCCCTCTCACTCTGTACCCCTGAATGTGCTCTCCCAGTCTTGGGCAGACCTGTTGCCTTATCCCCCAAAGCTGAACCCCTCAGTGGGGATCATGAGAAGCAGGTGGGTCCTGGGGACTATAGTTACGGTGCTGGAGGGCAGGGCCCAGGCTTTTTCTTCCCTTCCTCCCCCCCCCATAACCCCCGCCTTAGCGTCTTTGCTTCCACCCTGTCTTCAGACTTACAAACCTCACTTTCTGAAACAAAGCCCTACAGTGAACAAGTCAACAGCCAACTATTGTTGACATTGACTTTCAAGCTACCACTGGAAGCTTCACTTCCCACTCCCAGGAGCTTCTGAAGCCATCTCTTTAAAGTGAGTCTCAGCCTGGGAGGGAGGCAGCTCTTATCCTTCTTCTTGCAATTCAAGGAGAAGAATTTGTGACCAGGGCCTCTGTCACTTGAAAGCTCTTAGAAACAGAACATCATCTGATCAACGTGAACCCTAGTTTGTTTTAAGGACCACTCCAAGAAAAACAAGGAGTGCTCCTTTTTCTCCCGAGGTCCTGGAAATCCTTCAGGATTCAAGCTGGGATGACTTGAACTCCAGGATAAAGGATGATGTGGAAACTGAAAAAAGTGAGAATAACCATGCACAGGGGTGGAGTGGGGTAGAGACAGCTCCCACCTCCCCAAGCACCCACAGACCTGACCAAGCCTTATGCATTTGACTCCTCTCCCCTCTTAGACTGAGGGCTTCAGGATTCTGATAGTGTTTGGTTTCTGTTCCAAAGGGTTTGGGGCTCTTCAACACTTCCTTTTCCCAATACCACAATGACCATGATCACACTTCTGGTTGGCCTGGCTGAGGGACACTTACCAGACCACTGCTAGGGATCCCCCCATCCTTGGCTCTGTAGCTTGCTCTTGCTCTTGCAAGAATTCATCCAGAAGCAATTCCAACAGCATAAATAAAAGCTGGCTCCCACCTTCCCTACAATGCAGGCTCAAGGGTCACTCAGGTGCCAGAAAGCACAGGTAGATGTCAACACCTCTCAACATGCCTCCCCTTGGTGAGATTAATTACTTTAGCTCTGGGAGCTGAAGTTCAGAATAGTGATCAAAGGGTGACAAAAATTGATCTACCAAGTCACCCCACCTTTGCTAAGTGAAAGGTCAGACTGATTCTGGGGCCTTGACCTCAGCTTGTAGGAGAAGCCTATCTCTGGACCAAATGAAGTAAAGAAGCTGAGAAGGCAACTTTAGCTTGAGAAACAGTCCTGCTGTCTTAGCTGGGGTTCCCAGAAACCTATTCTAGCCCAGCCCCCAGGTAGAGTCCAGAGAGGGCTGAGAGCTTCTTCCCCAGCATTCTGTGGCTTGGTGACTTTCTGACAGGACGATGGAAAATTTCTGAATGAAGTCATTGGAGGCAAGAGAAGTCATGAGCAGAGGAAGGAAATGAACCAACTTGTGCCTTTTAAAGGATCACTCTAGCTGCTCTGTTAGAATGGCCTGAACCAAAAACCTCACTGCCATTGAGTCGATTCCTACTCATAGCGACCCCCATTGAGTTTTCTTTATAGAAGCAGACTGCCTCATCTTTCTTCCATGGAGCAGCTGTTGGGTTTGAACCCACTGACCTTCTGGCTAGTAGCCAAATGCCTTAACTACTACACCACCAGAGCTTCTTAGAATGGCCTGAAAGGGGTGTATTAGTTTCCAAAGCCTGCCATAACAAAGTACAGTCATGTGCTGCATGATGCCCATTTGGGGAACATCCAATTGCATACAAATCCATTGTCCTAACCCCCATAAAGCCTATTACAGTTAAACAACACAGGTTTGAACTGTGTGGGTCTGCATACACATGGACTGTTTTTTTCAATAAATATTAAATATATTGAAAAAAGTCACACTGAGTATGCCCGCTTCCCCGCCTCCCCTCCACCTCCTCCACCTCTTCTGCTTCTGCCACCCCTGAGACAGCACAACCAGCCCCTCCTCTTCCTCCTCTTCCTCAGCCTATTCAATGTGAAGACAATGAGCATGAAAACCTTTATGATGATCCACTTCCTCTTAATAAATAATAAATAATCATCATGCCGTACAGTTAATAAACTTATCTGTTGTGTGCATGTGTGAGCATCTTTGTATAAAAATCTAATAAGTGTAGGTAAGAACTGTGTTAATTGACTTCTCAGTAAGGCTTCCAGCCAACAGTAGGCTATTACTAGCTAAATTGTAAGGGAGTCAAAAGTGATACCCTGATTGTCATCTGCACAGAGAGTCAGTGCCCCTAACCCTTATGTTGTTCAAGGGTCAACTGTATATTAAAATGTTGAGGTTCATAATAACAAATTTAGTTCATAAAAACAAATGTGCACTACTTCGTGGCACACATCAAAACATCATTGTTATTACTGTGTTATTATATAAAAGATGTTTTAGTGCATCTGGAAGTGTTTCTTTAATTTTTTATGCATAGATAGGTACATGACATACTATATACTAAGACAAACATTTGACTGACTTTAGATACAAACCATACCTAAGGGTTTTGACTTATAAGTTCTACTTAAAGACTTAGGAACAGAACTTGTTCATCATTTGGGGACTGCTTATATATTATATGGTGTTTGCACAATGTCCAAATCTCATAATGTCCCCTTTCACAGAATGTATCATGGATATCAAAAAATGCATGACAGTACCATAAATTGGGTAGCTTAAAACAACAGATCTTTATCGTCTCACAATTTTGGAGACTAGAAGTCTAAAATCAAGGTGTTGTCAGGGCTGTGCCCCTCCTGAAGTCTCCTGGGAAGAATTCCCCTCCTGGAAGAATCCTTCCTTAGGTCTTTCAGCTTCTGCTGGCTGCCAGCTGGCATTCCTTGATTAACAGCTGCATCACTCCAATTTCTGCCTCTATCATCGCACGGCCTCCTTCTCTATGTGAGTCTCCATGTCCAGATTTCCCTCTTCTTGTAAGGATACCAGTCATTGGATTAGTTGTTATTGTTGTTAGGTGCTGTTGAGTCGCCTTCAACTCATAATGACCCTGTGTACAACAGAGCAAAACACTGCCCGGTCCTGTGCCAGCCTCACAATCCTTGCTATACCTGAGCCCAGTGTTGTAGCTACTGTGTCAGTCCATCTTGTTGAGGGCCTTCCCCTTTTTCGCTGACCCTCCACTTTACCAAGCATGATATCCTTCTCCAGAGAATGGTCCCTTCCGACACTATAACCAAAGTAGGTGAGACGAAGTCTGGCCATTCTTGCTTCCAAGGAACATTCCAGCTGCACTTCTTCCAGCACAGATTTGTTCATTCTTTCGGCAGTCCATGGTACTTTCAGTATTCTTTGCCAACACCCAACTCAAAAGCATCAACTCTTCTTCAGTCTTCCTTGTTGGATTAGGGTGGGCCCTAATTGAAGCCCTCATGGGGCAGTGGTGAAGCACTCAGCAGCTAACTGAAAGGTCAGTGGTTCAAAACCACCAGCTGCTCCATGGGAGAAAGATGTGGCCATCTGCCTCCAGAAAGATTACAGCCTTGGGAACTCTGTAGGGTGGTTTTACTCTGTCCTATAGGTCACTATGAGTCAAAAACAACTTGACAACAACGGATTAATCCAGTATGGCCTCTTTTTAACTTGGTTATATCCGCAAGGCCTATTTCCAAATAAAGTCACATTCACAGGTAATGGAGGTTAGGACTTGAACACAGTGCAACACACAGCAGGGAGTGGAGGAAGAAGCAGGGAGACCAACTGAGTCCATTCAAGAGATGGAGCTATGTCTCCTCCCACACACCCTGCACCTTCCAGGCCCCCAACATTGCCTTTTCATGGAGATTGTACCTGCTCTCCCACTGACCTTATTCCTACACTCCCTGAGAGGTTCAGCTAAAGTAGTGCTTAAGGCATTAGACTGCTAACCAGAAGGCTGGTGGTTCAAACCCACCAGCCACTCCTCGGAAGGAAGGTTGGGCAATCTACTTCTATAGTGATACCACCTCAGAAACCCAAGGAGGGGTCGCTATGAGTCAGATCTGACTTGATGGTAGTGTGTTTGGTTTGGTTTTTTGGAAGCTTTCCAGGTCCAGGACTTACACAGTACTCCTGTGTTTGTCTTCATTGCTGCTAGCAGCTGTTGAATCAGTCTGACCATGGTGGGCCCATGCACTATGAGACAAAACACTGCCCAGTCTTATGCTATCCCACAATCCGTTGTGGATCAAACTGTTGTAATCCATAGGTTTTCATTGGTGAGGTCTCGGGAATAGATTGTCAGGTCTTTCCTCCTAGCCTGCTGTAGACTGGAAGCTCCACTGAAACCTGTTCAGCATCATAGCAACTCATAAGCCTCCTCTAACAGACGGGGGGTGGCTGAGCATGAGGTGCATCGGCTGGGACTTGAACCCAGGTCTCTTGCATAGATGATGAAAATTCTAGCACTGAGCCATCACTTGGTGCAGTGCCTAAGGCATTTGACTGTTACCCAGAAGGTTAGTGGTTCAAACCCACCAGCCCCTCCATGGAAGGAATTTACTTCTGTAAAGATCTGCTGCCTCAGAAACCCAATGGGGTTGCTACGAGTCTATTCAATGGCAGTGGGTTTTAGTGGGTGGAGCCCCCAGTGCCTTGTGTCTTGTCTGTAGTTATTTTAAAGAAGTATTTGATGTTTAATTGCCACAAAGCAAGAGTGCAAGTAAGAGGGGAAAGGGGGCTAGTCCAGAAGTCAGACGGTTCACCCTGTCCCCAGTTCTGCCATTAACCTATTAACCAGCTGGGAAATCACCTCATTTTGTGCTTTTGTTTCCATGTCCCCAAAATGAGAACTTAGGACCAGATGGTGCCTAATGCTTCTTCCAAGGGAAAAACATGTCTCAGTTCTAAGTTTTCTGTTTTATCTATATGCGTGCTTGTTTTCCCCTACAAAGACTTGCCATCATTTTAAGTCAGACAGAAAACAAAAACAAAACAAAACCCATTGCTGTGGAGTCAATTCTGACTCAAAGCGACCCTATTGGACAGAGTAGAATTGCCCCATGGGGTTTCCAAGGCTGTAATCTTTATGAAAGCAGACTGCCACATCTTTCCCACAGAGCAACTGGTAGGTTAGAACCACTGACCTTTCTGTTAGCAGTCAAGTGCTTAACCACTGTACCACCAGCGCTTCCACTGAAGGTCAAGGAACTTCAAAATCCTGGCAGAATGCTGGGAAAACAACAGCTCTCAGAAAATGCTTAAGGAATTAAGAAAGGAACAGGAGGGCAGATAGGGTCTTTAGGGTAGTAGGTAATATACTTGTTGTTGTTGTTGTTATTTGCCATCGAGTCGGCCCCGACTCCTAGCGACCCCTCCTTGGGTTTCCGAGGCAGTTATCACTACGGAAGTAGGATTGCCCAACCTTCCTTCCGAGGAGTGGCTGGTGGGTTTGAACCGCCAGCCTCCTGGTTAGCAGTCAAGTGCCTTAGGCACTATGCTACCAGAGCTCCTGGCAATATACTTAGTTCTATGAAATTTAGTGGACATTCATTCATTCAACAAATGTCCATTGAGCACCTACTATGTGCCAAGTCAGTCCTGTTCTAGGTTCTGGGGACAAAGAGGTGAACAAGAACAGTCCCTGCCTTCATGAAGGTAACATTCTAATGTGGTGGTTTGGATAGGGTAGGAGAAACAGACCATAAAACACATAAATAAGTAAAACAAAACAAAGCAAAACTCACTGCCATCGAGTCAATTCCTACTGACAGTGACCCCCTTTGGGTTTCCGAGGTGTTAAATCTTTAGGGAAGTAGATTGCCCAGTCTTCCTTCTGTGAAGTGGCTGGTGGGTCTGAACTGCCAACATTATGGTTAGCAGTCAAATGCTTCAGGCCCTAGGCCACCAGAGCTCCTTCTAAATAAGTAAGTTACGCAATATTGCTAGTCACTTGGCCCCGGATACTTACTGAGCACCTTTTGCATTCCAAGAGTTGCCCAAGTTATGAGCAAGGCAGATCTCTGTTCCAGCTGCAGCCCAAAATTGGCCACCATCTTGTTTTGGCCACTCAATGTAAGAAAGATTATGGCAGGATTTAAAGGTCAGAAGTATACTCTCCACTCCATTTTTAGTATCCAATTAATTATATTAACCATTTTTTTGCTTTGAAAAACAACTTAGCTAGAATAAAACTATCCTAACTACACCAAAATGTAGGGGTCTTGGTACCACATCCCTTTCTTTGACTGCATGTCTTCTCTCTCCCTATTTTTGTGTGTGTGGTTAATATATATGTAACAAGACATTTGCTGCTTCAATATTTTTTTTACATGTAGAATTCAGTGACATACCCAACATTCTATTACGAAAATTTTGAGACATATAGAAAAGTTAGATGTGACTAATGAATATTTGTATATCCACCACCTAAATTCTACATAGATTGTTAATCTATTGCTACATTTATTTTAGATTGTTTCTCTTACTAAATCATCCCTCCATTGATCCACTCTGGATAACCCCATGTTTCTCCAGATTTATCATGAGCTACCTGATAAGACATGAAGTAGGGATTCAGGGCCCAGGTGGTGTGTGGAGGCTGGCTGTCACCAGGGTCTATACGTGTACTCATGGGAGGCCCTCATCACACCAAACAGAAGCAAACGAGAGTGGAACACACAGCGATAAGACCTCCACGGGGACTCTCAGGGGAGTGCCGAGAGGGTGCCTGAATGCTCTGACCTTCTTCATAAGGCCTCACACCGGGATGCTAAGGCCAATGCAAACATGCTTGCTATACAACTCACTCGAGAGAACCTGCAAGGACCACCCCTGAACCCTTGTTTAGACCTTACAGAGAGATGAAGAAGCAGGAATTGAAAAGCAGGTTTCTAGTGGTAGAATTCTCACCTTCCATACAGAAGACCCATGTTAGTTTGATTCTTGGCCAGTGGCAGCCACCACCCATCTGTTGGTGGAGGCCTGTGTGTTGCTGTGATGCAGAGCTTCAAAACTAAGATGGTTTAGGAAGGAAGGTTTGGTGGGCCACTTCTGAAGAATCAGCCAACGAAAGCACTATGGGTCACAACAGTCTGATCTTCAGCTGATCATGGGGATGGCACAGGACCGGGCAGCATTTCATTACACTGTTCATGGCATTGCCAAGAGCCAGGGACTGACTTGATGATAGCTAACAACAACAACAACAAAAAACATACCTCCTATATACACACAGACACACATATACTCCCACACATATACCCACCTACCCACACAGGCATGCTCACACACATACCCTTAAACATATATATCCCTACACACCCCCACAACACACATCCCCAAATATATACATCATGATGTACTCCCTTAAGGAACTCTGGTGGTGTAGTGGGTAAGGCATTTGGCTGCTAACCAGAAGGCTGATGGGTCAAACCCACCAGCTGCTCTGCAGGAGGAAGATGAGGCAATCTACTTTAGTAAAACTCAATGGGGTCTCTATGAGTTGGAATTGACTCAATGGTAGTGAGTTTGGTTTGGTTTTTGGCACTCCCTTACACATGTGTCTCTACATACACCCTTACACATATGCACACACACACACCTCTAAACACAGTGGGGGCTCAGGTCTTAAGTATTCTTTGGGAAAGCCGTTGCAATGGGACCTTTTCAATTGAGCTCAGATTTCATTTCTGCATTTGGGATAATCACATTTTCAACAATGGACTGCTTTTACTCAATAGGTTCAAAACCCTAGGAGTTGATCTAATCACAACCCCCGCATGGTTTTCACTATGGTTTTATCGACACACTCCCATTCTTGCAAATGAGAAATTGCAAAATCCTTCTTACACTAAGGGCTCTTGTACACACTAAACCAGTTTTTCCAAATCAGCAACCACCGACCCACTCACTCGTTTCCTTTGACACTTGGAGGTCAAAGTTTAATCCAAAATATTAACTCCAATCACCAAGCTTCCAAGGCATTGTAAGCCTGCCCATCTCTGTGTGATTCTGACCACTTTGTAGAAGAGAGAGTCAAATTATGACAGCCAACTGCCAGCTTGCTGAGGTTCTGCCTGATCAGTCAATTACAAAACACACAAGGCAACTAGACATTCCTTTGCCTGGGAAGCAGGAAATGAATGGCCACTGACTTGTGATATAAAAACAAGAGTTTCTTCTTTGCTCTGTTAGTAGGAGGGATTTAATCCATTCTCAGGAGGAAGTTCCCTCTCCTGGAACAGGATGTAAATCTTTAACCATCCTTGCCCTCAAGGAGGGTAGCCAGCTTTTCTGCTCCTCAGAATTATCATTTATTGAGTGTTTAAAGTGCCCTAGTGGCACAATAGGAGCTTTGCAGTGATTAGGCAATTGGCTGCTAACCAGAAAGTCAGTGGTTCAAACCCACAGGCTGCTCCACAGGAGGAAGATGAGGCAATCTACTTCCATAAAAATTTACAGCCTTGAAAACTCAATGGGGGTCACTATGAGTTGGAATCAACTAGATCACAGCAGGTTTGGGATTTGTTTGTTTGTTTTAGTTGCACAACAGTTAAAGTGCTAGACTGTTAACTCAAAGGTAGTAGTTTGAACCTACTAGCTGCTGCATGGAGAAACCTTCTGTAAAGGTTTATTGCTATGGGGCAGTTCTACCCTGTCCTATAGGGATGCTATGAGTCAGAACTGACTTGACAGTAATGGGTTTTCTCTGAATCAGGCACAGTGCTAAGTACTTGACATGGAGCATTGAATCCAGGGGTTCTTACCTGGGGTCCAGAGTCCCTGGATGGCGCAAACTGTTAATACTGCTAACTAAAACGTTGGAGGCTCCAGTCTACCCCGAGGTGGTACCTCAGAAGAAAGGCCTGGTGATCTGCTCCTGAAAAATTAGCCATTGCAAACCCTACGGAGAATAGTTCTGCTCTGACACACATGGTGGAGTGGAAATTGATCAGTGGCAACTGTTTTTGACCTGGGATTCCTCTGCCCCCAGGATTCATGTGTAGAATTCAGGGAGGTTGAACATGGATGGGGAAAAAATACATCTTTATTTTCCTTAACTTCTAATTGAAATTTACCATATGTTTCCATTATGAATGTAGGTCACAACCCCCAGTATCATTGCCACTCAGTGACTCTGTCCCCAATAGAAATCACAGGTGTTTTCATATCACGTGATAGCCATGACAGAGATTCCCAAATATCTTCTGTGGTCATCACTCCTGTTATGGATTAAACTGTGTTCTCCAAAATAAACATGGAAGTCCTATCCCCTGTACCTGTAAACATGACTTTGTTTGGAAATAGGGGTTTTCTTTTGTTATGTTAATGAGGTCATACCAGAGTAGTGTGGATCCTAACCCTATCCTCCTTCTGAGTGAAAGCTTATGAAAAGGCCAACCAGACACGGAGACACACACACAAGGAAGACAGACACCAAGGAATGTCAAGGAATGCCAACAGACTCCTGGGGCTACTGACAAAGAAGGACCTTCCCTTAAAACCAAGGTCTGGATTTGGACTCTGGCCCCCAAAACTGAGGCAATCTGTTCCTGTTCTTCAATGTCACCCACTTGTGGTATTCATGTGACAGTAGCCCTAGGAAACTAAGATGCCTACTTTTACAGTAAATCACAAATACAGCAAGAATCAACTTGCTGTCATTAAATTCCTAATAAAGAAGTGTATATAATACTGCATCACAAATTTGCTTACTACTTTGATAACTGAGTTTTGGTATAATTGGTTTCTTTGGTAACCCCATGTATCTTATTTTACGCATTTTAAAACATGGTTCTAAGAAGGGAGCTCTGTATTTGTTTCCTAAGACTGCACCCCACAAACTGGTAGACTTTACAACAGAAATTTATTCTCTCATAGTTCTGGAGGCAAGAAATCTGAAATTAAGATGTCAGCAGGGCCATGGTCCTTCTGAAACCTCTGTGGGAGAATCCTTCTTGCCTCTTCCAGCTTCTGGCAGCCCCAGACCTGCCTTGCCTTGGGCACCATCATGCATTGGTGGTAGAATAGAACACTTACTTCCCGTGTGAGAGACCTGGGTTTGTCTCCCAGCTAATGCACCTCGAGTGTGGCCACCACAGTTCTGAGTGGAGGTTATGAGGCTGAGCAGGCTTCAGAAGAGCTTCCAGACTTAGGAGAGTAGGAAGAAAGGCCTGGTGATCTACTTCTGAAAATCAGTCACTGAAAACCCTATGGATCACAAGAGACCAAGGCACAGCCAATCATGGGGACGGCGCACAACCAGGCAGTGTTTCATTCCATTGTGCATGAGGTTGCCATGAGTCAGGGTCTACTCCATAACAGTGAACAACAGTTATATGTGTAATGACCCTAATTTGAAATAAAGTCATATTCTGAGATCCCAGGAAGGACATGAATTTTGTGGGAACACTGTCACAAAATTGTGAGAACCAGCATAAGTTCCGTAGGCTTCACCAGACCGTCAGAGGATTCCATGTGTAATATGAAACCCGCATTAGGAAACATTTCCAAGAAGTTAAGACACTTGCCTGGGATCACCCAGTGGAGATTCAAGCCAGGTCAGCCCAAGTCCAGAGCTTACCTGCATAGAATGACTTCCCTGGTTTTAATGGGCATTTGGGATTTTTCTAGATAGACTTTTTAGGGAATTTTGAAGGGAAAAAAGACATCTCACCTCCTAGCACCCATGCCCCGGAGATGGAGTCAGTGACTGTTAGAGGAGGGACCATGTCTGCAGCCTCCTCAGTACATCCATCCTTCCTGTGGCACCCTGTGTCTGTGTCTTTGCTGTGCTTCTCTCAGGAGCCCTAGTGTGGACCTCAGGACAACAGTGAGGCCCAAGGGGACCCCTGCACCTATAAAGTGGTGGCAGGAGCTCCTCGTGCCCCACCCCTGTAGCATGCAAGCCTGAGCCTCCAGATCTGGAACAGTGAGGAGTGTGCACCCCTTTATACTCCTGTTATGGATCGAATTATGTCCCCAAAAAATATGTTACAATGTTACAAATCCTAACTTCTATCCATGTAATTATACCATTTGGGAACGGTTTGTCTTTATTATGTTAATGAGGTAGAATTAGTGTAGGGTATGTTTTAAGTCAATCTTTTTTGAGCTATAAAAGAGATTAAACAAGCAGAGCAGAGTAGAGATGGGGCAAGAGAGACGCCAAGCCACATGACAATCTCCCTGGAACAGAAGCTTGGGAGAGACAAGGTTCTTCCTCGAGAGTCAATAGAGAGAGGAAGGCTTCCCCTAGAGCCGGCACCCTGAACTCAAATTCTAGCCTTCTGAATTGTGAGGAAACAAATCTCTTTGTTAACACCATCCACTTGTGGCATTTCTGTGACATCAACACGAGACAACAAAGACAACCACCAAGTCTGGGAGCACACAACTAGATCATTCTCAACAATCAGCTCCAAGAGAGTGAAGGTCTCTGAACCCCATGTGAAGTTACACTGACCAATGATCCCATTCCTTACTCCTGATATAAATGGGGCCCCATAAAAGAAGCCCTGGTAGTGCCATCATTAAAGCACTCAGCTGCCAACAAAAAGGTTGGTGGTTGGAGCCCATCCAGCTGGTCCTTGGGAGAAAGACCTGAGAACCTACTTCTGTGAAGATTACAGCCAAGAAAACCGTGTGGGCAGTTCTATTCTGTCACATGGGGTTGCTGTGAGTTGAAACTAGATTTGACTGCACCCATCAACAGCAGCAACAATAATCATTGATGTCTAGAAAATGTCCCACCACCCATCTAAACATCCCTCTGGAAAAGCCGAGCATTGAGATTAATCACCCAGGTATCATAAGAGATGCTCTGGAATAACTTAAAACTCCCTGGCATCGCCATGTGACAATTCTTTTTCCCTTTCTTGTGAGCATTTGTGATGTTGATAATAGTAGTACTATTGATTGCCACCACCCACCTGTCAGTTCGTCACACTGTGGTGGCTTGTGTGTTGCTATGATGCTGGAAGCTGTGCCGTTGGTTATCTCAAATACCAGCAGGATCACCTGTGATGAACAAGTTTTAGTGGAGCTTCCACACTAAGACAGACTAGGAAGAAAGGACTGGCAATCTACTTCTGAAAATTAGCTGATGAAAACCCTATGGATCCCAGCTACCAAAGGGACCAAGTACTTGAACCTGTGGGCTTGGGACCATAGTCACAGGGGACATCGAGCTCAATTGGCCTAACATACTACACAAAACATTGTTCCATCTCCTACTTTGGTGAGTAGCGACTGCTATCTTAAAAGCTTGCAAGCTGCCATCTAGATGCAACGATGGGTCTCTCCTTGTCCAGAGCAAAGAAAAATGAAGAAAACCAAAAATTTATGGAAACAATTAGTCCTAGTGACTGGTACACCGTCTGATCTGCAGGCTATATGACTATGAGACCAGAAGAACTAGATGGTGCCCGGCTACCATTGTCATCCACTTGAAAGGGGATCTATGTAGGAGTTTCTTGATAGAGAGGGAGAACAATGTGGAACAAAACTCAAAATCATTTGGAGGAAAAATAAGGGGGGGGTGTGGACCAGGTTTGCCACCTCTTCCAGTTCTATTGAGCCTGGTGGAACCACTGAGACTATGGCCCCTAGCTTCCCTTCAGGTCTGGGACTGAACCCACCTCTGTGGCTTCCAGCCAAACAAAAGACAGGCATATGAGGTGAACATTTACCTGAGGTAAGTACACTCCTTGGAGAGGTCAATCATGGGAGAAAGAAGGGCTGCTTATGCACAGGGAGACAGCTCAGGGGGCAGGAGTGCATGGAGGGATGGACACAGGGAAGAGGTAATTATAGGGAGGAAGTGGGAGGGGAGCTGTGGCATTGTGGTGAATTGTGGTCAATGTCATGAGACAAAGTGCATGTGCATTGCTATATGGAAAGTGAATTTGCTCTGAAAATTTTCACCCAAATCACAATAAAAAAAAAAAGAAAAGAAAGCCCTATGGATCCCAAAAGAGTATTGTCTGATGTAGTGCTGGAAGGTGAGCCCTCCAGGATGGAAGACACTTAAAATACAGTGTCCCCAGCAATGGACTTGTGCTTTCCAATGCTCATGAAGATGACACAGGACTGGAAAAGTTCCATTCTGTTATAAAGTCACTGTGAGTAAGAGCCGACTTGATGGCAGCTAATAGCAAGAACGATACTTACTGAGATCTTTCTATATGCCAACTACTTTAATTCTCCCAGCAATCCTAAGGTACTATTATCATCCCCATTTTCTAGAGAAGGAAATAGAGGCCCAGAGCAGTTAGTAATTTACCAGAGGTCATGTGACTGGCGAGTAGCTTGAACTTTGACCCCAGGTGGACTAGGTCACACCAAGACCTGTGTGTTCCCTTCCCAGATGATAAACCTCCCATTGCAAAAAGGAGGGCAGATAAATGTCTAAGGATTTCTTTGTTAAAATGTTTCTTTTTCACCTTGATTAGAAAATATCCTACTTTGATTTCAAGAGGCAAATTAAGGTAACGGTTAAGAATCCAGACTCTAGAAATACTCAAATTCACTGGATAGCAGAGAAACGCAAATTAAAGCAACATCAGGAGAGAGCATTTTACATTCATCAGAATGGCAAACACTAGGAAAGTGGAAATGAGGGAGGTGGAGAGTTGAAAACACTGTGCAGGGAGGCAAGAGAGTCAGGTGTTACAGTCCATCAGGGGAGTTCGGGCCCCATCCTGGCATTTCCAAGCTAGTTTCCTCACCTGGCAGGTGGAGACAGTATTTTCCATTTTGTACACTTATTGTGAGGCCTCAAACAGAGACTTACACTATTCAAATGTTTGACAGAGGCAAGAGTTAAAATGAGGACATACATCCAGAATGGTCCTTAGAATGAGGATAGTGAGACTTTGTCTTGCTTATTTTGGAAACGTTATCAGGAGAAGCCAATCCCTGAAGGACATCATGCTTGGTAAAGCAGAGGGTTAGCAAGAAAGAGGAAGAATCTCAAGATGGATTGACATAGCAGCTGCAACAATGGGCTCAAACATACCTGCTATTGTGAGGATAGGAGCTCTGGTAGCATGGAGCTTAAGGCACTTGACTGTTAACCAGAAGGCTGGTGGTTCAAACCCACCAGCCACTCCTCGGAAGGAAGGTTAGGCAATCTACTTCCATAGTGATACCACCTCAGAAACCCAAGGAGGGGTCGTTATGAGTCGGGTCCCACTCGATGGCACACAACAACAACAATATTGTGAGGATGAGAGAAGACTGGGCACACTGTGTTGAGTATACATAAGATAGCTGTGAGTTGACAACTAATAATAATAATAATAAAGAATTAAAATGGCTTCCCTGGGCCAAGAACCACACAAAAATTAGTCATAGGGCCCTTTATAAGAAACAACAGCTTTATGTTAATTAGGCAAGCTTTTATTTTCAGCATGAGTTAGCAATACTTATCAGCATGAGTTAGCAACATTCATCCAATCAAGATAAGCCAGCTTAGCATTCAGTGACCAACTTTCCCAAAACAAAAGGAAAATTAAATGTGATGAACCAATCAAACAAAGTAAAGGGCAAGATATGTATTCATTTAAGCTTTAAAAGGACTTTGTCACTGAGTAAACTCAAGCCCCTTCACCATTTTCAGTTTGGGGTGCTCTCTGTTCATTAATGGCCTTTTTGTTCAATAAAACCTATTAACTCTAATTAGCACATTAAACAAAATTTTTCTTTCAACAACACAAAGTGCTAAGAGTAGCATCTGTGACAAGTTAGCCTCTGTGAATACAGCACCAATAGTTGTAAGTTCCAATAGGGACTTTTCTCTGCTTCCTTGCTGTACCCCCAGAACCTAGAATACTTGAGCACTTAGCAAGGTCTCAGTTAGTACTTGTTGAATGAAGGAATGAAGGAATGAATGAATGAATGAATGGCATCAGCACCACCTGATGGAATGTCAAATAGTTAGACCTTTGGGAGAGAAATAGGACAGAAAGTAAGAAAATAAGGTATGTGTCTACCCTGAGGGACACACTCATTGGATGCATCCTAAATTCTCCCTCTGGTTCACAAGGGGTAACCCAGGGAATCAGCACCAGGGTGCTGGTTCCATAAGATGAGGTTGTAATGGTTGTTTTTGTTAAGTGCCATAGAGCCAATTCTGACTCATAGCAACCCTTTAGGACAGAGAGAAGTCAGGAAACTGGAAGATCTTTCTTGGAAGATACTGAACCACCTCAGGAAAAAATATCTACAGATAAGATACTGAAGTTGAAGGGCCCCCCCACAAAATTTGGTTGATTTCCTGTGGCAGCTTTGTATTATGTCAATTATACTCCCCTAAATTCCCTTCCCTGTATGGTTCTGGGTTAGGGTTGACCACAAGAGGAAATTGCATGACAAATAACATGAATAATAAATAAAATGGGCAACATCACAACAGAACCAACTTAAATAAAAAAGATAATAACAAAATATTATATAGAATTGTACTCCAACAAATTTGAAAACCTACAAGACATGGACAAATTTCTAGAACCATAAGACTTACCTAAACTAACACAGTCTGTGATAGAATACTTGAAAAGACCCATAA
>NW_006921681.1:7915590-7918136 GCF_000298275.1 Orycteropus afer afer
CAGCATTATTCACTATAGCAAAGAGATGGAAACAACCTAAGTGCCCATCAACAGATGAATGGATAACCAAACTATGGTACATTCACACAATGGAATATGCAACACTAAAGAATAACGAAGAATCTGCAAATCACCTCATAATGCAGATGAACTTGGAAGACATTATGCTGAGGGAAATAAATCAATCACAGAAGGACAAATATGGTGTGAGCCTATTATTATAAAATGTCAAGGAAAGGTTTATAAATGAAAGGAAAATGTCTTTGTTGGTTACCTGGGAGGGGAGAGAAAATTGCTAGATAGGTAAGAGACAAGTATTGATTTAGGTGAAAGAAAAGGCAATATACCAAAAGCACGTGACCAACACAATAACACTAAGAAAAAGGAAGACACAGAGAGGTGCATAAGAGGTACAGACAACAAAGATAAACCCTTGTTGCAGTGTAGTAAATGACCTGGTATGGCTTTTCTAGCCATAAGTCTTTGTAAACTCCATGGCGGAATTTGCTGTGAGAAACTGAGTAGCTTCTGATTGTTAAAATCATCCACCTGGGGTATTTCTGTTGGGAGCAGCACCAAGTAATGTTCTGGGAAGTTCACTCTCTCTCACGTGCTTAGAATTCTGATGTTATGATTGGTTAGGTTGGCCACTCTGCCAGAGTCAAAAGGAGTCCTCCTAGAGGCAGAAGTCTCTCTGACTGCTGGGTAAGGAAGACACACTGCTGGGAAAGACACAAGAGACACGTGTTGATGAGAAAGAGACACCGAGGGACACACGCTGCTGGGAAAGAGACTGTGAGAGACTGTTGGCTGAGAAACGCGGGCTGAGACAGACTGAGTGTTTTTCCTGAGCTTGAACTGTAGCCTTGTGCTACCCTAATAAACCCCATAATCTGTGAGTTCTGTGTGGCCACTGCAGCGAATTATCGAACCCAGGAGAGAGGTGGTGGGTGCTTTGGGAGGAACAATTGGTGAAAGGGCTGGAGGGAGGAAGCATGTGTGGCCTCGCAGGAATAGGCCTTGGGCAACTGATGGTGATTTTGTCCTCCTCTTGTGTGGTTAGAGGAGGTCAGAAGATGTGACCTCTTCGCCCCTTTAGCACTTGTACATATACAGTACTGCATTATCAGTAACAACAAATACTAATCTACAGGTAGCTATATAGGTAGACAGGCTGAATGATCAGGTGTGTCTAGGCAAAAGGTAATATACCCATGACCATACATAAGGTTGGCAGATGATATTTCTACATACTTACTTGTATGTGCTAGAAGAATTTCCATATAAATAGAACAGGGGCCAAGTTATGGTAACTTCTTACCCACAGCCAAACACCCTGAGAGACTAAGTTGTTGGGGCTGTAGGCTCAGGACTACGCTTGCTTGGGACATCCAGCTCAATTGGCATAACGTACTACACAAAATATTGCTTTACATCCTACTTTGATGAGTAGTGAATGGGGTCTTAAAAGCTTGCAAGCAGCCATCTAGATGCAACATTGGGTCTCTCCTCATCCAGAGCAAAGAAGAATGAAGAAAACCAAAGATGCATGGAAACAATTAGTCCAAGGGAACTAGTGGACCATGCAAATCTCAGCCTACTTGACCTTGAGACCAGAAGAACTAGATGGTGCCTGGCTACTACCGTCAACCACTCGGAAAGGGATCAGTGCAAGAAATACTGGATAGAGTGGGAGAAATATGTGGAACAAAACTCAAAATCATAAAAATGACCAGGTTTACTGGTCTGATAGAGACTGGTGAAATCCCTGAGACTATAGCCCTGAATCACCCTTTAGGCCTGGAATTAAACTCACTCCTGTGGCTTCCAGCCAAACAATAGATAGGCACATGGGTGCTCATTCATACCAGGTAGATACACTCCTTAGAACAATCAACCATGGGAAATCAGAAGAGTATATTTGCACAGGGAGATAGCTCAGAAGGCAGGAAAGCAAGGAAAGACGGACACAAGGAAGAGGTGACTACAGAGAGGAAGTGGGAAGAGAGCTGTTACATTGTGGGGATTGCAGTCAATGTCATGAAATAAAATGTGTATCGTTGCCAATCAAGTCCTAAAATAATAACTAGAAAATCAGTTGCAGGTCAGAGACAAATTCAGTAAGAGGATAGCAACCTTGCAAGATAGAAACACACAGGGCCAGAGGCAACGCAAAGTATGTCTCCCCAAGCCTTACAGGCTAGGGGTTTTTATAATGATTTTGGGGTCGTGGGGCATGTGATTTCAAAAGTCTTACGCAGGCAGATTACTCATAAAAACCCTGACCCTTTTACAAGTTAAGGAAGTGAAACAAGACTGTGGTACAATGACATTTTCTTGAGATCAGCCTCAGCTTCCTCCAGGCTAGATATGTGAGTGGAATCTATGTTCTTCAAGATGGATGCCGGGCTGAATCTTTAGTTCCCATTTTAGATCTGTTGTTTTAGGTGGGCCCTGCAAACTCAAAAGCTGGTTACTGCTGACTGCAGTCAGTGGGCTGTAAAATAATCTTAAAAATAGCTTTATTATCAGTAAGTGTCATCCAT
>NW_006921681.1:7918486-7920334 GCF_000298275.1 Orycteropus afer afer
TCTCGTGGCTTCCAGCCAAACAGTAGACAGGCATATAAGGTGAACATTTATACCAGGCAGGTACACTCCTGAGCATAATGAACCACAGGAGATCAGAAGGGCAGTGTTTGCACAGGGAGTGAGCTCAGAGGGGAGGAATGCATAGGAAAGAAGAACACAGGGAAAAGGTAACCACAGGGAGGAAGTAGGAAGAGAGTTGTACATTATGGGGGAAAAAAAAAAAAGTCAAGGAAAGGTTTATGCAGGGAAGGACACTTACTTTGTTGGTCAATGGGATGGGAGGGAAGAAAATTTCTGAGTAGTTAAGAGTCATGTGTTGATTTGGGTAAAGGGAAAGGCAATATAACAAAAGTGTGTGACAAGCACAATAACAATACGGAAAATGAGGACACAGAGTGGTGCACAAAAGGTATAGACAACAGAGGCAAATACTATGACCTACACCATACTGAATTTCCAGTAACAACACACGCTGGTCTATGGGTGGACGCATAGACAGGTGAGAAGATCAGATATAAGCAGGAGAATAGGAGTATACCCATGACCATAGATAGATTTGGCTGATGATATTCTAACAAAAATAGAACTATTTTTGAGTAGAACTAACAGGGGACAAGGTTGGAGTAGCTTCTCATTGGCAGCCAAGCACTTTGAGGGAGTGAGTCACCAGGCCTGTGGGCTAGGAACCGTGGTTTCAGGAGACATCAAGTTCAATTGGCACAACATAGTACATAAAAATCTTGTTCTACATCCTACTTTGGTGAGTAGCAACTGGGGTCTTAAAAGCTTTCAATCAGCCATATAAGATGCACCTATTCGTCTCCCCTCATCAGGAGCAGAGAATAGTAAAGAAAATCAAAGTCATATGGAAACAATTAGTCCCAGGGTCTGATGGACCACAGGAACCTCAGTCTTCACTACCCTGAGGCAGAAGAACTCGACAGTGCCCAGATACCAATATCAACCACTCAGAAAGGGATCAAAATTGGAGATCCTGTATAGAGTTAGAGGGAAAATGTGTAACAAAATTCAAAAACACAAAAATGATCAGAATTACTGGTCAGATAGAGACTGGTGGTACCCCTGAGACTATGGCCCCAGATTATCCTTCAGGTCTGGAACTGGACCCACTTCCATGGATTAGCTCTCAGCCAAACAGCAGAAAGACCTGCGAGCAGAAAACCTACTCCAGGGAGATGCACCCACCTACCCTTGAGAGATGCACCTGTTAGATCAATCAACCGTGAGAGATCAGAAGGGCGGCATTTACATGTGGGAAAAGCTGGACAGACAGGATAAGAAGGACACAGGGAAGTGGTGGTCATGGGTGGGGGACGCGATGGGAGGAGAGCTGTTTATTGTTGGCATTGTAATCAGGGCTGTGAAACCAAATGCCCATGAACTGTTGAGAGTGAAGGCAATCTACTTTGTAAATTTGCACCCAAATCACAATAAAAAATTGAGGGAAAAAAAAGAAAATTGCATGAGATTTGGTAGTTGGAAATGAAAGAGTAGCCGGTTGTTTAAATTCAGAAATAAGATGGAAGGCAGGCGGCTGCTCACATGTATCATCACTGATCTGTGGGCTCCTTGTTATGGATTGAATTGTGTCCCCAAAAAATGTGTTGAAATCTAAGCCCCTACACTTGTGAAGCTCTGGTGGCCTAGTGCTAAGGCATTTGACTGTTAACCAGAAGGCTGGAGGTTCAAACCTACCAGCTACTCCTTGAAAGGAAGATTGGCAATCTACTTCTATAGAGATACTGCCTTGGAAACCCGAGGAGGGGTCAACTATGAGTTGGTTCCAAATTTATGGCGGTGAGTTTGGTTTGGGGTTTTTATACCTAT
>NW_006921681.1:7920720-7924793 GCF_000298275.1 Orycteropus afer afer
AGAGAGTCCTTCCCCTAGAGCTAGTGCCCTGGATTGGGACTTCTAGTCTCCTGAACTGTGAGAAGATAAATGTCTGGTCTTTAAAGCGACCCTGTGGTGGTTATGTTTGTGTGTCAACTTGGCTGGGCCTGATTGAATGGCTGGACAGCTGGATGTAGTATTCCCCACAATGAGACTGGTAATCAACTCCATGGTGGAATCTACTGTGAGCAGCTGAGTAGCTGCCTTAGGGAATGTGGTCTGCTTGTTAAATATAAGAAATAGCTTTGAGAATGGCCTCTAGCTTATGGCACACTTGAACCCTGCATGTAGCCGTGTCTTTGTTCAGCAGTCTGCCATGCTCTGCCAATCTTGGGATTTTCAATGGACTTTAATCAATGGTCTGTCATGTGGTTTGGTAACATTGGGACTATGCCATTTTATTTGTCAACCTTGGGCTTGTTAGCCTCAGCAGCCAGTAGCTGCCTGAGTGAAGAGATGCCTCTAGCTTCAGTGGGCCAGGAGCAAGAGGCAGAGCTGAAGCCCAAGGTCCAGGGGCTTTCACGCAGCCCTGAGAGCCTAGCACTTTGATCTCAGACTTAAAGCCTCCAAACTGCAAGAGAGTAAACTCCTGTTTGTTAAGGCCATCCCATTTGTTGTATATTCTTGTCAGAGCAGCACTATGTAACCAGAACAATGAGGACTTATGTGTAGTCATGTTTTATGATTGTACAGCTTTTATTAACATTTTTCACTTGTTTCAAAATAAGGCAAGAGTGGGAGGGAGAGGGAAAGGGGAACTCTTTGCTTAGGGAGGACTGAACTTCTGTTAAAACCAAAACACCAAACCAGTTACCCTCAAGCCCATTCCGACTCAACAGCGATCCCATGTGAATCAGAGTCGAACTGTGCTCCACAGGGTTTTCAATGGCTGATTGTTTGGAAGTCATCACCAGGTGCTACAACCTGGGTGAACCTTAGTAACATTATGATAATATTATGCTCAGTTGAGGAGTCCTGGTGGTGCAGTGATTAAATGCTGGGCTGTTAATGGAAAGGTTGGCAGTTTGAACCTGCCAGGTGCTCTGGGGGAGAAAGATGTGGCAGCCTTGGAAACCCTATGTTCTCCTCAGTCCAATAGAGTTGCTATGAGTTGGAATCAACTCAATGGCAGTGGGTTTTGTGGGGTGGTTTTTTTTTGGGGGGGGGGTTATATTCAGCAATGGAGCACATTCACCACTTGCACCAGAGCTTCTGCTAAGGGTGATGGGAAATTTTGGAAACAGATCATGGCAATTAATGTCACACACAATTAATGTCACGGAATTATATGTGTGAGGAATGTTGAGGTAGCAAATGTTTTGTCACACACATGTTGCTGTTGTTATTATTGTGTGCCATTGAGCTGATTCCAACATCATAGTGACCCTATAGGACAGAGTAGAACTGCTCCATAGGGTTTCCTAGGCTGTAATCTTTACAGAAGCAGACGCCAGGACTCTTCTATGAAGTAGCTGGTGGGTTCAAGTTGCCAACCTTTCAGTTAGCAGCCAGACGATTTAAACATTCCACCACCAGGGCTCTTTGTTACATATATATTTATCACAATAAAAAATGTAAATGTCAAAAAAATTGTATAAAAGCAAAAGGGAAGATATTTTGGTAAGTGTGCAGCAGGAGTATACAATTTTCCTTTTGCTCCCAACACCAATATGGTTCCACATGGTACTGCTCCTCCATCAGATTCTCCAAATCCTGGAGCAGGTACATGTTCCGCTCCACGGTGGGAAGGAGGGGCAGCTTATCCTTAGGCCACCTGCATCACAGAGATGAGAGACAAGGACAGGTATGATGAGTTAGTTTTCTGTGTTGCTGTTTTTGTTACTGATAAGTTGATTCCAACTCATGGCAATCCGATGTGTGCAGAGTAGAACTGTCCCATAGGATTTTCAGGGCTGTGACCTTTTGAAAGTAGATCGCCAGGCCTGTTTTCCAAGGCACTTGTGGGTAGGTTTGAACCTTTTGGCTAGTAGTTGAGTGGTTACGTGTTTTTTATTCTGAAAATTCATACATAAATAAAGGATTAAACATTTGCCTTATCTTTTTAGAAGGAAATGTAGTTATCTCCAGGTGATGAAGGAAGGTTCGTTACAAAAGAATGCCAGCTAAAAGAATAGGAGAAATGATAGCATTTTTTCAAATCACCATTTTGCAACCCCTCCCCCCACCCCCAGTGAAATAATTGAACCAGGCAAGGATGATCCAATCATCCATAGTTGTAGGGATGGATATTTGCCCTGGGAAAAAGTGTCCTACAGAAATTACTTGCAAATTGCAAAGAGGGGAAAAGAAATATACCTTTTCCATGGAAAGATTTGATGGGCACCATCTGTGGTAGTTAAGTTGTATGTCAACTTGGCTAGACCTTGTTTTAAGTGGCTGGGCAACTGGATGTAGTATTCCCCATGATGAGACTGGTAATCAACTCCATGGTGGAATCTACCTGAGCAGCTGAGTAGCTTCCAGTATATAAGAAGTAGCTTTGAGGAAGGTCTTGAGCTTTTGGCATGCTTGAATCCTGCGTGTAGTCAAGTCATTGTTGAGCAGTCTGCCATGTTGTCTACCAATCTTGGGACTGTTAATGGACTTGAATTAGTGGTCGGCCATGTGGTTTGATAATTTTGAGACTGTGCCATTTTATTTGTCAACCTTGGGTTTGTCAGCCTCGGTAGCCAGCAGCTGCCTGAGTTAAGAGAAACTTTTAGCTTCAGTGGACTGCGAGCAAGAGGCAGAGCAAAAGCCCAAGGTTAAGGAGCTTTCACCCAGCCCCTGGAGCCTGGAACTTTGAACTCAGACTTCTAGCCTCATAAACTTCAAGAGAATAAATATCTGTTAAAGTCACCCATTTGTGGTATTTTCCATTACAGCAGCATTAGAGGTAACCAAAACACAACCTTAACCAAGAGATCAAACTGAGCATCACTGAAAGTAAGACAACCATCTATTATGTACCTCTTGGTGGGGTGCAGTGAAACATATGTGGCTTTACCCAAGCAGTCTTCTGGTCATGGCATTTAACCTGATCATGTCTTTAGATGTAATATCAAGTATCCAGGAACAATAGGGGATAGACAATATGGGATGGAGCTAAATGATAAGAAACTAATCAAGTCAATCCAGAATCTACAATATTCTACAAGCAAACTGGTAAAGTCTCTTCAAAAAGCCAATATCGCAGATGGGGAGATTATTTTAGGTTAAAAGAGATTAAAAGCACACATCAGGATCAAGTGATTTTTATCTCAGGAACATAAAGGTGGCTATCTACTTCTAAAAGATCAGGTATTGAAAACCCTATGGAGCAGTTCTACTATGACATACATGAGGTCTCCATGAGTTGGAGTCATCTCAACAGTAACTGGTTTTACTGGTGGTGTGGCTTTTAATCCCAGTTCTCAATCTCCCATGATTATTTTTAACCAGGAAAGTAAAAGACTGGTACACAGAAAATCTATAAACTGTTGTTGTTTTGTGCTGTCGAGTTGGACATGACTCATAGAGACCCCTCCTTGGGTTTCCGAGGCAGTATCACTACAGAAGTAGATTGCCCTAACCTTCCTTCTGAGGAGTGGCTGGTGGGTTTGAACCGCCAGCCTTCTGGTTAGCAGTCAAGTGTCTTAGGCACTAAAGAAATTACAGAAGAACTAAATAAATGGAAGGACATTCGTGATGATTTATGTTATATGTCAACTTGTTGTTGTTCTTGTTGTTGTTGTTAGGTGCCGTTGAGTCGTTTCCAACTCATAGCAACCCCATGCACAGCAGAACAAAACACTGTCCAATCCCGTGCCAGCTCCATGATCCCTGCTACACTTGAGCCCATCATCACAGCCACCATAACAATCCATCTCGTTGAAGGCCTCCCCAACTTTCGCCGACCCTCCACCCCACCAAGCATGACATCCTTCTCCAGGGAATGGTCCCTTCTGACAACATGAACAAAATAGTGAGACGAAGTCTGGCCATTCTCGCTTCCAAGGAGCATTTTGAGTGCACTTCCTCCAGGACAGATCTGTTAGTTCTTTTAGCAGTCC
>NW_006921681.1:7931439-7932584 GCF_000298275.1 Orycteropus afer afer
CCTCCTCCTTCTTCCTAGTCTGTCACAGTTTGTAAGCTGGGCTGATACCTGTGCACCATGTGCATCCCGCTGGGTTTGAAACACCAGTGGCTCAGTCTCAAAACTCACATCAACATGTCACCATGGTAGGACAAACCAACAGACAAATTTGTCTCCCTGTTGGAAACCTCTCCTACCACCTTTACCTGGATCCCTGCAGCTGACTCCTCCTCTGTCCAGATTCCTAGGCCTTTTAATCCCCTTTCTCCTGCTCTCTCGCCCTGCTGCTTTGGGAGTGCCTGAGTTCCCTCTCCTCACCTGGATCCCTGCAGCTGACTGCTCCTCTGTCCGGGTTCCTAGCTTTTAATTCCCTTTCTCCTGCCCTGCTGTTTTGGGTGTGCTGCTTTGGGTGTGCCTGATTTCCCTCTCCTCACCTGGATCCCGTGGCTGACTGCTTGTTGCTGTGTCAACTTGGCTAGGGTATAGTTCTCAGTGGTTTGGCAGACATTATGTATCACCTCCAATTTTGTCATCTGATGTGAGCAGGTAATCAGTGGGAAGAGCAATTTCCTTGGAGTGTGGCCTGCATTCATGATATAAACAAATGTTCTGGCATCTGCTCACTCTCTCTTAATCATACATTCATCTCATCATCTTCTCACCTCCAGTTCTTGGGACATGAGAAGTCTCCAGCCTGCCACCTGACCCACAGATTTGTGACTTGCCAGCCTCCACAATTTCATAAGATTTCCTTGAAATAATTCTATATATTTTTACATATATACTTCACTGGTTTTGCTCCTCTAGAGAAACCAGCTGAAGACAACATTCTGTGTCCTGTTAGTAACATTTTGGAAAAATTATGAAACTAGAAAAATGTTGTTTCTGCAACCATCCTAGTAATAACTAATGAGAAAAAGAATCATCAATGGATCTGTGACAATTGGAGCTGTGTGTCAACTTGGCTGGACCCCAGTTCTGTGTGGTTGTTCCCACGATGAGATCGGATGACTGTGTTCTGAGTGGCCAATCTGCCCAAGGGGAGTTTCCCTAGGGGTGTGACCTGCTTCCAGGATATCCAGGGACATCCTGGGAAGAGAGACATTCTTTTGTGGATCAGGACCCTGGTGTGCTGACTACAACCTTCCATGAGTGAGCAGCCCACC
>NW_006921681.1:7933329-7934020 GCF_000298275.1 Orycteropus afer afer
AGTATAAGGAAGCTGGTTGGTTGGTCCTACTTACACTGGATAAATTGGTGAAAGAGCGAGATGGGCTCAAAGCTGCTGAGTCTCAGCTTAAGCGCTGCATAAACAACCTCAGTGCTTCCAGCTGTGCCTTGAAAGAAAGCCTTATAGCTTCTACTACCAGGGCTGACATAGCTAAAACCCAAATCCAGAGTCTTATTGTAAGAGTGGCTGACTTACAACGCCAGCTCAATTGCCAACCCAGAATGGTGACTGCCGTTAAAGTGAGGGCATTGACTGGAAAAAAAGTGGGATCCTGTAACCTGGAATAGGGACATGCAGACAGATGATCAGGAAGATCAGGATATGGAACCTGTAAATTCTGTTGAATCCCTCCCATCTGAATGGATTACTATAAAACCATTATCCCCTCCCCCTCAGTTTGAGGGGACTAGACAAACTGGTCCTGCAGGGTTATTGTGTGAGGCAGAGGCCATGGAAGACATTCCTGAATGCTCTCAGGAAATGCCTCAAGCACCTACCTATTCTGGGCTGGGCCCATAACAAAGGTCAAGTCTAAGCGAGCCCCAAGAGGTGAAATAGAAAGTGTGACTGAGGAAGTGATACGCTATACTCGAAAAGACCTACTTGATTTTGCCAACATGTACAGACAGAAACCTGGAGAATATGTATGGGAATGGCTACTGAGGGTGTG
>NW_006921681.1:7941262-7985072 GCF_000298275.1 Orycteropus afer afer
AGAGCCTGGTGGAACCACTGAGACTATGGCCCCTAGCTGCCCTTCAGGTCTGGAATTGAACCCACACCTGTGGTTTCCAGCCAAACAGAAGACAGGCATATGAATTGAACATTTACTTCAGGTAGATACGCTCCTTGGAGAGAACAATCATTGAGAAAGAAGGGCTGCCTATGCACAGAGAGACAGCTCAGGGAGCAGGAGTCCATGGAGGGATGGACACTGGGAAGAGGTAACTATAGGGAGGAAGTGGGAGGAGAGCTGCTGCATTGTGGTAAACTGTGGTCAATGTCATGAGACAAAGTATATGTGAACTGCTGTATGGAAAGTGAATTTGCTCTGTAAATCTTCACCCAAATCACAATGAAAAAAAAAAAGAAAGAAAAATTGCTCAAATGACATGGTGTGGTGCAGTGAATCACTTGGTATGGCTTTTCTAGCCATAGTCTTTGTAACTCCCACCAGATTACCGGATAGGGCCATGTAACTAAAGTGTGTAGAACTCTGATGTTGGGATTGGTTAGTTTTGTCACTCTGCCAGGCTTAAAATGAGCCCTCCTAGAGGCAGAGAGGGAATCACTACCATCAAGAGAGAAGAGCTGGAGGTGAAGTAGAGTGTGTCCTTGGACCTGAGATCCCTGCACGGGACCTCCTTGGCAGAGATGTCTTGGCAGAGAGAGATGCCCTGGCAGAGAGATGGTCACAGTGGAACCAAGAGACACGAGACAGCAGTGGGCTTACCTGGCCCACTGAATGCCTTTGGGCAGGAGGCTTGCTGACGGAGTGGGGTGGACTTAAGTGTACCTATCAACAGAGCTAAAAGAGCTTTGTAACACTTGCCCAAGCAAGGCAGGGGCCAAGGGCCAGAGAGGCATGCCAGAGAGCACAGCAGAGGGGAGACTGTCCTGATCGAAGAATTGTATCCTGACCACGTTCGTGAACCTGAATTGTAGTCTGTTACTTCCCTAATAAACCCCATAATTGTAAGTATTGCCTGTGAGTTCTGTGTGGCCATTGCAATGAATTAGTGAACCCAGCAGAGAAGTAGTGAGTGCCATGGAGGGATGGTTGGTGTCAGAATTGGTAAAAGGCTGGAGGGTGGTGGCATGTCTGGCCTCATAGGAATAAGCCTTGGGCTGCTGATGGTGATTCTGTCTTCCTCTTGTGAACTTAGAGAAGGGCAGGAGATGTCACCTCCATGCCCTTTTCGCACATGGTTTTTGTTTTGTTTTGTTTGGGGACAGTAGATAATTGGTGTAATTTTTCAAGTGGACTGTATATATTAGAAAACAACAGTGTCTTGGTTCCCCACTGCTGCTCTAACAGGCATACCACAAGTGGATAGCTTTTACAAACAGGGATTTATTCTCTTACAGTTTAGGAGGCTAGAAGTCCAAGTTCAAAATGCCAGCTCTAGGGGCTGAATGAAGGTCTCTCAACCTTGGGCTCTGCCTCCTGTTCCAGGCCCACTGGAGCTGGAGGCTTTTTCTGACTCATGCAGCTGCTGGCTGCTGAAGCTGATGAACCCAAGATGAACAGGTAATGACATAATCCCAAGATTAGCAGGCAACACAGCAGGCCAATACTTGGCCAAATGCAGGGTCCAAACGTGCCAAAGCTTGAGACCTTTCTCCAAGCTTCTCCTTATATACTGGAAGCAGGCCACACCCTGAAGGCAGCTACTTAGGTGCTCATAGCAGATACTACCATGGAGATTATTACAATCTCATCATGGGGAATAACTACATCAGTTGTTCAACCACTCAAAACTATACCCTAGCCAAGTTAACACACAACCTTAACTGCCACAAGCAGTATATGGTTGTTGTTGGGTACCATTGAATTGGTACCAACTCCTAGTAACCCTATGTACAACTAAATGAAACACTGCCCAGTTCTGCACCATACTCACTCAAATATTTTTGAGCCTATTGTCGTAGCCACTGTGTCAATCTATTGCATTGAAGGTCTTCCTCTTTTACACTGATCCTCTACTTTACCCAACATGTCCTTCTTCAGGGACCAGTGCCTCCTAATAACATAACCAAAGTATGTGAGACCAAGTCTCACCATCCTCGCTACTAAGGAGCATTCTGGCCATCCATCTTCCAAGTCATATCTGTTCATTCTTCTGACAGGCCATGGTTACAAAAAGGGCATGGCAGTGGCATCTGACCTCCTCTAACTTCACAAGGGAGAGAGAGAATCAAGATGAATATCAACAGCCCAAGGCTGGTTCCTATCAGGCAGAGGTCAGACATGACGCCACCCTCTAACTCTTCTGCCAACTTTTTACCAATTCTGACACCAACTGTCCTTCCATAGCATTCTCAACTTCTCTGCTGGGTTTGATAATTCATTGCAACGCTCACACAGAACTCACAGACAATACTCAAGATTATGGGGTTTATTAGGGAAGCAACAAGTTACAATTCAGGTTCAGGAACATTCAGAATGCAATCCTTCAATCAAGATAGCTTCTTTTCAGCCTTGCTACAGGCATGCTTCTCTCTGACCTCGGCCTCTGCCCTACTTGGGCAAGTGTTACAAAGCTCTTTTAGCTTTGCAGAGTTAACAAAACACAGGTAAACATCTTTCTGGTATTCTCTGCTTTCAGCCAAGATCCATATGACATCAACAATGATATCCTTCATTCCACATCCTCTTCTGAATCCAGCTTAAAATTCTGGAACTTCCCTAATGTACTACTCCAATTGTTTTTGAATTGTCTTCAGCAAAATTTTACTTGCATGTGATATTAACTATATTGCTTGATAATTTTTACATTCTGTTGGACCATCTTTCTTTGGAATGGGCACAAATATGGATCTCTTCCAGTTGGTTGGCCACGTAGCTGTCTTCCAAATTTCTTGGCATAGACAAGTTAGGGCTTCCAGCATCGCATTCATTAGTTGAAACATCTCTATGGATATTCCATCAATTCCTGGAATCTTGTTTTCTGCCAAGGCCTTCAGTGCAACTTAGACTTCTTCCTTCGATACATCAGTTCTTGATCATATGCTACCTCCTGAAATGGTTGAACATTAACTCATTCTTTTTGGTGCAGTGACTCTGTATTCCTTCCATCTACTTTTCATGCTGAGTCATTCAATATCTTGCCCATAGAATCTTTCAGTATTGCAACTTGGGCTTGAATTTTTTCTTCAGTTCTTGCAGCTTGAGAAATGCCAAACGTGTTCTTCCCTTTTGGTTTTCTAACTCCAGGTCTTTGCACGTTTCATTATAATACTTAACTTTGGCTTCTCAAGCCACCCTTTGAAATCTTCTGTTCATCTCTTTTACTCCATCATTTCTTCTTTTCACTTTAGCTGCTCTGCATTCAAGAGCAAGTTTCAGAGTCTCTTCTGACATCCATTTTGGTCTTTTCTTTCTTTCCTGTCTTTTTGATGACCTTTTCTTCATGTATGATGGCATTGAGGTCATACCACAACTCATCTGATCATCGGTCATTAGTGTTTGATGCATCAATTCTATTCTTGAGATGGTCTATAAATTCAAATGGGATATACTCAAGGTTGTACTTTGGCTCTTATGGACTTATTGTAATTTTCTTCAGCTTCAACTTCAAGCAGAGCTTCCAGACTAATGTAGCTAGGAAGAAAAGCCTGGAGATCTACTTCTAAAAATTAGTCAGGAAAACCCTGTGGATCACCGCATTGTCTGATATAATGCTGAAAGATGAGCCCCCTAGGTTGGGAATCACTCGAAATACACAGTGGCTGGTGTACACTGTCAAGCACACCAGCAACAGTGAAGATGGTGCAGGACTGGGCTATGCTTCATTCTGTTGTACGTGTGGTCGTCAGGACTCAGAGCCAATTTGAAGGCAACTAACAACATAGGGAGTGACAAAGTAAATGTGGCAAAATATTATGCGTTGTGAATATGGGTGTAGGATGCACTGCAGTTCTTTGTACTATTCTTGCAAGTCTATTCCATGTTTCGAACTACTGTAGAGCAAAAACATTTTTAGAAAAATCTAAGGTAGACCTAGACCAGTGGGAAAGCAGCTCCTAATTCTGGCAGGATCTAAAAACATGGGGATTAAGAGGAAATTAAATCTTGATGAAGTGAAGTTACCTCACTGTTCTGGTTACCTAGTGCTGCTCTGACCAGAAGATACCACAAATCGAATGGCCTTAACAAGCAGGAGTTTATTCTCTCACAATTTGAAGGCTTTAAGTCCAAGTTCAAAGTGCCAGGCTCTAGGGGCTGGGTGAAAGCCCCTCGACCTTGGGCTTCAGCTCTGTCTCTTGCCCCCAGCCCACTGAAGCTAGAGGCATCTCTTCACTCAGGCAGCTACTGGCTGCTGAGGCTAATAAGCCCAAGGTCGACAAATAAAATGGCACAGTTCCGATGTTACCAAACCACATGGCAGGCCATTAATGCAAGTTCATTGTAAGTCATAAGGTCAGCAGAGCATGGCAGGCTGCTGAACAATGACACAGGTACATGTAAGATCCCAGTGTGCCATAAGCTAGAGACCATTCCCCAAGGCTTCTCCTTATATACAGGAAGCAGAGCACATGCCTAAGGCAGCTGCTCAGCTGCTCACAGTAGATTCCACCATGGGGTTGATTACCAGTCTCATCATGGTCTCATGATTACCAAGTCTCATCATCCAGCTTTTGAGGCACTCAACCAGGCCCAGTCAAGTTGACACGCAAACTGACCTACCATGCTCGCCTTAGTTTTTCTCTTAGTTTTCAGAAATGCTTGTACAGTTCCCTTCCTGTTCATCTCATGGAGTTCACAGAGCTTGGGAATGGAGGGAGGCACTGGAAGATGAGGGGACACATTCAAGAGACCCAGTTACTAACTGGGGCCTGTTCCCATCACTTCAGTTCCCCAAGGTCCTTTCCTTCCAATTCAGAATCCTCCTGTTGCTGGAGACCAGTCCTCTAGGAGCCCCAGTGGTGCAAACAGTTAACATACTTAGCTGCTAACCCAAACGTTGAAGGTTTCATTTCATCCAGAAGCACCTTGGAAGAAAGGTCTGGCAATCTACTTACAAAAAATCAGCTATTGAAAACCCTACAGAGCACCATTCTACTTACTGACACATGTGGGGTTGCCATGAGTCAAAACTAGCTCCATGGCAAGTGGCAACTGTTGGATGGTTTTTTGGTTTTTTTTTTTTTTTTTTTTTTTATTGGTTTTAAGAAATTTAAAATGTTTCCAGCCTAGTGCCTCCTCTTTTTCTTCCTCTAAAAAACCTCCAAACCTTTGTTTAGAACTTTGTTTCTAAATAATAGCAGTATTAATACCATGGCTAAGTGCTCAGCTGCTAACAGGTAGGCTGGCAATCTGAACCCACCAGCCACTATGCAGGAGAAAGATGTAGCAGTCTGTTCCATAAAGACTACGGTTTTGGACATCCTATGAGGCGGTTCTACTCTGTCTTTCCAATAGGGTAGCCATGAGTCAGAACTGAGTAGACTACAACAGGGTTTGGGGTTTTTTGAAGGATTTTTGGTATGACACATCTTCAACTATATTTGTAACTGAATTCTGAATTTCTGGTTTCAGAAATGTGCAACATAATAAGTATCTTAAAATAGATGAAATACAACACTGTTGTCTTAGAAAATTGGGGCTGATGTTAATATTTTGCATCACCACGTTCAAATCCTAGGACTGGGTGACCTTACGCAAGATACTTAACTTCTCTATGGTCCAGTTTCCTCATCTGTAAAATGGGTATAGTATTAATAGCAACTACCATTTGGCATCAGAAACAGAGGAAGACTTATTAACAACCTGTGCTCTGCAGGCTGCTTGCTGAAAGTGAAAAAGACTTGAAGCACTTATTGATGAAGATCAAAGATCAGTATGGATTACACCACAACATAAACAAAACAAAAATCCTCACTGCTGGACCAATAAAAAAACTTCATGATAAACTGAGGAAATTTTGAAGTTGTCAAGTATTTCATTTTATTTGGCTCTACCATCAGCACCCAAGGAAGCAGCAGTCAAGATATCAAACAACATATTGCATTGCGCAAATCTGCTGCAGAAGACCTCTTTAAAGTATTTAAGAGCAAAGACGTCACTTTGAAGATTAAGGTGCACCTGACCCAAGCCATGGTCTTTGCATATGCATGTGAGAGCTGGACAACAAATAAGGAAGACCAAAGAACTGATGCATTTGAATTATGGTGTTGGCGAAGAATACTGAATGGACCATGAACTGCTAGAAAAACGAACCAATCTGTCTTGGAAGAAGTACAGCCAGAATGTTCTTTAGAAGCAAGAATGGCCAGACTTCGTCTCTCATACTTTGGTCATGTTGTCAGAAGAGACTGGTTCCGGGCAAAGGATATCATGCTGATAAAGTACAGAGTCAGGGAAAATGGGGAATACCCTCAAAGAGATGGATGGACACACTGACTACAACGATGGGCTCAAGCATGGCAGCAATTGTGAGAATGGTGCAGGACCAGGCAGTGTTTCACTCTGTTGTACACAGGGTCGCTTTGGGTCAGGACCAACTCCACTGCACCTAACGACAACAACCTACAAAAATGTTGGGTGAATTAAATATGTACAGTAAGTACAGTACTTTGAAAGTGCTGGGCACGAAGTTTGCGCTAATATTGCTTAATAGCTATTTTAGAAACAAAGTTCTTTCCATGTTTGGAGATTGCCTAGGGGAAGAAGATAGCTGACTTTTTGGACTAACGGCCCTAACCTCTCCCGCCCTCTCACACCTGACCAAAGTCAGTAGAGCCTGAGACCTCTCGCCCCGCCTCCGCCCTACCTGGCCCCTCCCATTTTGGTCTGGCCCCGCCCCACTCTTCCTGGCCCTGCCCCTATGCTAGTCTCGCGCACTTTGAAACTGCGCGAGCTCGGGCCGAGACCTGGGGCTGGCGGTTGGTTGGGCAAAACCATTTGGTACGCTACGTGGAGGATATTAAAAGCCTACTCATCCACATTTTTTCAACCTTTAATTTTTCAGTCCCAGATATTGGTCTTAGTGTAACTACAAAAGTGAATGCGTATTCTCTTATTCTCAAGAAGGAGCCTAACTCACTGAGGAGAAAGTTGTTGCGTGTCTGTGAGGCTGCCTCCCCCCTCTTGACGGAGATTCTATGGAAGAGGACGACGGCCGGCGCGGGGAGGAGGAGGCCTTAGCGCCATTTTGTGAGAGCGAAGCAGTTGCTGGGCTGCTGTTGGGTCCTTCGCTGCTTATTTCCTTGTCGGGCTTACTAGCAGCGGCCTAGCAGGTGAGTCGCGGACGCTGTTCCCCGAGGATGCCCTGGGTGGCTCGGCTTCCCCATTGGAACGACCTGAGACGGATGCAACATCTTCGGTTCTTGCAGAGAAGGGAGCGAGCCGTGGGCCGGGCCTGTTTCGTCCGGCCTGAGCGGTCTAGCGCGGGAGCGTCGTTAAGGCATGACGCAGGATGGCAGCCGGCGCAGAAGCAGGGACACTGGCCCCGCGGTGCCGTGCAGTCTCAGACGTAGGTTAGGCGTGGCTTCCAGAGCCGGGCAATGCGTTGTGCCTTAGGTATTTTGTAGTTTGGGGGACACTGCCACTTAAGATAGTGTGCCCCTTGGGCCACGCTTGGAAACTCCTCCTATGGCTGTCACGCATTGGCTTCTGGGAGGTGGCAGCCCGGATCTCGAAGGACCTGTCGCCAGTGTCTTGTGACCCAAGTTTGGAGAGCCCGCGGAAGCCCCAAAGTGAGAAACAGAAAGGAACTTTTCCCGCTTGTCTTCACCTGGCTCACTTCTGTTGAGTCCTCAAGTCTCAATTTATACATCACTTTGTTAGGGAAGCCTACTTTGACTCATACATCTGACCCATTTTAGGTTCTCCCTAGACCTCTTAAAGTTATTTACTTTACTCTGGTAGCATGTATAATGATTGTTATGATCAAAATAAAATCGTTTATTTTCTTTTGCTTATCCCTCCCCCTTTGTAACCAACATGCCGCTTGGGACTCACTGTTAGAGCTGCAGCACCTGACTCAACCTAGACACTCAGGATATGTATAGTGAATGAATGAACGTAGCAAGGTTCATTTTAATAGAAAATCATTACCCTTGCCACCACATCTCAAGAAGAAAGTCCAAGCAACAAGGATTTTTCTGGGAACCATAGAGCGATAATGTGCCGGGATTAGTTGTCAACAAATTACAAAGAAACAGTTACCTTGGCATGAGTGTTGGTCATTTATATCTCTTTTTCCTTTTAAGAAAAACTAAAAATGTCTGAATATATTCGAGTAACTGAAGATGAGAATGATGAACCTATTGAAATACCGTCAGAAGATGATGGAACAGTGCTGCTGTCCACAGTTACAGCCCAATTTCCAGGGGCATGTGGCCTGCGCTACAGGAATCCAGTATCTCAGTGCATGAGAGGTGTCCGGCTAGTAGAAGGAATTCTGCACGCCCCGGATAATGGCTGGGGAAATCTGGTCTACGTTGTCAACTATCCCAAAGGTTTGTTGTCATTTGGCTTTGCAGTAATGCTAATGGATGGTGGGGGTTATACCCCATCCTAAGTTGTCATCACAATGTCCTTGTGGTAAATCATCTCCTGTAATGCAAGCTTTTCCTGCAAGTTTATTATTAGGGTTGTTTGGAAGACCACTAGTCTAAACTAATAAAAATTAGAAATTGCAGAAAAGAGAAAACTACTTACATAACAAATATTGCCAAGTTGATGACAGGTTTCAGAAAGTCTTAAAAATACTTTTCAATTGTATCTGTTATGTTCTTGTAAAGTACCCCCACATTTTGGGCTGTCATTGCCCTTGAGGTCTTAACATCATTTGTTCAGCTTATCTCACTTCTTTCCCCGCCCCCAAAATGAACATTAATTGCAGTAACTCACATTTTGAATTAGTGTGATCCTAATTATAATTAGGTCTTATTTTTGCTACTTTTTGTCTCTGATCTTCTCAATCTGAGAACAGCATGAAGCGTAAAAGTGCCAAGGATATAGAGAGATTTTAGCAGTAGGGATGTGTGCTAGTTGTTGTATCTGCTTGATATTTCTACTGTATGGTATAGCAACAAGGGCAGACCATTAAAGTTGGTCAAGATTCAAGACATTGACTTAATACATCTAGAAAATTTTTAAGTAGGCTGTTTCTTGAGCTGGGAGCTCTGGTGGCATAGTACCTAAGGTGTTTGATTGCTAACTAGAAGACTGGTGGTTCAAACCCACCAGCCGCTCCTCGGAAAGAAGATTGGGCAGTCTGCTTCCATGGTGATACTGCCTCGCAAACCCAAGGAGGGGTCATTATGAGTTGGATCTGACTCGACGGCAGTGAGGTTTTTTTTTTTAATTTCTTGAGCCATTGGCTATAGATAAGTGTTTACCCCCATTTAAAACATCATTGATTTCCTTTCTCCTCTCTTGCCAAATACGACTTTTAAAAATGGCTTAAGATGTCTTTATTATAAAACTGATGTGTGTTCATTGTTGAAAGATTAGAAAAGACAAGCTGATTCACAGAGCTGTAGCACCTGACCCAGAGTAGACATCAGGAAAAATGTAGTGGATAACTGAACCTGCCAATTTCTTTTTACCACCTGCATATAAAAGATGCTGATTTTTTTGTGTATAGCCTTTGAATTATGTACAAGGCAGATATATTTAGTATGTAAGGGCATAGATAGTGTCATACATTTTTAACCTTTTATTTTTCCTGCTTAATGTATTTCTGAGTGCAGGCAAAGTAGGGTTACATTGTTTTGTTACAACTTTTTAGTTTGTACAGATGGTGCAGTGTGGGCATCTGACCTTCTCTAATTCCATAAGGGGAAGGAGAATCAAGATTGATGTCCCAAGGCTGATTCCTATGAGGTGAATGTCATGCCTCCACCCTCCAACCTTTTTACCAGTTCTGACACCACTTGTCTCTCTCATTGCTCTCTACTTCTCTGCTGGGTTCTTTAATTCATTGCAGTGGCACAGAAAACACACAGACAATAGTCAGGATTATGGGGTTTATTAGGAAAATAACAGGTTACAATTCAAGATCAGAAACCACTCAGGATCTATTTCTTCAATCAGGACAGCCTTTTTGCTGTGCCTGTAGGCAGGCCTCCCTTGGTTGGCTTCTGTCCTACTCAGACAGATATTACAAAGGCTGTTTAACTCTGCCAGGAAGTGCCCAGAAGCACCTCACTCCCCTAGTAAACCTCCTGCCCAAAGATGCTCAGCTCTCACTCTGGGTCAGGAAACACACCACAGTGTCTTCTCCTGGTTTCTTGCCTCTCTTCCCTTCCTCCTCTCTCTCTTTCCATTCCTCCCTTCTCTCCTCTGTCCTCCCTCCCTCCCATCTGCTCTTTCCCTCTCCCCTCCCTCTCATCTCCCTCCCCCTTCTCTCTTCTCTTTCCCTCCCAGTTCTAGGAGGCTTCTAGCACAGGGACCCCAGGTCCAAAAGAGGTGTTCCACCCCCAGCTCTTCTTTCTGGGTGGTTGTCTTTTTTGATGGTCATGGGGTCTCCCTACCTACCCTGGAATTGGCTCTCCTTTAAGCCTAGCAGAATGGGAAAACTGACCTGTCCCTTCATTACGGTTCCATGTATCTTCCTTGCATGGTCCTACCCCCTATGGGTTCCATGCAACGTACTTGCATTGCTATCCAGCTAGCCAGTCTCTTTGGTGGGCCCCAAGCACCTCATTTCCAGAGTCTCGCCAAGTCATTTGTTGGGAATTATAAGACCCTGGTGAGAAAGGCCATATAAAAGCAATTTGTCACACCACAGAGGGGAAGAACATAAAATTGTAATCATGAGATTTACAAAACCAACTGAGAATTCCTGAAAAAAGTTTCTGCTCATTTTATTCAGATAACAAAAGAAAAATGGACGAGACAGATGCTTCATCAGCAGTGAAAGTGAAAAGAGCAGTCCAGAAAACGTCGGATTTGATAGTGTTGGGTCTCCCATGGAAAACAACTGAGCAGGATCTAAAAGAATATTTTAGTACTTTTGGAGAAGTTCTTATGGTGCAGGTAAACTTTTATTTCATTGAACAGTTTTCTTTATCCATGAATTCTTTACCTGATGTTCCTGTTGTTGTAGTGGCACTGTCTTTCTTGTTCAACAGATGATCTTTTTAAAGTTGTTACATGTGTACCTAGAGGGTACTGGAAAAAGTGTAGCTTGCACTATTTATCTTTATGCACTGTATATTTTCCGTGTAGGCTGAAAGGAAGTAGGTTACGTTAGCTTTTTTTCTTTAGAATTATATTGATGGGGGATTAAAAAAACATTTTCTGTCTTTTCCCACTTTTAATAATCAGGATTTATAAACACTGAATCTAATTTCTCTACATTTTAAATATTCTGTTTAATTCTAAAACATTTCTGTTAACATTTTATTATGTAAATGAGTTTTACTCTCCTCTTTTAGATGATCTAAGGAACTCTGGTGCACAGTTGTTAAGGCATTTGGCTGCTAACCAAAAGGTTGGTGATTGTAACCCACCAGCCATTCCGTAGGAGAGAGATGAGGCAGTCTGTCTCCTTCATAAAGATTTACAGCCTTGGAAACCCTATGGGACGGTTCTACTCCGTCATGTAAGGTCACAATGAGGGGGAATTGACTCAGTAGTAGTGGGTTTGGTTTGGTTGTTTTTATATACATGATCTAGGTTCAGGTTTTAACTCTTCTGTTGTTTATACCTCATGAGTAACTTGGTTTAAGTTTTAATTAAGATACTACTAAAAATTGAAGCCATTCAAATGTATGTCAAGGAACTCTAATTTTGTTACGTAAGTGATTGTGTGTTCGTGTGTGTAGTTGAGTAAATTTAAATCACCTGTTCTAGGTCAAGAAAGATATTAAAACTGGTCATTCAAAAGGGTTTGGCTTTGTTCGTTTTACGGAATATGAAACCCAGGTGAAAGTAATGTCTCAGCGACATATGATAGATGGACGTTGGTGCGACTGTAAACTTCCTAATTCTAAGGTACTTTGCTACAATAAGTGCTTATTTCATTTTCTTCCTCTCTGCTTTGGGAATTTTTGCTGACAAACTGTTAAAGACGCTGTAATACCCTTGGAAAGTAGTGGCAAGATACAGGTTTTTTTGTTTTACTTTTTATTGTGTTTTGGGTAGAAGTTTACAGAGCAAATTCATTTTCCAGCACTTTATACACATTTTGTCTGATGACATGGACTGCAATTCCCCACAATGTAACAGCTCTCTTCCCACTTCCTCCCTGTAGTTATTTTTTCTGTGTCCTTCCTGCCATGCGCTCCCACCCCCTGAGCTATCTTCCTGCGTAAACACTGTCCTTCTACTCCATGATTGATCACTCCAAGGAGTGTGTCTGCCTGATATAAATGTTCACCCCATAGGCCTGTCTGTTGTTTGGCTAGGAGCCACAGGAGTGAGTTCAATTCCAGACCTGAACGGTGGCTAGGGGCCATAGTCTCAGGAGTCTCACCAAGCTCTATCAGACCAGCAAACTTGGCGTTTGTTTTTTTTTTTTTTTAATGATTTTGAGTTTTGTCCCACATTGTTCTCCCACTCCATCCAGGATCTCCTGTACTGATCACCCTCCGAGTGGTAGCCAGGCACCATCTAGTTCTTCTGGTTTCATAGTCATAGGCTGAGGATCTCATGGTCTACTAGTCCCTTGGACTAATTGTTTCCTTGCATCTTTGGTTTTCTTTATTCTTCTTTGCTCTAAACAAGGAGAGACCCATCACTGCATCTAGATGGCTGCTTGCAAGCTTTTAAGATCCCAGTCGCTACTCACCAAAGTAGGATGTAGAACAATGGTTTTGTGTAGTGTGGTATGCCAGTTGAGTTTGATATCCCCTGCAACCATAAGATATGTTCTTAAAATTGATCATGGGCCTTGTTGAAGCCTTAAGACTTTAATGTCTACTGAATATTTTGTGTTTGTTTGAAATAAACACCAACTAAAACTTTGTCCACTTTTATTTTTTTCTCGTTATTTCTGTCCAGCTAATATAAATAATCAGCATACATTAATCTTGTTACAAAGACCTCACTTTACATCTGACTCGCTTATTTGGAACCTCATCACCTTTGTCAGGACATTTCCCAGTCACCGACTTTCCTAGATCTAAATAGACTTTCACATCTTAAACCTTTAATTGAAGTCTCACAAGACAAAGAAGTGCTGATGGAAAAAATTAAAATGAGCCTACCATTTTATGATTTACTGGGAAGCTTAATTTTGTTACATCTCCTGTGATAATGTTCTTTTCATTGTTCCTAAAATATTTGATGTTTTTATTTTCTTCTGATTTGACCAGCAAAGCCCAGATGAGCCTTTGAGGAGCAGAAAGGTGTTTGTTGGGCGTTGTACAGAGGACATGACTGCTGATGAGTTGCGGCAGTTCTTTGGCCAGTATGGAGAAGTGGTAGATGTCTTCATTCCCAAACCATTCAGGGCATTTGCCTTTGTTACATTTGCGGATGATCAGGTACTTTTCTCTTTAATAACTCTGTCCCGGCTAATTAGGTGATTTATTTTTCTTTATCTTTTCCACCCAGCAAGTTGTCATATTTATCTGCATTTTCTGACCTTGTAAACTTAACGGTTATATATATGGTCCTAGACATTTGTGATTGATCTTTAGATATTTTTCACAGCTTGGCATGGACTGGGATGTATTTTTTTAAAATAAATGGAAAAATCCCTGCTGCTGTGACTAGAGCTAAAAGTTCTTGTGGGGGTTTAAATGAAATAAGCACTCATTGCTTATTTCCTCCAGCTTAGACAGGGGCTTGAAATCTAAGTTTTATTGGAGAATTTTATATGTGAATCAGTGGTTTAATCTCCTTTATTTACATTCCTTATTTTTATAGGTTGCCCAGTCTCTTTGTGGAGAGGACTTGATCATTAAAGGAATCAGCGTTCATATATCCAATGCTGAACCTAAGCACAATAGCAATAGACAGTTAGAAAGAAGTGGAAGATTTGGTGGTAATCCAGGTGGCTTTGGGAATCAGGGTGGATTTGGTAACAGTCGTGGTGGGGGGGCGGGCTTGGGTAACAATCAAGGTAGTAATATGGGTGGAGGGATGAACTTTGGGGCTTTTAGCATTAATCCAGCAATGATGGCTGCAGCCCAGGCAGCGTTGCAGAGCAGCTGGGGTATGATGGGCATGCTAGCCAGTCAACAGAACCAGTCAGGCCCATCAGGTAATAACCAAAGCCAAGGCAACATGCAGAGGGAACCAAACCAGGCCTTTGGTTCTGGGAATAACTCTTACAGTGGCTCCAATTCTGGTGCAGCAATTGGCTGGGGATCAGCATCAAATGCAGGGTCAGGCAGTGGTTTTAATGGAGGCTTTGGCTCGAGCATGGATTCCAAATCATCTGGCTGGGGAATGTAGACAGTGGGTTCTGGTTGGTTGATATAGACTGGGGGAAATTCAGATTTTTCTAAACTCATGGTAAGTATATTGTAAGATATATATGTACTAAAAATTTTCAAACTTGGTTTGTTCAGTGTGGAGTATATTCAACAGTATTTTTGACATTTTTCTTTAGAAAAAGGAAGAGCTAAAGGAATTTTATAAGTTTTGTTACTTAAAGGGTTGAAATACTGAGTGGTTGAAAGTGAACTGCTGTTTGCCTGATTGGTAAACCAACACACTACAGTTGATATCAAAAGGTTTCTCCTGTAATAATTTATCCCTGGACTTGTCAAATGAATTCTTTGCATGTTCAAAATGGAAACCATGGTTAGGACTACATTCTTTTCTTCTTCTTTTAATTTGAGCCCCACCATATGGATTTTTCCTTAGGAATATTTCCCTTCTGGAGATCATGCTGTTGCAATGTTTGGTTCTTTTGTTTTTGTTTCATTTTTTAACACTTGTCTCCTCTCATATACAAAAGTACAATATGAAGCTTCATTTAATCTCTGCAGTTCATCTCATTTCAAATGTTTATGGAAGAAGCACTTCATTGAAAGTAGTGCTGTAATATTCTGCCATAGGAATACTTCTGTCTACATGCTTTCTCATTCAAGAATTCGTCATCACGCTGCACAGGCTTGCGTCTATGACGGTGGGTGTCCCATTTTTATCCACTACTCTTTATTTCATGGAGTCGTATCAACGCTATGAACGCAAGGCTGTGATATGGAACCAGAAGGCTGTTTGAACTTTTGAAACCTTGTGTGGGATTGATGGTGGTGCCGAGGCATGAAAGGCTAGTATGAGCGAGAAAAAGGAGAGAGCGCGTGCAGAGACTTGGTGGTGCATAATGGATATTTTTTAACTTGGCGAGATGTGTCTCTCAATCCTGTGGCTTTGGTGAGAGAGTGTGCAGAGAGCAATGATAGCAAATAATGTACGAATGTTTTTTGCATTCAAAGGACATCCGCATCTGTTGGAAGACATTAAGTGAGTTTTGTTCTTGGGTAACCCATATTAGTTGAATGTGTTAAGTGAAAACGATACTTGTATTTCCCTTACCCCTTTGTCAACTGCTGTGAATGCTGTATGGTGTGTGTTCTCTTCTGTTACTGATCTGTAAGTGTGGTAAAGTGAACTGAAGCTGATGGGTTGAGAACATGGACTGAGCTTGTGGTGTGCTTTGCAGGAGTATTTGGAAGCAGAGTTCACCAGTGAGCTCAGGGTGTCTCAAAGAAGGGTGGAAGTTTCTAATGTCTGTTAGCTCCCCATAAGAATGCTGTTTGCTGCAGTTCTGTGTCCTGTGCTTGGATGCTTTTTATAAGAGTTGTCAATGTTGAAAATTCTTAAATAAAACTGATTTAAATAATATGTGTCTTTGTTTTGCAGCTCTGAATGCAAAGAATTCATAGCAGTTAATTCCCCCTTTTTTTTTTTTTTTTTTGCCCTTTTGAGATGGAACTTTCATAAAGTTTCTGGCAATAGTTTATTTTGCTTCAAATAAACTTATTTGAAAAATTGTCTCAAGTCAAATGGATTCATCACCTGTCATGCATTGACACCTGATACCCAGACTTAATTGCTATTGGTTCTTGCATTGTCCAAAGTGAAACGTTCTTTTTTTCTTTCTTTTTAAATCTAGTTTTTAATAAGTCTGGGTGACCACACCTAAAATGGTAAGCAGTACCCTCCCAACTTTTCCTTAGTGCCTCTGTGCATTTGGGTAATGTTCTATTTACATGGCCTGTATAATCTCCATTTTGGGAAATCATGCCTTTTAAAAATATTATGGGCAAAACTGTTGATATTTTTCAAATGCTTTGTAGCAAAGCATATCGGTTGCAAACAGGGAATATCAGCACCTTTCTGGTTTGGGATTTGAAAAGTGGAATTAATTGCCATAGGGATAAAGTAGAAGAAACCACAAATTATCTTGTGCCTGAAATCCATTAAGAAGCCTGACAGCTTTAAGACCTAGGAGGGTGGGTTGTCTGTATGTGGATGTGTTAAGTGAAATGGGCTTTGTCCTCCAAAGATGGGAGAATATAGTAATGTGGAATAAAGTCGTTTACAAAACTCATGACTCTCACAATGCATTGTTAAGGATGTGAAATCAGTAATAGCTTTATTATTCTCTTTTGTACTTTTTATGTAACTACTCATTCTGTGAGAGTTGAGCAGTTCATTTTCTTTCTAATTGGAAGAATGTTACAATTTTTGTGTTGGTAGTATACTTAATACACTTACCTAATTAGATTATGATAAATAGGTTTTGTCATTTTGCAAGTTACGTGTTTTAAACATTTATAAATGAACTCATCCTTTAGACTTGTGATCACATTGTTTTGTTAATTCAGTTTCCTATGTAAAAGGATCTTGAGTTGTTTTAGGTTTTTTTTTTGTTTTGTTTTGTTTTTCCTGCATCTAAATCTGCATGATTTCCAAATCCTGTACCATCTGAATTTTGCATTTTAGCACTTGCACTGTTACTCAGCAGCAGTAACATGGTAACACTTAAAATGGTATTCGGGAACCTCCAAAGACTTAACTGACAAGCCTTCAAGGAACCCAGGGGTAAGTCACCTCATCAATGGCATGGTTTTAATCCCTTATTTCCACTTGTGTAAATCTAGTTTCTGGTCATAGAAGGCTTTCATTGTTGCCTTTTAACCTATTTATGGTACTCCATATCTATGGGTAGTTATTCTACCCTTTTTAAAAAAGAAAAAAAATTGAAGTTTAGACGTACTTAAACTATTTAGCAAAACGTTGTTTTAAAAGTCTCTCTAGTCATCTAAATGCATTCATTCTAAAATTATCTTGATCCAGTTGAATAAAAATTTTTGTTGGCACCACAGTTTAGTGTCTGGAGTCTTACTGGAAAAACATGATTTCTTTTTATATATGACCAGGATACTGGAAAGTTACCTTAAAAAGTGAGTCTCAAAAAGTTGTACTTAATGTGCAAAAGAGAAATTAGGCCAAAACTCGGCAGTGAATTTTTATATATAATGGTAACTATTAGCTAGCATACACATTTTTATTAAAATAATTCTGGGGAATAGATGACTAAAATGAAATTTTATTTTTAAGGTTAAGTCAGAACTTACATTTTGTCCTTAGTATGGAAAAGTAGGAAGGAAACTATTCTTAATTTAGAAGATGTGATCATTAAAATAATCTCATTTTGTTAAAGTACGGGGCAGGTAACTCTTAATTGTGTATTATGGTTCTACACTTGGTATTGTATGATCTGCGATCTGTGGTTTGGCTTAAGTGTGCCCCAGTATTTCATGTTCTTTGTAAGAAATAGAAACTACAGATTTATGTATACTACCACCTCTTAAAGTGGTATTGTATTTCCTCTTAAGGATATGCCATGGTTGATTCAGCCAGTCTTCTGAATTTGAGCATTATAATTAGGTTCTTTCCAGTTGCTGTAAAATGGAAATGTAGCATTGGAATTACTAGGTCTAAGTGAAAAGTGATATCTACTGGGGTGGTTTTTTGTTTGTTGGTTTGTTTGTTTTTGTATTGATGTTTTTAAGGGAAATCAGTCAATACCTGGGCTAAAGTATCAGTGTTTCTGACTTATTTACAAAAAAGTGATTCGAGGTTATTCCTGCACCAGTGTTACTACCATCCATGAAGCACTTCCAGATCAGCAGGAGCAAGCCCAAAACAGGAACAGGCAGGGAGGCCAGGAACAGGCAATTTACAGAAATGCAAATGGCCAGAATGAAAAGACACTCAAATTTCTAAGTAATTAAATGCAAATTTAAGTGATGAGTTTATTGGATTGGTAAAAATTAATAATACTTTAAGGGCTTATGTCCCCTTGAATCATAGGGAAAGGGATGGAGTTAAACTGGCAAACCAGGAAGTGCTTTTGTCTTTGTTAGGCTGAAGTGACAGTTGTTGTGTTAGTGATTCTCAGTTCACAGTGCTGTTGAAATCTTTTACAGATATTTTTAAAAACAAGGAATCATTTATTGATTGAAGAGATGCAAATTAAAGTTTACTGATGATGTTTTTGATCCAGGGAATGTAGTTAATGACTTTTGTGTAGACTCCATACTGCTCTGCTTCTCCACAATTAATGGAGCCCCAAGACACTATTCCTCCCACAAACCACCTCTCTGTCTCATTATCTAGAAATACCAAAGCCCCTCCACTGTCACCCTTACAGCTATCCTTGCCCCCACTTTCTAAGCCAGCACATAGCATGTTATCAGTTACTCTAGCCCCTGGATAGGGCTTCTTCTCATATGCAGCAGTGCATACTTGGTGGTCAACAATTGGTATGTCAACAAACATTAGACTTCTGGCCAGAAAACCCCTTTGTGTTAATCCCCATCCAGATGTGGTTCCAATGTCATGTGTCCTCATGAAGGATTCTGCTTCGTTTCTTGGCAAGCAAATGGGCATGATGTTACTATTGATTACAACTTTGTTCTTCAATTTAATCAGTGCTATGTCATTGTCGAAATCGGCATGGTGAATGTAACCTTCGTGTATAAAAATGGCTTCTGCCTGGGCTTGTGTATATTGAGGTGATAGTCTCTTCAGGGCACCCATTCTGATATCCAGGGAGGACACATCATCTTTTTGCCCATAGACAGCGTGAGCAGCTGTTAGGATCCAGTCGTCAGACAAGAGTGCACCTGCTGCTGTAGTCTCACCCAGTAGCAGGACTTGCCAAGGAAAGTCACCAAGCTTTGCGGTTTGCCCTCCATATATACGACTTCCTGTAGTGCGGGTTGATAAACCACAAACTGGGGGGGAAAGCAGATAAATAGAGCCTTTTTAAAAAAAAAAAAAATCCAAGTGGTGTTTTTTTCAAATTTTTACCCCTTTAAATGTATATGTTTAATTTCAACCAAAAATTAGATCCCACAAATTGATGAATGTCCACAAGTAAGCTATGCTGTTTTAAAACAGCACAGTTCAAACACATAATCTTTTGGTATTCCTTAGCTCATCAGAAAAGTAGATGAGTGAAAATGAACTTTTAGAATCTTGTGTTTTGCTAAAGGAATATGGCCTACAGGATTGGGTGGATTATTGAAGGGAATTTACTTGAGTTGATGCACTGGGTACACTGCATGGGAATGAAAGGAAATATCCTTTGATTGTTTCTCCTTTCTTTTGTAAAATTGGATATTTACCATCTAATTCTGGTAAAGCAGGCACTGAGGTCACTGTCAACAGGATTTGCGAAACTACTTTCACCTTTGAACATTTAGAAATTTGCTGCTGTAGCCAGTACCATTCACTTAAAAATTACTATTTTTGGTCTAGTTGATTCTTCCAGACATTAAATTTCACTGTATCTTGACTGCTGTCTAAATATGTTCATTAATGTAGCATAGATGCTTCTGTTGTAAGCTGAATATTTACATTATAAGTTACAAATGTGTTAGTTAAGATAAAGACTTTTAATAAAAAACTAAGCCAAAGAACACAGGGGTAATGAATACATTATTGCCTTGGAGGGGGGAGCTGTTTGTTTATCTTCACAGCCAATTCTGGTAGAAATTTTAAAGTACTATTAAAAGGCAAATTGCATTAATGTTTAAAAATTAGATGTTGTAAACAATTGCTTAGGGAAATAATCAAGTTATTAGCTTTGGGTTTTAATAGCATTTTTACAGAGAAGAAAACAGAAGAACTCATGTTTATAAATGTATAAATGGATTAGGATAATTTTATAAATTATTGAATTTTTTATGCTTGCCTAGTTAAAAGGTCAGAAATAATCAAATGACTGATGTAGTCAGCACCCAGCAACTTCTCTACATGCAAAGGGATAATGAGAATGTATTATTTGGAAATAATAACTTGGTCTAAGAGCCAAGTGCTGAAGTTATATTTCTGCCTACCACAGCTAAAGCTCTACTTATTGTCTACTACCCAGTTCTACTTTCCATCAATTATGAATCTCTTGTATAAATGTATCCATTACCAGGCTCACAGACTGGGAGCGATTTTTCTCCTTTGGCGCTTGTCCAGAATCCATCAGCCTCACACACATATTTACCTGCAAATCATTGGAAACACAAAAATGTTTAACTGTATGTATAAGGTGGTTGTCACTTGCTTGAATACCCCTTGAAAAATGTTGATTCTTGAGCATCCGTGGGAAATAGAAGTGTCTGAACAACCATTTTACATGATTTCATAAATAGCGGTCTCTGCATTACCATGTTTGCTTGCAAAGTGGAAACCTTTTAGATGTGTAACTTGAATATGTATCAAGATCTCAAGTGCTTAATGATAAGGTTTTTGACTTGTTAAATTAAACCATTTGGAATATATTGTGTGTTTGTAGTAGTCATTTACTAGATAAGATCTGTTTGCAGATTCTTGCAAATTGACATTAAAGTCACTTTAGCTGTCATATTTCACTTAGCAGTAGGAGAAGTGCCTTTTAGTCTTTGTCTAGCCTTAACCAAAAATGTTGGTTAATTTAAAAAAAAAAACTTTTTATTGTGATTTGGGTGAAATTTTACACAGCAGATTTGTTTTTACATTCAGTAGTTTATACAGATTTTGTGATTGGTTAAAGTTTATCTTCAGGCAGTGAGGGTTTTAAGTTCCAATGCCGCCCGCCCTTAACTTTGAAATTTCTTCTTACCATCATTCAGTTGCATCGTGTAGAAGTTTTCTTTACAGTTGTACTGAATCACAGCTTTGTACGTGGTCACTTGAGGACCTGTAGTATATTCCACTTGGCCATTGGGTAGGTCGTCAGGAGGGCCACAGTCAATAACTAGTAAAGAAACGTGAAGGGGGTTGTCATTTTATACTTAAGATACCAACATTAAAGACATCTGGAGGCGAAGCACCTGTTCTAGAGAGGTGGTTGTGCCATGCAGTGCTGTAGCTTGCAGCCATATTAATTTTCCTCTGCAGTGGGCATTTTTCATTTCCTCTTCCAAAATGGAGAGAATTGTCCTAAAACATAACTTTCATCCCTGTTCCTAACTAAACATGCTTGAGGTGGAAGCAGCCGTGGGGAGAGAAGTGGAAGGAAATTGGAAGCCACTTTGGTTTCCTTTGCGTCCTTGCTTCCAAACATAAAGGTCTGCAGTAAAACAACAATGTGGAAGAGAGACAAGGGCGCACAGTCTGCACCATCTGACTCCACATAAAATGGCATTGTACAGTTTGGTTGACCTTAAAGACAGAGGGACACAGAATGAAACGCTCTGGAGGACTTGGCTTGTTCTGAAAGGCTGTTAGATGCTAAGTGGGGCTTTTAGAAAGCCTTGCAGAGAAAAAAACTGTTTTGGAATGTTGGTCATGTCATACTTTGGATTGGAATTCACTGATGGAATGTTACTAATGTGAAGTAACCAATTCATGAGACAGTGAATTCAGACTAAAAGTCAAAGCTCTACGTGTAGACCAAATATGATTGGAATTTCTGTTGCGAGCATTGAAAGGCATTTAAGTCATTTCTAGCAACTTGAAAACCACCAAGTGTCTACTGTGTGCCTGGCTTTGTGCCAAGTGCTTTCTATTTTTAATTCTCTGATGTGGCCACACTATGTGGTAAGGTAAGGGGGGGCGTGATTTGAGCAAAAAGTGGCAAGAGTCAGGCTCAAACCAGACCGCTGACTCCCAAGATTCACATTAGTGCCAGCTGTTCATTGTTCTTGAACTAAAAGAATTCATAGTCTCATTGGTGGGAATATGCATTTATAAAATTAAATACTGGAATTTAAGGAATTTATTTTGTAGAAATTCAATGTCAAAGTATTTGTACATGACTGCTAAATATAGAAGTGTATGTAATAGGAAAAGCTGGAAAAACAGTAAGGGTCCATCATCAATGAAATACTTGGTGGTCACTTTATTACTTTGGACACAGGAAAGAGGATTGTGTTTGGTGTAGTGGAGGGTCGCCCTCAATTAGATGGATTGACGTGGGAGCCACAGCTGTGGATTCAAACATGCCAGTGACCAAGGCTGGACTGGGCACCCTTACATTTTGATGTACATGGGGTCACAGGAACAAATACAAGAGAAGATAAAAAATGTGAAGGACCCACCGTAAACAATTTGGAGAGCTGTGTAAGAAAGGATTTTGCTATTTGTATATTGTTAATTTTTTACTTTTCAATTAGCATTTTTATAATTGAAAAAGTAATACATGCAATTCTTTATTCCACAAAATGTACACCATTACTCCAGTTTGGTGTATGTGTGTACGTGAACAGTGACCCCATCCCTACGTAGGAGAATATGTGTTCATATACAGATGTGTGACATACGTGCATACACACAGATACTGGAGGGCTATACATAGAAACAAAGGAGCCTGGTGGTGCAGGTGGTTAAGTGCTTGGTTGTTGATTGAAAGGTTGGCAGTTCAAACCCACACAGCAATGCCACAGGAGAAGGGGGCATCTGTTTCTACAAAGATCACAGCCAACAAAACTATGGGTGGTTCTACTGTTGTCATAAAGGCTCACTATGAGTCGAAGTTGACAGCATCTAACTTCACCACCAAGGTGATGCATCCCGGGGTGCCTTAAATCAGTGCTTGACTAGAGCCTGAAGACTGGTGGTTTGAACCCGGCCAGAAGTGCTTCAGAAGACCTAGGTGATCAGCTTTCTAAAGGTCACAGCCATGAAAATGTAAGGAGCAGTTCGACTTTACACGTGTGGTCACCATGAGTTGGAATCAGCAGAGATAACTGACAACACACCAAAATAGTTACAGTGATTACAATCTCAAATGTTTATGAGATTAAAATGTTTGTCACTGTACTTTTCTGTATTTCCCAATTTTCTGCAATGGATATTTTATACTTCTTGTTATGTGCCTTGGAGTCAGTCCTACTCACAGTGACCCCTCCTTGGGTTTCCAAGGCGGTATCACTACTGAAGTAGATTGCCCAGCCTTCCTTCTGAGGAGTGGCTGGTGGGTTTGAACTGCCAGCCTTCTGGTTAGCAGTCAAACAGCTTAGGCACTATGCTACCAGAGCTCCTATTTTATACTTAGAAAAAATTTTTGTAAAAAAAAGAGCATCGTTTTCTAAAGCAAATACAGCTTTCTAGTAGCCTGGTCCTGTTACTTCTAAGGTTCAGTGAGAGGAAAAAAAGCAAATCTGGAATTTAAGCCCTGATAAATACAATCATTAAAAAAAAACAGTAGATGTAGCAGAAGCAGTTACGGGCACTGTAGTCACCACATGGCCGTACTGCTGCATTCTGGCATCGGTTGGTCCCAAGATCCATCTTTCTGACAGACTGCAGCAAATGATTTCAGAGGCAAGTAACCCTACAGAGGAATTCAGAAAATACTCGTATGTTTATTTATACCAGAAAATCCACTTCTCAAAGCTGAGTTCTATCTGGTGTTTCACATGGATGTTCCCAAGGGGGCGCCATGCTTCCACAGCTGGTTGTAGCATGTGGGGACGTGCCAGGCACCTGAAACTTGGCCCCTTGGCCCAACTCGTAGGTGTAATCATGAGTTTTCAAAATGACATACATCTGTATGGGTAAACACATGGAAATGGTGCGTGCGCACATGGCCCCCTGTAGCTGTGCTGGTTTCTGGCCCTGTGCTGTGTTGTCATCCAACACACTAGTATCTTGTGAATCAAATGTTGACCTTTGCAGCAATTTGTGATACCGTTATATTTTGCTCCCCACTTGAGCTCAACAGCATACAGATCTCATGGGTTCCCACTGATAACCCATCAGGATTTCTTTATATGTTTGTGATTTAAAAAAAAAAAAAAAACTTGGGAAAGGCCAGCCTGATAAGGAGCCAAGATGTCTCGGTGTCTTTCTAGCCCACGACCGTTACTGGAGGAAGACGATGACGAATCCTTTCATAAGCTTTGCCTGTGTGTTCTCAGTCAGCTTCCATTGTATCATTTACAGGGAAACATTTGTGACTTGAGATAAGTTTTAAGGAGCTCTGGTGGCTCAGTGGTTAAGGTGTTCATCTGCTAACCAAGAGGTGGGCGGATCAAACCCACCAGCCTCTCCAGGGAGAAGGATGAGGCAGTCTGCTTCCATAAAGATTTACAGCCTTGGAAACCATATAGGGCAGTTGTACTCTGTCTTAAAGGGTTGCTGTGAGTCCGAATCAACTCAAGGGCAGTGGGTTTGGGTTTTGGGAGATTTTAGCATCTGACTGCTAACCAGAAGGATGGCGGTTCAAACCCACCAGCCACCCCTCAGAAGGAAGATGGGCAATCTACTTCCATAGTGATACTGCCCTGGAAACGCAAGGAGAGGTCACTATGAGTCGAATTCACTCAACAACAGTGAGTTTGGGTTTGTTTTGTTTTGTTTTGTTTTTTAATCAAACGTTAAGGCAGATAATTTTGGCAGCTTTTATCCTTCAAACAATATCAGGATGATATTTTTAAAATCAAAAAACAAGCAGGTTTGCAGTCCAAAAAGTGGTGGGAATGAGCATGCCTAAGAAGTTTTGCAAGATAGGAGAAGTGTTTCACTAATTTTTTTTTTTTTTTTCTTTTTTTGGTTTTGTCCCTCCACAGGACTGGATTGCATAGCTAGCTGTCATTTCAATGTTATTACTTTTTACCACTGGGACTCAGTGACAATTTTGAAGAACATAAAGAGGACGTGTTAATGTCTTACCTGTGCCCCTAAAGCAACATGCTAAGCATTTTTTAAAATTATACTCTCTCTCCCTGAACAGTATCACTATTTATAACTTTGCCAAATATACGATTTCCAATGGCCATCTAATTTTTTTTTTGCGGCCCCAGGAGTTGCATGGAAAGGTCATCATTTGGCCAGAGGGGACCTTCATTTAACACAAGACAGCGTCACAGAGCATGGACCAAGGAGAGCAAGCTCAGCTTCCTGTTGGGCCAGCCGCTCTACGAGGGGCTGCTATATGTGTGGAAAAATAGGAAACGTTGCCCATTTGTATCATTATCCTACAAAAGTCCCTTTTAAAAAGTAGAGTTCCTAAGAACAAAAAAATTCTCTGTAGCCATCCTTTTTCTTGTCAGTAAACTTACTTTAATTTCTTAGAGTTTTCTAGTTTGAGCGCACACACACAATCACTGTACTGACACAGCGGCTATTTTTCCATTTGCATGTGTTTTCCCATCTAAATATGTATAATTTTGAAAACTCATGATCATGGTGTACTTACAGTTTTGTTTTAACTTACTTGCAGAAGCTCATAGCCAGTGTCACAGTAGATGGAGAAGCTGTCTTTCAGGATATAGCTGTCTTGCACAGGTGAAATGTGGCCATTAGGTGGTGCCGTCGGATCAGGGCACGGCTGAGCTGTGCATAGGAAATGGAGGCTTGTTGGTTTTGACTGGTCCATGCCAGCCAGGTGTGAACTTAGCATAAAGTTCTTGTTTTATACCTGAAACACACGTGAAAAGAGAGTGGGCCACAGGTAGGATAAACCAAACCAGAAACCTCACTGCCATCAAATGGATTCTGACTCATAGAAACACTTTAGGACAGAGTAGAACTGCCCCCACAGGGTTTCCAAGGCTACAAATCTTCATGGAAGCACACTGTCTCATCCTCCTGCAGAGTGGCTGGTGGGTTCAAACCACCAGCCTTTAGGTTAGCAGCCAAACGCCTTAACCACTGCATCACCAGAGCTCCCTACAAGTGGAATAGGGTTCCTTAATGACTTAAAGCCAAAGACATGATTAGATTTCCAGGTGCTTGTTGTACAAGTTAGGATTTGTTGCCTTGCCTGGGATTCAGCTAACGGTATGTCAGAAAGCCAGGTACATGGTGACATCGTGCAGCCATCATGAACCAAGCGTCTACTGCACACCAGGAATGTCACACACGTTTCAAATGAAAAGGGTGTAACTTCAAGAAAAAGAGGGGGACGATACGGCTTTGGGGTCCCTGGGCAGTGCTCAGCTGCTGAGAGGTTGGAGGTTTGACCCCACCAAGAAGTGCGTCAGAAGCAGAGCTTGGCAACCTCCCTCTGAAAAAGTCAGCCATGGCAAGCCCTGCGGGCGCAGCTCTCCTGGGGGCACGCGGGTCCGGGAGTCAGAGCCGAGTCCGTGGGAGCTGGCGTCTCTGTGGCTCTCGATCCCAGCTCTCCTTCTCCAAGGGCTGTTGTTAACCTTGCTGAGCCCCCGTTTCCTCACGTGTCTGATGGCGCTGCTGCTGACAATAGTCGTCCCTCACCACAGGCTGTGGTGAGGATCAAATGTGAGGCACCAGGAATAGGGCCTCGCTGAGTGTGTTGCCAGCAGACCTCGTGACAGCCCTGTGGCACAGCCACCCCGGCATGGGATCAGAGAGTTCAAGTCAAGCGAGAGAGGAACTATATATGCGTCCAGATTGATTCAGGGAGCACCTGGCCACAGTGAGCCAGCCACCAGGGAGACTCTTCCACTTGGCTCCCTGCCTCCCACACAATCCCTGGCCTGCACTCCCCCCAAGGCTTGAACCTCCTCTCTACAGTTCCCTCTCAAAATGTACCCCCAGGCACCCAGTCGCCTTCGCTCTCCAGCACTTGCTCCCATTGGCTGATGATCCCAACTAAGCTTTTGAATTGCTAGATTCACCTCACCCAGCCTTGTGTCCTGGGATTCCACAGGGCCCATGCAGCCTGGAGCCTGTCCTCAGGGAACGAGTCTCCAAGGACAGGTTGAGGGCTTCAGGGAGCCCAGGACCCTCCCAAGGCTGTCTGGCACTCAGGCTGGCTCCCTGCTCACCCCTACCTCCTCTATTACAAGGCTGAGTGTACACTGACTTCGCTCCTGGGCCCTGGCTTCTGAAACCAGTACTTTAGGTTTACGAATCCTATTACTAAAACCAGTGGTTAAGCACTTAACTGGTAACTTAAAGATCAGAGGTGCAAACCCACCAGCTGTTCCGTGGGCGAAAGACGCGACAGTTTGCTTCTGTAGAGATTACAGCCTTGGTGAATCCATGGGGCAGTTCTACTCTGTCCTGTAGGGTTGCTATGAGTCAGAATCAACTTGATGGCTGTGAGTTTGGTTTGGGGATGGGGAAAGTGAACATGGGACAAACAAACATTTCCAGAGTGCTGGTCTCCCTCCTCCTGACCAGCCCCCAGGCCCTTCTCACACTTGCTTCAGAAGTGGCCCAAGGGGTCATCTTTCCTAACCAGGTTTTCTCGCTTTAAAGATGACTGTAGTACCTGTAACCCAGTGGTCTCCACAACATGCCACACACTGGGCCCAGTAAAGCCTTACCTGAGTACCACCCTTGGAGGGAGAAGTTGCTATCCTTCATTTGAGAGTAAGGAAATGAAGGTTCAAAATGATCGTGTAAGAGGCTTGATGTCACATAGCCAGTAAGCAGATGAGGCAGGACACAAACCCTGGCAGTCAGACACTGAAGGCTGGGTTCTGGGTTTTTTGTTGTTCCCTGTGCATGTGTGCGCTATGGAGCTGTCATCTGTCCTTGCCTCCCCAGCCCAGTTACCCTGTTCTTTCTAAGATACCCTGAACGACTTGAGAGCAGTGAGAGGGACAGACAGGGAAAGAGAATAGTGCCCTGGAATGTGGGGGCTTGGAATTGTGTCCAGGAGGTGGCGAAGTGTTTGAAGGTCTGTCATAGGAAGGGTTGGTGGAAGTACATATCCTGTGCAACAGGCCTGGTGCATATCCATAAGGGGAGTATATGGGTGGATGAAGGATAAATGGAAGAAAGGAAAGAGGGAAGGAAGATGAACGGATAGAAATATAGATGGATGGATGGATGGTGAATGAATAGGTGGACAGAGGCATGGATGGATGATGGATTGACAGAGGGATGGAAGGGGGCATGGATGGATGAAAGAGAAGCAGGCTGGATAATGTGTTATTGGATTAATTGTGTTCTCCCAAAATATGTGTTTGACTCCAAACCTCTTTACCTGTGAATGAAATTCTGTTTAGAAGCAGGGCCATACCAGTATAAGGTGGATCCTAAACCTAATCACTTCTGAGTTATTAAGAGCAGCATAGACACAGACTAGCAAGCCCACCCTGGGGGAGACAGATGCCATGTGAGGATCACCAAGGAGCCAAGGGACATCAGGACAGTCAACAAGGAAGAAACCAATGCAGCTGAGCCCCTGATTTGGACTTTAAGCCTCCCAGGACTGTGAGAAAATAAATGTCTGTTCTTTAAAGCCACTTCCTCATTGTCTTTCTATTACACACACACCAGGAAACTAAGACAGAATTATGGAAGGATGGATGAATGCATGGATGGATGGATAGAAGGATAGATGGGAGGGAGGGAGGAAGGGAGGAAGGAAGGATGGAAGGATGGAAGGAGGTTTCCCCTTAGGGAATCATTGCTCACAGACCACCCCATTCAGACTGGCCTGCCTCTCTAGGCCTGGCCCAGTAAGAGCTCAGTCCTGCTCACATCCAATCAGCCCACACAGTTCCCTTCTTGCCCAGCTTCTCCTGGAAGAGGTGGAAGCTCTGAGCTCTCCACCTGCTCTCACCTGTGCTCGTCTCACCTGTGGTCATCTCACCTGTGCTCGTGTAGTGTATCTTCCAGCCTGTGTTGTCTCCTGACTGATCGGTGACAAAGGTGATGGTCACAATATTGCTCTTTGTTTCAATTCTAGCAGGCAATGTTGTCCCACAAAATGGGCCATATTCCTCTTTGTTAGTTTGAATCTGAAAGAGGAGAAGCCCAAGAGCTTCAGACCCTGCTTCCAAAGGCCCTGCCTGGGTTGGAGGTATGCCACCCCAGGCCCTAGGCAGCTCCATGAGGGAGCTGCCTCCCCATGACTTCCTCCCTCATTTTGAAGGTCACAGCCTGGCTTGGAACCCCCATGGAGAGTCTGGGTGGGGATGGGGCGCTGCCTCTGCTGGGCAGGGGCTCTGCTGTAAGTCTGACCAGCTAGAGGAGGTCTTGCTGCTGGAGCTGCCCTTCTGCTTCTTGCCTGAACCATCTCATCCACAGAGAAGTCCACCCTTCTCATGTCCCCTCCTCCAGGGGACTGGGCAGTGGGACAGGCTGGATCGAGGGGCTACAGTGGCCCTGAGTCAGGGGCAACAACCACTTCACAAAGCACGCCACTCCCATGTGGTATGCAGGGACTGTCCTGGATTGAACTGTGTCCCCTAAAAATGTATGTTGTAAATCCTAACCTGGTGGCACGGCACCTAAAGCATCTGACTGCTAACCAGCAGGCTGGTGGTTCAAACCCACCAGCCACTCCTCAGAAGGAAGATTGGGCAATCTACTTCCATAGAGATACTGCCTCGGAAACCCAAGGAGGGGTTGCTATGAGTCAAATTGACTCCATGGCAGTGAGGCTTTTTTTTTTTTTTTTTTTAATGCCTGTGATTGTCATCCCATTTGGGAATGGGTTTTCTTTGTTATGCTAATGAGGCAGGATTTGTATTAGATGCATTTTGAGTCAGTCTCTTACTAAATATAAAAGGAACAGATCAAGGAAGCAGAGATGGGGAAGAGAGATGCCAAGCCACATAGAGATCTCCAAGGAATGAAGAAACAAGCTGAAGAGACGAGGACCTTTCTCCTGAACCGACAGAGGGGAAAAGCCTTCCCTTAGAGCCAGCACCCTGAATATGGACTTGTAGTCTCCTAAAGTGTGAGAAAATAAAATTACGTTTGTTAAAGGTGCACATCTGTGGTATTTCTGTTATAGCAGCACTAGAGAACTAAGACAGGCACCAAGTTGGCTAGGGACCTGGAGGCACTGCTGAAGGAGGTGAGGCAGCTGCGCACAAGGGGTGTTGAGGGTGAGGGGTGGGTCCAGGACAAGGCAGGTTCCAGGAGCCAGACCTTGAGGGAATCATAGGGGCACGGAGTTTCCGAGTGTGTCTCCACGTCGAAGGACTCCACAAAGTCCAGGATGATGCTGAACCCCTCCTCCAGGCGGATGCTGTAGGTGCAGCTGGAGAGTTTGGGGTATGGCTGTGGGTATTCTGGGCTGCTGAGCTCCCCCGAGCGCTCAGTGAAGACCTGGCCCGAGCACAGAGCTAGGAGGGGAAGAGATGGCCGGCAGCGGGAGCTTGCAGAGGATGGCGTCCTGCCCCACTTGGCAGCTATGCCTGAGGGGAGCAGAGCACAAGGGCAGGGTGCGCTGGGCTATCCGTTCCCCGGGTCTGGACCAGGGCTCTGTCTGTGACCAGTCCCAGAAACCAAACACTCCCCACCCCAATGGGAGCGTTTGTTGTTGTTAGGTGCTGTCAAGGGGGTTCTCTTGCTTCAAAGCTTGAGCTGCCAAGGCTGTGCTCAGAGGGAAGTTTGCCAGAGGCCTCCACTCACACTCCTTGAGAAGGTGGGGCCCTCACTCACACACCTTGAGAGAATGAGGCCTTAAACTGAGGCTTCTGGGAAGCAGGGTGAGTGCTGGACCAGTCACAGCCCAGAGTTGATGGGCATGAGTGAGGCCAGGCTCTGCTGGAGAGGAGGAGGGGTCACAGAAGAAGCGCCAGGGCTCCCTGTTCCCCACAAATTTGGAGGAAGGGAAGGAGGTGAATCTCCCTGAGCTCCCTCAGATCTAGCTCCCCCCAACCAGGCCTCAGCAACTCCCAAGTTCATCCACCAGAGGGCGTGCTGCCCTTGCCCACCCAGTTGGCTAGGGACCTGGAGGCACTGCTGAAGGAGATGAGGGACCAGGCCAATTGGGCTTCCCACACACAGTCCAGGCCCTCCTTGCCTGTCTGCTCCCAGCTCTGGTCTCTGCCCTGGGAGATGGTCAGGGCAGTTAACACCGACCATACACGAGTCTAGTGCCCCCTTCCTCACTGGATTGATGGATGGTTGGGCTCCATCACTCAGGGAGCAGCCTGTTCTCCCCTCCCTCACCATGCCCAGGGCTGCACAGCAGGGCTGGGTCACAGGCATCAGAGACCGGATGTCTCTAGGAAGTAGAGAATCTCACTCTGGCTTCCTTCTTCTTCCAAGTGGCTGCTCCTATGGGGCAGGGGAGCCACCCACTGGGTTTAAGGGAGCAGATTGTCCCCCTCAGTGAACATCTTCCTGAGTGTCCTACTCTTGGTCAGCACCCTTAGCCCAGCACAGAGAGGCCACCAGTTGCTCTCTTAACAGAAGGTGGTCTGAGGATGCTACCTCAGCCCCAGGACTCAGACACTCCCCACCCATCGCCCCATCTTCAACCCGGGGATGGAGTGAGCTGTCTCAGGTCTCTAGAGAAGGAGCCCCTGGCCCTGTGGAGAAGGCTGTCACTAGGCTGTGATGAAGGTGAGGAGTGAGCAGAGGGGGCCAGGGTCTGAGAAGTTACCCCAGCTGCCCCATCCCCATGGACCCCAGAGACAGGCAGCAGCGGAAATGAAGCTAGGTTTATTGTCAGCTCCGTTGGGGGAGGGGGAGGGGGGCTGCAGGCAGTGGGATCCTCTGGCTTCTGGCCCACTACGCAGGCCGGGGCCCCAAGGGGGGCTAGAGACTCTGCTCTGGAAGAGATGAGAGATACAGAGGGAGAGACAGGGAGAGACTCAGGGTGGAGGGCAAAGCCCTGCCCCCAGGGCACAAGCAGGTTTGAGTTCCAGGAGCCTGGCAGGGGTGGGGAGGGAGTCCCGGCCTTGGAGGCCAAAGCACGCCCTGCCCCTCCCTGAGATATTTCGTTGGAGAAGGGGGCCTTGTGAGCCTGAATGGGTCAGAGGAGCCAGGCCTAAGTCCCTAACCCTGGGAAAAGGGAGCGGGTGGGGGAAGGTGGGAAGCATGAGGCGTTTGGACTTGTGAATGGAAGATGAGAGGGAAGGACAAGAAAGAGGCGAGGCTTGGGGTCAGAGAAGGGACAGAAAGCGGAGGGCTACAAGATGTCCCCCAGTGGCTGGCCCTGAAGTGGACCCTCCAGTCCCTCCGTGGCTTTAGGACTGGGGGTATCTGGGCCAGGAGGGGTTGGCCTGGGCACAGGGTGACCCCCGACCCAGCTCACCTGAACAGGTGTGCTTGTTCTTGTGCAGCACGTAACCAGGGCGACAGGAGCAGTAGAAGCCACCCAGGTGGTTGTGGCAGTGGTGGTCACAGGCAGGTGCCTCTTCTGGGGCCACTTGGCACTCATCGATGTCTAAGGGACAGGCAGGGCAGGCCAGGTCATTGGGGAGGGGATGGGTGCTGGCTGAGACCAGGTGGTCCACTGACTCTGACTCCATGGCTGATGGAAGTGGAGGACCTGCTAGCCCACAGGGTGAGCTATGCTGTGCCAACCACATTACAGGTCTCCTGCCATTGCAACCTCCCAACAACGTTGGAGGGAGATGCTGATGCTACCTTTTTTAAACCAATGAGACATAAGCCTCCTGCCCAAGGTCACCGAGCTGATGAAAGAGAGAGCCAGGAATCAAACCCAGTGGGCAGTGCTACAGCTACTGAAAAATACATAAATAAACTCAAATCCATTGTCTTTGAGTCAATTCTGACTCATAGCAGCCCCAGGTGTCAGAGTAGAACTGCTCCAAAGGGTTTTCTTGCCTATAATCTTTATGGAAGCCGATTACGAGGCCTTTCTTCAAAGGCATTGCTGGGTGGTTTCAAACTGCCAATTGTTTGATTAATAGTTAAGCACAAACCATTTGCACCACACAGGGACCTACAGCTATTACCAACAATAAAACCAAACCCACTGTCCTCAATTTTGTCTCCTAGTGACTCCCATAGAGTTTCTAAGGCTGTAAATCTTTACAGAAGTAGACTGCCTTATCTTTCTCCTGTGCAGCAGCTGGTGGGTTCAAACCTCCGGCCTTTTGCTAAGTAGCTAAAGGCCTTAACCACAGCACCGCCAGAGCTCCTACAGCTCCTACAGCTCCTACAGCATGCTGCATTTAGCCCCTACAGCAACCTTGTGAGGAGCATAGAAAGGCTGAGCTATGGCCAAGGTCCCCCTGGTCCCCCTCGGTGCATCCTGAGCAGCCCTTCACCAGCAGGGCTGGAAGTAGGGTCACTGGGCCTTTGCATCATAACAGGGCTATGAGGATCAGAGATGATGGGATCCCTGACTCAGAGCCTGGCACAGCATGGGTGCTCCATCCCCAGGAGAGGGGGCAGTGGCTGTTATTAGTATTTGCATCCTGCAGGATGTCAGGCCCCAAGGACCAGCCTCTTCGGCTGATTTGGCAGGATTCCAGGCCTAGGGCCTTTCCTAAGGGAGATGGGGAGACTGAAGGGGAGGGCTGGCCTGGCCCAGAGAGTATCCCTGGCTACAGACGGGTCATCTCAGGGTTCCCCAAACCTCTCCCACTTACCCTCTGCAGCATAGAAGGCCTCAAAGCCTGTGAATAGCTTCTCATTGGAGTAGTCAGAGTGGAAGGTGACCTCCAGGCTGGAGCCCGGCAGCGAGTAGAAGGTGTCGTTGCCCGGGGCCTTCTCCGTGTCTGTACTCTCCCGGCCGCACAGTGTGGCCAGCACCTTGGTCCCTGAGCTCAGCTGTGGGGTCCAGGGTTACAAGGAGGCCAAGCAAGACCACCTGCCCTCCCTCTAGGCTGGCACTGGACCCTGCCCCCAGGTTCCCTGCCCTCCCAGCATGTAGTGTGACCTCCAGCCCTGAAAGGCCCCAGGCCATCCCCGCCAGGTGACACCTTGACAAAGTCGTACTCGCAGAGGTAGGACAGCTCCAGGTCGAAGTGGGTGAAATAGAGGCGCAGGCGGTAGCCGGGGGGTGCAGTCAGGCTCCAGCGCTGCTCCTGCTCATTGGCATACGCCCCAGGGAAGCCAGGAGATGCCAGGCGCCCAAACATGGGTTTGGGCCACATTGGGGCTGGGGGCGTGGCCACCGTACCACACAGCAGGCCCAGAAAGACCAGCAGCCTAGGGCAGAGGAGGGGGTAAGGGTCCAGGCCTGTGATCACCCCTCACTGTGTGCAGAAAGATGTGGGAGCTCATGCTCACCTCATGGCTCGTCAGTCCAGATGGCCAGGCCTGGTCTGTGGCCCACACTATTTTCACCTTTGGTCTGTTTGTCCAACCACTTGGCTCTGCCCCCTGCTCCCTGACCCTGGGATTCTGGGACTCGACCTAAAAAAGCCTGCCAGCCCAGAGATCCAGAAGCCAGGAGGCTGGACCTGGTTGACAGCCCTGGGAATAAATCCTGACTCTGCTCCTCACCCTGAACTCCAAGGTTCCTCGTCGGTGGGTGACCCTGAGCCCTGCCTCCAGAAGACCATGAGGAGAGGCCCCCTCATCACTGGGTAGAGATGGGGGTTTGCTGCTGCCCAAACATCCCCTGAAACTGTAGCATGAAAGAGGGATTTTTAAAAGACCCAAGTCCACCAGATGGAGAACACGGGAGAGGAGGCAGCAGCGTCCACATTTTGGAAGCTGGGAAAACAGACGGACAGATGGAATAACTGTCTACAAAGCCAACTTCTAAGTTGGCAGTGAGGAAAGCCAGGAACCAACGTAAATCCACCAAAGGCCCAAAGTCCTTCAGGAAGTGTTTAAGAATCCAGTTAACTCCCTATTTCCCATCCTTCAATCACGGCAGAGCTGAGACGTATTCTTGAAGAGAGTGCAGTGGCGGGGCCCTGGCCCAGCTGAGGGTGGGGGTGGCAGGTGGGAGACAAGGCATTCAGCTAACACTCTGAGTGCTGAGGACCCAGTCTTCTGCTCCCTCTCGGCTCCTAGAAGCTGGAAGCCAGCCAGGCCTCGCCCTCTTTTCTGGGAAGTCTGATCAGCCTGGGAGGAAAGATCCTGACGTTGAAGGTTCTATAAGCAAGTGACTCAGACCTATCACCCCCAGACAAAGTCAAGCTGACAAGCCCCACTACATACTCAGAGCTTCCGATTAGCTTTTTAGTCTCCATTCGTACATATTAATACATTCAAGGATTACTTAAAAAAACCTCAAACAGGTAACTATGGGGAGGAAGTGGGAGGGGAGCTGCTGCATTGTAAATTTTGGTCAATGACATGAGACAAAGTATATGTGAACTGCTGTATGAAAAGTGAATTTACTCTGTAAATCTTCACCCAAATCCTAATAAAAAAAATAAATAAATAAAAATAAATTAAAACCACAAAAAAAAAAAAAAAAAACAACCTCAAACAGCCTTTTGGCAGGAATGGCCATCTTGCCGTAACCTGCCAAAACGACAAACACGAAAGGAAAGAGGAGAGGCACCTCTCTATGTTCTCTAAGCCTTTTAGGAAACTTGAAATTGTTCCTTTGGCCACATACATGCAAATCTACACAAAAGGTGATATTGTAGACATCAAGGGATGTTCAGCAAAGAATGCCCCACCCATGGTCCAGCAAGACTGGAAGAGTCTACAGTGTTACCCAGCATGCTGTGGGCGTTGCTGTGAACAAACACGGGCAAGATTCTTGCCAAGACAATTTATGGGCACATTGAGCCTATTAAACACTCCAAGAGCCAAGATTGCTTCCTGAAACACGTGAAGGGAATTGATCAGCCAAAGAAGGAAGACAAAGAGAAAGGGACCTGGGGTCTGCTGAAGCACCAGCCTGCTCCACCCAGAGAGGCTCGCTATGGAGAACGAAAGGAGAGAAGCCTGAGCCACCGGAACCTATTCCCTATGAACTAATGATGCCATAGGTGTGAAATAAAGATGTCTGGGATGGGACAGTGTTAGGGCTTTGATTTTAATTATGTAGAAATGTGGTGTCCTCTCCCCAAAAGATGAATTTAAAGCACACTTTGTTTCCTAAAAAAAGAGAAGAAAATCTCAAATACAAGAGAGATTAAAAAAATTCAACCAACTAATCAAAAAATACAGCAACAATGGAAGGAGAAGAAAGTGTCCAAAACCAAGACAAACAATTATTAATATCTTCAGAGGAAAAAGAGAGATGAGAGAATATTGCAACCAGAAGCAAGGTTACTATTTAAAAACAGCATTCAGAGAACAAAAAAGAATTTTGGAAATAAATAATATGGTAGAAAGGAGAGAGCTCTGGTGGCGTAGTGCCTAAAGCATTTGACTGTTAACCAGAAGCCTGGTTGTTCAAACCCACCAGCCACTCCTCGGAAGGAAGATGGGGCAATCTACTTCCATAGTGATACCGCCTCGGAAACCCAAGGAGGGGTCGCTATGAGTTGCAGTCGACTGGAGGGCAGTGAGTTTGGTTTTGGTTTGGTTGGTAGAAAGGAAAAAAATAACTCAATAAAATGTTTAGATGATGACATTGAAGAAATTCAGAAAATAGAGGTGAAGAATAGTAGAGAAAAGATGAGAAAGTTAGAGGCCTCCTGAAGCCCTCATGGTGCAATGGTTAAGCACTTGGCTGCTGATGGAAAGGTTGGTGGTTTAAACCCGCCAGCTGCTCTTTGGGAGCAAAGATCTGGTGATCTGTCCCCGTAAAGCTCACTCCTAGAAAGCCCTCTGAGGCAGGGCTACTCTGTCCCATGGGGTCACGATGAGTGGGAATAGACCCAACAACACAATAACACAGTATAACAAAGATCTGAATAACAGTAGAAAAAGATAGAAAAAGGAGGAAAGGAGAGGATAAACAAAATAATGCCAGAAAATTTCCCTGCATTGAAGAATATGAGTTTACTGATTGAAAATAGTTCCTAACTGCCTAGAACAGTAGATGAAAATGGATTCATATGGATGACATTTCAAAACACTGGAGAGAAAAAATTATATTTTACAAACTTCTGGAGAGAAAATACAAAATGGAGCAGATAACCCAGGATCAGGAAGAGGATTATTTTGGACCTCTCAAAAAAGTGCTAGAAGGGTAAGCTTGCCAGCCTCTGAGATGGCCTCCAGTAATCAGTCCTGCCTTGGAGGATTCACACCCCTGTGCAGGTCTCCCCCACACTGATGGAGTTCCTTGGCTGGCTAGGTCATAAAAGACATTGCAGCTTCCACTTCCAGTTCTCTCTCTTGATAACTTGCTCTAGGGGAAGCCAGCTGCCATGTTGTAAGGATGCTCTTTGTCTCTTTGTAAAGGTCTCCATGGGGAGGAACTGAGACCTCCTAACAACAGCCAGTGTAATTTGCTGGCCATGTGGGTGACTCATCGTGGATGTAGATCCTCCAGTTCCAGGTAAGGCTTCAGGTGACTGTACCCTAATCAACAGCTTTATTGCAACCTTCTGGACCATTGTATGCTAATTCACCCCGCTAAGCCACTCCCAAATTCATGTCCCACAGAAAAGAAATGCTTATTGTTATTGCAGTTTTTTAAGCCTTAAATGATTTTAAACATGGCAATAGATAAAAATGGAATAAAGCAAATCTCAAAGTGCAGAGGGAGATTGCTTCCATTACAGAATTCTGGACCCGTCCAAACTATCAACCAAGGATGAAGGTGGAATAAAGATATTCTCACAACATGTAAGATTTTGAAAAATTTAACTCCCTTGTTCCCTTTCTCAGAAAGATATTGTAGGATGAACTCCACCAAAAATAAAGGAACAAACCAAGAAATAGGAAGACAGGATTCAGGAGACAAGGGTTCCAATATGAAAGAGGTGAAGTTAATAACCAGGATGAAAGTAAGGGGGTTCAGTGGAAGCTATGCACCAGGCATGGAGGATAACTAGTCTATTCAGATGGTCAAAAGGCTCCAAACAGGTTCTTTAAGAAGATAAAAATGATAGAACACTTGAATCAAAAATTCTTAAGAAGGGTTTTAGAGAACTGGTGAAAACTTTGGGGCTGACTTAGTAATAATTTTTTTTTAATTATACAAATGAAGAGAGAAAAAAAATCTCCAGGGAAAACAAGAAATTATGTAGGACATAAAAAGTAGTCATAATTTATTCATTGTCTCAGCTGTGAACATCATTTACATAGTTACAATAATAATGTACACCACTGTGCAGTCATTGTGTTAATCTACCTAATTGAGGGTTTCCATTACTTTTTCTGGCTTTCCCACTTTACCAAACATCATGTCCTTCTCCAGCCTTGGTTCCTTCTGACTCTTCCAAGTAAGCTAGTCAAAGTCTTGGACAATATTCTGTGATCCATAGAGTTTTCACTGGCTGATCTTGGAAAGTCAATCACCAAGTCTTTCTTCCTGATCTTAGTCTGCAAGCTCTGCTGAAACCTGTCCATCATGGTAGAAAGAAAGGAAAATAGAAAAATGGAGGCAGAGCCCAGCATCCTAGGAACACTCTGACACATGAGTAGTGGTGGCAGCTGCAACGACTGGCTCAACCATAGCAACGATCATGAAGATGAAGCAGGACTGTCAAAGTGGACTCAATCACAGCCAACTATAATGTGTCTGTTCTGGTTCCCTACTGCTGCTCTGACGAGAAATATACCACCAATGGGACGACCTTAACAAGCAGGAGTTTATTACAATCTGGAGGCTTTAAGTCCAAGTTCAAAGTGCCAGGCTCTAGGTGCTGGGTGAAAGCCCCTCAACCTTGGTGTTCAGCTCTGCCTCCTGCTCCTGGCCCACTGAAGCTGGAGGCTTTTCTTCACTCAGACAGCTGCTGGCTGCTGAGGTTGAGAAGCCCAAGGTTGACAAGTAAAAAGGCACAGTCCTGATGTTACCAAATCACACAGCAGGCCATTAATTCAAGTCCATTGTAAGTCCCAAGGTCGGCAGAGCATGGCGGGCTACTGAACAATGACAGCTACATGCAGGGTTCAAAGTGCCATATGCTAGAGACCATTCCCCAAGGCTTCTGCTTATATACAGAAAGCAGACCACATTCCCTAAGGCTGCTCATAGTAGATTCCATCATGGAGTTGACTACCAGTCTCATCATGGGGAATACTACATCCAGCTGCCCAGCCACTCCACCAGGCCCAGCCAAGTTAACACACAAACTGAACTACCACACCTCCCTATAATCATGTTTTGAGGATTTTTGTTTTCTTTATGTTGAGATACAATCTATAGTCTTTGATCTTCATCTGTTAGTGCTTCAAATCCTCTCTGCTTTTAGCAAGCATGGTTATTTCACCTGCATATCGCAGGTTGTTCCTCCTCCAATCTGGATGCAACATTCTTTTTTGTGTAGTTCAGCTTCTTGAATTATTTTCTCAGTATATAGATTGAGTAAGTATGGTGCAAGGATGCAACCCTGATGTACAGCTGATTTTAAACTATACAATATCCTCATATTCTGTTTGAACAACTGCCTTTTGGTCTATGTAAAGGATCAAGTGTTCTGGAATTCCCATTCTTCACAATGTTATCCATAATTTGTTATGATCCACACAATTAAATGCCTTTGGATGGTCAAGAAAACACAGGTAAACATCTTTCTGGCATTCACTGCTTTCACCCAGATCTATCTGACATCAACAATGATATCCCTTGTTCTGTGGTCTCTTCTGAATCTGGCTTGAATTTCTAGCAGTTCCCTGTTGATATACAGCTGCAACTGTTTTTTAATTATCTTGAGCAACATTTTGCTTCTGTGTAATATTAATGATCACACACAAGTAAAATTGTTCTTGTTAATTTGTTTGATAATTTCCACATTCTGTGGGCTCACCTTTCTTTGGAATGGGCACAAATATGGATCTCTTCCAGTGTGTTGGCCAGGTAGCTGTCTTCCAAGTTTCTTGGCATAGATGAGTAAGTGCTTCCAGTGTTGCATCCATTTATTGATATGTCTCAATTGGCATTCCGTGAATTCCTGGAGCCTTGTTTTCACCAATGCCTTCAGGCAGCTTGGACTTCTGCCTTCAATACATCAGTTCTTGATAATATGCTACCTCCTGAAATGGTTGAATATCTACCAGGTCTTTTTGGTACAGTGACTCTGTGTATTCCTTCCATCTTCTTTTGATGCTTCCTGCATCATTCAATATTTTGCCTATAGAGTCCTCCAGTATTGCAACTTGAGGCTTGAGTTTTTTCTTCAGTTCTTTCAGACTGAGAAATGCTGAATATGTCCTTCCCTTTTGGTTTTCTAACTCCAGGTGTTTGCACATTCCATTATGACAATTTATTTTGTTTTGAGCCAACTTTTGAAATCTTCTGTTCAGCTCTTTCACCACATCATTTCTTCCATTTGCTTTAGCTACTCTATGTTCAAATGCAAGTTTCAGAGTCTACTCTGACATCCACTTTGGTCTTCTCATCCTTTCCTGTCTTTTTAATAACCTTTTGTTTTCCTAATATAGGATGTCCTTGATGTCATCCCACAACTGGTCTGGGTCTTGGTCATTAGTGTTCAATGCATCAAATCTATTGTTGAAGTGGTCTCTAAATTCAAGTGGAATGTACCCAAGGTCGTACTTTGGCTCTCTTGAACTTGCTTTAATTTTTTTCCAGCTTAAACTCGAACTTGTTATTCTTGTTGTTAGGGGCTGTTGAGTCAGCTCTGACTCATAGCGACCCTATGTACAATAGAACAAAACACTGCCTGGTCCTGTGCAAGCCTCACAACCCTTGCCGTACTTGAGCCCATTGTAGCCACTGTGTCAGTCCATCTCATTGATGACCTTCCCCTTTTTCATTGACCCTCCACTTTACCAAGTGTGATATCCTTTTCCAGGGAATAGTCCCTTCTGACAACATGACTAAAGTAGGTCAGGCGAAGTCTGGCCATTTTTACTTCCAAGGAGCATTCTGGTTGCACTTCTTCCAGAACAGATTTGTTCATTCTTCTGGCAGTCCATGGTACTTAGAGTATTCTTCACCAGCACCACAACTTAAAAGCATCAACTCTTCTTCGGTCTTCCTTATTTATTGTCCAGCTCTCACATGCATATGAAGCGATCGAAAATATCATGGTTTGGGTTACACACACCTTAGTCTTCAAAGAGACATCTTTGCTCTTCAGCACTTTAAAGAGGTCTTTTGCAGCAGATTTGCCCAGTGCAATACGCCATCTGATCTCTTAACTGCTGCTTCCATGGGTGTTGATTGTGGAACCAAGTAGTATGAAGTCTTCAACAACTTCAGTCTTTTCTCCATTTATCGTGATGCTGCGTTTTGGTCCAGTTGTGAGGATTTTTGTTTTCTTCACGTTGAGGTGTAATCCATACTGCAGACTGTAGTCTTTAATCTTCACCAGTAAATGCTTCAAGTCACCCTCACTTTCAGCAAGCAAAGTTGTGTCACCTGCATATCGCAGTTATTAATGAGTCTTCCTCCAATCCTGATGCCACGCTCTTCTTCTTCTTCAACTTGAACTTGCATTTGAACAATTGATGGTCTGTTCTGCAGTGTCCCCTGGCCTTGTTCTGATTGATGATATTGAGCTTCTCCATTGTCTCTTTCCACAGATGTTGACTTGATTCCTGTGCATTCCTCCTGGTGAGGTCCACGTGTGTAGACACCATTCATGTTGTTAAAGAAAAAGATATGTGCAATGAATAAGTTGTTCATCTTGCAAAATTCTATCATGTGATCTCTGGTGGCATTTCTATCACCAAGGTCATGTTTTCCAACTATTGATCCTTCTTTGTTTCCAACTTTCATATTCCAATCACTAGTAATTAGCAATGCATCTTGATTGCATGCTTGATCAATTTCAGACTTCACAAGTTGGTAAGAATCTTCAGTTTCCTCATCTTTAGCGATTAGTAGTTGGTGCATAAATTTGAATAATAGTTGTATTAACTGGTCTTCCTTGTAGGTGTGTGGATATTATCCTCTCACTGACAATATTCATCAAGATAGATCTTGAAATGTTCATTTAGACAATTAATGAGAAGCCATTCTTCCTCAATTTGTTGTTCCTGGCATAGTAGATCATATGATTGCCTGATTCAAAATGACCAATAGCAGTCTATTTCAAATCATCTATACCTAGGATAGGAGCTCTGCTAGCATAGTGTTAGTCAAGGCACTTGACTGCTAACCAGAAGGCTGGTGGTTCAAAGCCACCAGCCACTCCCCAGAAGGAAGGTTGGGCAATCTACTTCCGTAGTGATACCACCTTGGAAACCCAAGGAGGGGTCTCTATGAGTCAGATCCAACTTGATGGCACATAACAACAACATGCCCAGGATATCAATCTTATTCGTTCCATTTCATCTTTGGCGACTTCCAATTTTCCTAGATTCATAGTTCATACATTGCATGTTCTTCTTCTTATTTTTTTGGAGCTCCATTGTCTTCTTATTGTCTCTATAGTTTTGCCTTTTCCAGAATGTCTTATAGTTGGCATCATAGAATATGCAGGCTTTTCAGAATGGCTTCTTTCACTAATAAATATGCATTTCTGGTTCCTTCATGTCTTTTGTGACTTGATAACTCTTCTTTTTATCAGTAAACAGTATTCCTTTGTATGTATGTACCAGTTCATTTATGCATTCATCTTTTGAAGGACATCTTGGTTGCTTCCAGTTTTTGTCAATTCTGAATAAAGTTACTATTAACATTCATGTGCAAGTTTTTGCGTGGACTAATTTTTCAATTCTGGGTAAAAGCCCAGAAATGCAAATACTGGAGCATATGGTAAGACATTGTTAAGTTTTGTAAGAAACTGCTAAATTGTCTTCCAAAATAGCTGTACCATTTTGCATTCCCACCACTAACGCAGTAATGAGTTCCTGTTGCTCCACATCCTTGCCAGTGTTGGTGGTGTCAAGTTTTGTTTGTATTTTAACCATTCTAATAGGTAAGGCTCTGGTAGCATAGTGGCTAAGACACTTGCCTGCTAACCAGAAGGCTGGCGGTTCAAACCCACCAGCCACTCCTCGGAAGGAAGGTTGGGCAATCCTACTTCCGTAGTGATACTGCCTCGGAAACCCAAGGAGGGGTCGCTATGAGTCTATGAGGTCGCTATGAGGGGTCGACTATGAGTCGGGGCCGACTCGACGGCACATAACAACAACAACAACAATAGGTAAGGAGCTCGATGGTGTAGTGGGTAAAGCACTCAGCTGCTAACCAAAAGACCCACAGTCTGAACACACCAGCCACTCCATGGGAGAAAGATGAGGCAGTCTGCTTCCATCAAGACCCACAGCCTTGGAACCCTGTGGGAGTAGCGATGAATGGGAACCGACTTGATGGCAGTGGGTTTGATTTGGTTTTGGGAATAGGTATGTAATGATATTTTATTTCTTCACTTGCAGTTCTCTAATGACATGTTGCGCATGTTTTCCTGCATTTATTCCTATCTGTATCTTCTTCAGTGAAGCGTCTGTTCAGATCATTTGCCCATTTTTAAATTGCGTTGTTTGTTTTCTTATTGTTGCATTTTAAGCCGTTTTTAAATTTTTTATGGTGTATTTTAGAAACAAGTCCTTTATCAGATATCTTTTGCAAATATTTTTTCCTACTCTGCGGCTTGTTTTCATTCTCTTAACAGTTCTTTCACAGAGCAGACATTTTTAAATTAATGGAGTCCAACTTGCCACTTTTTTCTTTCATGGATTATTTTTGGGGTTGTATCTAATAACTCATTGCCAAACTCAAGATCACCTAGATATTATTGTCCAGTTTTACAGTTTTACATTTTGGTCTATGTGGTGGTTATGTTTGTGTGTCAACTTGGCTGGGCCTGGTTGAGTGGCTGGGCAGGTGGTGGTAGTTATTCCCCATGATGAGACTGGCAATCAA
>NW_006921681.1:7985522-7994078 GCF_000298275.1 Orycteropus afer afer
TGGCACTTGGAACTCGGACTTCTAGCCTCCTGAACTGTAAGAGAATAAACTCCTGTTTGTTAAGGCCATCCCATTTGTGGTATATTCCTGTCAGAGTGGCACTAGGTAACCGGAACAGTCTATGATCTATTTTGAGTTAATTTTGTGAAAGGTAAGGTCAGAGTCCAGGTTCATCTTTTGCATGTGTGTGTCAGTTGTCCCAGCATGATTTGTTGAAAAGACTAGCCTTTCTTTCTTTCTTTAAATTGTGATTTGGGTGAAAATTTACAGAGCAAATTCATTTACCATTCAACAGTTCATTCACATTTTGTTTCATGACATTGATTGCAATCCCCATAATGTAACAGCTCTCTTTCCACTTCCTCCATGTGGTTATCTTTTCCCTGTGTTGTCCTTTCCTACTACTTGTGGTAGTTAAGGTTGTGTGTCAACTTGGCTCGGCAGTGGGTTTGAGTGGCTGGGCAGCTGGAGGTAGTTATTCCCCATATTGAGACTGGTAATCAACTCCATGACGGAATCTGCTGTTAGCAGCTTCTTAGCTGCCTTTGGGCATGCTTCCAGTATATAAGAAGCTTTGAGAAAGGTCTCCGAGGTTTTGGCACATTTGGATCCTATATTTGGTCAAGTCTTCATAACCAGTGTCCTGCCAATCTTGGCATTGTTCCTGGACTTGAACCAGTAGCCTGCTGTGTTGTCTACCGATGTTGAGATTGTGCCATTTTACCTGCTGACCTTGGGTTTGTCAGCCACAGCTGCCAGCAGCTGTCTGAGTTAGGGGACACCTCTAGCTCCAGTGGACCTGGAATAATAGGCAGAGAGCCGAAGCCCAAGGTTGAGGGGTCTTCACACAGCCCTAGAGCTGACACTCTGAATTTGCACCTCTAGCCTCCTAAACTGTAAGAAAATAAATTCCTGTTTGTTGAAACCATCCACTGTGGTATTTCTGTTATAGCAGCACCAAAGAACCAAGATACTATGCATTCCTGCCCTCTGGTATCTCCCTGTGTGGACACTGCCCTTCTTATCTCCCATGGTTGATTGTTCTCAGGAGTGTCCTTACCTGGTGTAAATGTTCACCTTATTGGTGTAGTGCCTAAGGCATTTGACTGTTAACCAGAAGGCTGGTGGTTCAAACCCACCAGCCACTCCTCGGAAGGAAGACTGGGCAATCTATTTCCGTAGTGCTACCACCTTGGAAAACCAAGGAAGTGTTACTATGAGTTGCATGTGACTTGACGGCAGTGTGTTTGGTTTGGTATCGTTTGGTTAGAAGCTACGGGAATGAGTTCAATTCTAGGCTCAAAGGATGACTAGGGGCCATAGTCTTAGAGGTTTCACCAGTCTCTGTTAGACCAATAAGCCTGGTCATTTTTATGTCTGAGTTTTGTTCTACGTTTTTCTCCCACTCTATCCAGGATCTCCTATTCTGACCCCTTTTCCGAGTGGTTGACAGTAGTAGCCAGGCACCATCTAGTTCTTCTGGTCTCAGGGTCAAGTAGGCTAAGGTTCGCATGGTCTAGTCCCGTGGACTAATTATTTCCATGCATCTTTGATTTTCTTCATTCTTCTTTGCTCTGGAGAGACCAATTGCTCCATCTTAGTTGGCTGCCAGCAAGCTTTTAAGACCCCAGTTGCTATTTACCTAAGTAGGATATGTTGTTTGTTGTTGTTATGTGATGTTGAGTCGGACCCGACTCACAGCAACCCCTCCTTGGGTTTCCGAGGCAGTATCACTATGGAAGTAGATTGGCCCATCTTCCTTCCAAGGAGTGGCTAGTGGGTTTGAACTCCCAGCCTTCTGGTTAGCAGTCAAGTGCCTTAGGCACTACGCTACCAGAGCTCCTAAGTAGGATATAGAACAATATTTTTGTGTGGTATGTTATGCCAGTGGAGCTCGATGTCCCCCACAGCCATGGTCTCAAGCCCATAGGCCCAGTGACTCACTCCCTTCAGGTGTTTGACTGCGACTAAAGTTATCATAACTTTACCCCATTTGCTCTATTATATATATATATGGACATTCTTATAGCACATACAAGTATCTATGTAGAAATACCCTCTGCCAAACTTATATATGGTCATGGGCATATTCCCTTTTGCCTACCCACATTCTGATTATTAATGCATGTTTGCAGCTATTCTCACTTTGAGTCATGCCACATCAGCAAATGAAGGTCCCAAAAGCTTTAGTCCATTGATGTCATTAAGGTCAACTCTACTTTGAGGATGCAGCTCTTCCCTAGTCCTGTTTGGAGTGCCTCCCACTGTATACTGAGCTAACCAAGATTATAACTCAGCAGCCGAGAGTGCTGGGGACAGGGAAGAAAAGAGCTAAGTCTTCATCTTCTCTAGTGGAATCAACAGATTATGACTAAAATGGACAAGTCAAGATGTAGTCATACAAGTGTGTTATTTAGAGACATGAAGGTAAATACCAAAATAACCAGGTAAAAGCAGCTGCCTCTGGGGGGGGGGGGAGAAGTAGGGGTAGGAGGACTATCTGTTTACTAACAGACCACATGGAAATACTTGACTCCTTAATTAATTTTGCCAAGTAGGAAGTAGGTTTACCAGTAGTACAAACAGTTAAGTGCTCAACTACTAGGCAAAAGGTTTGTGGTTTGAACTAACCCAAATGCACCTCGAAGGACAGGCCTGGCGAGTTCTCTTAGAAAGCTCACAGCCTTGAAAACCACAAGGAGCACAGCTCTACTGAGCACAGGCAGGGTTGCTGTGAGCTGGAATGGAGTCACTGGCAACAGGGCCCTAACTGAGATTTCTGGGACTTTTGGGGCTCAGGCCACATCCTCATCAACCCCACTGCTTCTGCATTTGAATGTCTGAGTCACATCCAGCCAGTCATGGGGTTCAGCACTTGTATGTCTGAGACTCCAGAAAGAAACACCATCAGGTATTTGGCCATCCTCTCCCCTCACAGCAGCAAAGCCCAAATTCCCAATTTTCCAACGCAAAGCATCAAAGCTCAGTGAGCACCATCTTACAGAGGCCTCTTATTCAAACACTTTAACAGGTATCCATTACTGCTCCCATTTTACAGATGGCGATAGGGAAGTTTTGAACGGCTCAAGGTCACAGAGCTAATGGGAGGTAGAGATTCAGATTCAGGTGTTTCTGGGAACCCACCACCTCAGTGTCCCCACCTTGTCTCCCAGCAGTTCTCTCTGAATTCCCTGGACCTTGGTCAGAAAGGCGAGCCTTGTGGGGTGAGGGGGTTGAGTGGAGGCCCACACAGGTAACTCGCTCAGGGTGCTCAGGCTGCGTGGAGGCAGCACTGCCAGGCCAGGGTAAGGAGAGAGGCAGCACCCGGAAGGTCAGCTGCCTGAGCTGGTCTCCACCCTGGGTGGCCTTGGACACATTTCTTTCTGGAGGGAACACTACTTTCTTCACAGGTGGTTGTGAAGATCAGTTAGGTTGGTGCATGGAGCTGGGGCCTGGACTACTGCTCTGTTTGAGTGACAGCCTTGCAGCCCTCCCTGTGCAGAGGCCCTAGCTACGGCTCTACCAGCTGCCTTGTGGGTGGGGAGACCCTGAGAGGGAAGGCAGCTTCCCAGAGGTATAGGAACAGAGTGGGGAGGGGGTTAATGTTATTGGGATTGAGGTCAGGTGGAGTCCAGAGAGGGGCTGAAGTACCTGATGAAGTTAATGGCAAGGATCCTTGGTCCCTCTCCCATTCTATCAGAGTTCCAGAAATCACTCCCTACTCGGCATCTGGCTCCAAAGAGGCTGCCAAGGGCAGGGACAGATTCCAACACATTCCCAAGCCTCCAGGGATTACCCACCCATGGCCCTACCCATAGGCTGGCTGGGAGGGGCTAGTGACTGCAGCTTTTCTGAAATCAGTTTTTTCAGATCAGTTGGGAAGGTGCTCTTTTCTCCCCCCAGAGCCTCAGTCCAGATGGGTGGGAGGAGCACCCAGGGCTGCAGCTTCAGTACCTTGGAGAGGGGACTGGGCTGGGCCAAAGGCGCAGTTCCCAACCACTTTTAATTTCGTTAGTAATTGGCAGAGGGCACTCAAGAGGGTGAGCAGGCACTGTTGAGCTCAGCTATGCCTGCATCACCCCCAAGGTGATGTCTCCCGGCAGGCCCCAAGGTCAGCTTCTGCATCTTCCCTGGAGTCTGAGAACACCCAGAACTTGTCAACCCCATGCCTTGACTCCTCAGGGTATGTTACTCCCCGACCTTGCCTGGGGCTTGGTGAAGGAACACCCAGTCACCTTCCCAGGACAGATCTGGGTCTGGAGGTTTGGTTTGGTTTGATTGCTTCCCTCAATGCCAGATTACACAGGGAGCAGCCAGCCTGCCTAAAATCCCTGCTCCTCCAGTCAGACTTGCAGGCTGGGAGCCAGACACTCAAACCCACAGCAGAGCCCAACAATGGCCGGTATAGCCTTTGCTCAGGCTCAGTCAAGGTCAGGGACACATGATCCAGTACTTTGTTATAAATACACGTTGTTTGGTGAGTGAAGGGCAACAGAAGGCAGAGAAGGCGCTGTACACAGCTGGTATAGGCTTGGAGGCTGGACGCCACATGGAGAGAGAGTAAGACAGACAGTTCACCCAGCAGGGCAGGCCGGGCAGCATTGTGGGGCCAGTAACACTTGGTTGGTTGGTGAGAGCCCGCAGAGAGTCTTGTGCGGGGCTATGGGGGCCCGGGCCCCCTGGGGCTCCCTGGTCCGAGGTTTTTGGGTAGTGACGGCGGCGGCAGCAACAGCTCCAGACTCAGCTCACATCATTCAGGGCCTGGTGGGACACTGGAGTTAGGGGGATGCTGGGTTGTGTGGGGCCAAGGCTGCCCTTTGGAAGCCAGGGTCCCCACCACACGCCCCAGGACCGTTTACCTTGCGGGCAAACTCGGGCAGCACGAAGGCCGCCCGGTGGACATCTGAGTTGTAGTACTTCAGTTGCCTCTGCTCCACCTGCGTCTGTGTCAGCTGCTGCACTGGCTCCCGGAAGTTGGTGCTCTGGACGCATCAGGGAAGAGGGGACGGGGCATCAAGGGAGGGTGCTCTGTGCCCAGCCCCCCCCCCCAACTCTGGCAGCCCTCAGCTCACTGGGTTCTTGCTGCACAGCATGAAGCCGATCTGGCCGCTGGGGTAGGTGGGGATGGTGCAGTAGGCGTAGGCCACCACGGGGAAGAGTGACTTGCAGAACTGCCGCATCTCTTTGATGAGGTCCAGGTGCAGCCATTGGCACTCACCTGAGGGGAGGGGGACTGAGTCAGCATGAGTGGGTGGGGCTGGCCGCTCCCACCCCACACTGCCTAGTTCCCTGAGGCTGGGCTCACCCTGGCAACAGAGAATGCCATCTTCCTTGAGGGCAGTCTTCATGAGCTGGTAATAGGATTCCTTAAAGAGGCTCTCAGCAGGGCCTATGGGGAAGGAGAGACAGGCACAGTGAACACACCCTGGCAAGGCCTCCTGAACCTGACCCTGTGAGCGCCTAGGCTGCCGTCACTCCACCGAGCAGACCCACTGTCATCATATAGCACTGACCCACAACAGCTCCATGGCAGGGCTGGGATTTGAACCCAGGTCTGTATACTTTGGAAAGTGACCTTGAGGATGGTACCTCTGAGGGGTACAAGGATCTACTGCCCCTGTGCAGAGTACCCCATATTTTAACCCCATACTGAAGTGGAGGAACCCATACCTTGGTTCAGGACTAGAGCTCACCCCAGCCCAATGCTGACCTGACAGAGCAGAGGTGGTTGAAGAGGAAACTGGGGCCTCAGTGGACAAAGCCAGAGCCCTACTCTCCTCCAGGTCTCCCCTACTATCCTAAGCTGTGTTGCGGGGGGTGGGGGTGCTGAGGGGTGAATAGTGCAGCGCTCCTCTACAAAACTGAGTAGGAGCCCTGGAGTAGGAGGCTGGCTAGCAGTTGCCAGAGGGCCCTGGGGCCCAGTCTTTGCTTACCCATGGGGTCTGAGGAGTCAGTGATGATTACATCGAAGGCATCCTGGTTCTGTTTCATGAACTCAAAACCGTCGCCCACATGGAGGGTCAGCTTTGAGCTGGAGTAGCCAACAGCCATGCCTGGCAAGAACTTTTTAGAGACTTGGATGACATCCTGGTGGGAAGGGAGGGGACAGAGGCTCAGGACCAGCATCTTGCCCTGAGCAGAGCTCAGCACCAGCCTGGGCTAGGGGACTGGAGCTCTGGAGCCAGACAAGAGTTGAATGGGACCCCCAGCTGTACCCCTCATAGCTGGGTCACCTTGGGAACCTCAGTTTCCACATGTGTAAAATGGGGAGAACTCTGGTACCTCCCTCAACACCTCATCATGCCCTGGCTCCTGCCAGCCTCTGGCCTCATTTCCTGCCACAAACCAAACCTCCCCACCTAAGCAGCTTTCTGATTAGCTCCTATTTCAGGGCATTGCAATCACAGGCTTCCTGCCAGGAGAACCCTCCCCTGCCAGTTTCTCACTCAGGTCTCAGAGGCCTGCCCTGACCATCCCCACTCTTTAGCCTGTTCCCTTTTATCTCATCATGCCTTTATCAGATCACCTTGAAGTTTCTTCTTAATTAACAGTATCCAGCTCCAGGGGCCAGGGGCTGAGCCCAATAGTATTCCCAGCCCCTAGAGCAATGCCTGCATATAGTAGTTGCTCTAAAAATGTGCTCAGTACAAGGGCAGATGCATGCACAGTTGTGAAGGTCCCTGCAGCCAGCCTGGGCCTAAGGATTAAATTAGTTCCCATTACTAGGAACTAGCACTGCCAGCACCCCTGCTAAGTGCTAGGCTCTTGGCTGCCTTGACTTTCCTTCTGAATCTTCCTAACATCTTTTTTTCAGATAAGGAAATAGGCCTAGAAATGTTGAGCAACTTGCCCAAGGGCACAAAGCAATTAGGGCAGAGTTGGTCTCTGAATGGCTGTGCTGGAATTAAGGAGCTGCTGCTACTGATAGAAAGAGCTTTGGTTGCATAGTGCCTTAGGCATTTAACTGCAAACCAGAAAGTTGGTGGTTCTAAACCCACCAGCCACTCCCTGGAAGGAAGACTAGGCAATTTACCTCCCTAAAGATTTACCACCTTGGAAACCCAAAGAGGGTTGCTATGAGTCAGAATCGACTTGATGGCAGTTAGTTTGGTTTGATTTTTGGTTGCTACTGACAGGAAAGGGCATGACTGGCAGCACTGGAAGAGGCTCCCAGACTAGCGCCCTGCTCTGTGCACGTACCTCATCAATTTCACACTGGACCACAGCCTCCACAGAAGGGTGCTTCACCACTTCCCGCAGGACACCCCCATCTCCGCCCCCGATGATCAGCACCTGGTGGGGAGGAGGACAGTGAAGGGCAGGGGCTGAGGAGACACCAGCCCCACCTTCCAGGGTGCAGCAGGACTTGGTGGTCAGATCAACACACACAGAACCATCTGGGACAAGGACCCCAGTTCTTCAGGGTCTATCTGTCTTAGGAACATGGCACTGGTGCCCCCTGTTCCTGTTAGCTCCTCTTGAGGCTACACCTGAAACTTCAGGCCTCAGCCTGAACTGTGTGCTTCTCAAAGACTGTGTCAGCCTTGTCCCTAAAAAGTAGACACGCTTTTTATTCCCCGTCCTCAGCAGCAGTATCTCTCTCAGTCATTGAGGCAGCACCATGGACTGAGCACTGTCAGAGTCCTGGAGTGACACTTTGGAGTCAGCTCTGTTCTGCAGGACACTGGTCACTGGGCTCGGGGATGAGGTCACCTCCCCGGGCTTGCAGACCCTGCCCCTGGTGGCAGGCAATGAGGGGTGGGGTGCAGAATACCTTGCGTGGGTTGGGGTGGCTGCAGAGGGGCAGGTTGGCAATCATCTCCTGGTAGGAAAACTCATCCCTCTCGGTGCACTGGATGACGCCGTCCAACACCAGCACATTGCCATAGGTCTTACTGCAGGCAGGGCAAGCAGGGTAGGTGACCCGACCTGCCCTCTGTGTGGGAAGGTCTCCTCCACCCCCCCAAGAGGTCCCAGGAATGAGTGCTGGGGGTGACACGTGGCGGCAGATCTGCAGGCAGGCAGGCCGGCTGGGCGGGGGCTGGGGTTGGGCTCTGGGTCTCCGCCTGCTCTGACGTGTCCCCAGACTGACACGTGGAGCTCGCACTCCAGGGAGGGGGCAGACTCAGGACCCCTCCCTGCCCAAGGGGTCCGCCTGAAACGCTGGCCCCCAGTTGGAGAGAATGGATGTGACATGGGGAAGGGACTGAGTGAGAAGGGCCTAGTTCACAGCAACTTCTGACAGTTTTGCAGGGGGAGGGTCGGGGACACAAGCTGCTCAGGGGGGATCCGGCAGGAAAAGGGGAGGGCATCAGGGCAGGAAGGGGTCCTAGCTTGGAGGGAGGCCCAGCGGGAGAGGGCAGCGAAGATTTGAGTCGGAGGGACAAGGGATGCGGGCCGGGCCGGAGGCGGTACCTGCGGAAGACAAGGATGTCCTGGTACCGCGAGCGCTGATGGTGCAGCAGCTGCTCCACCTGCAGCGACAAGGCCTGACCCGGCCATAGGCTGCAGGTCTCGCGGAACCAGCCCTCGCGGATGGCGGCGGGGCCGGGGGCA
>NW_006921681.1:7994178-8029461 GCF_000298275.1 Orycteropus afer afer
CGCGGGGCGCGGGCCCGGGACTGCAGGCCGCGAGGAGCCGCAGCACAACGGGACCAGCTCCGCCCGCCGCCCGCGCCGCAACCTAACCCGGGCGGCGGGGCGGGGTCTACAGCCAGGGGGCGGGACCCACATCCGCCAATAGTGGTGCGGGAGCCGGGCTTCGGCCAATTGGTGGCGAGTCGCTCGCCGGCGCTCAGGGCGTCCTCATTGGCCGCCGTCCCGAAGCTCAGGGCCCACTGGCTGGGGCGGGTTGTTCGTCGGCGGCAGCAGGCTAGTGCGACTCGCTTGGGGGGCCACGTGGGGTTGGGTCGGGCAGCAGCCCCGGGCCGGCGCGGGCCGTGTTCTCAGGTCCCGCCCTGCCACCTCTCGCGGGCTGGAGCGGCGCGGCACCTCCGGGTTCCGATGCCGAGCCCCTTCCCCTTATTGGGATCGGAAAGCACCGAGCATTGCGTCCACGGGCCGTGTGAGGGGCTGCAGAGGGGCGAGGCGGTGCGGGTTTCCAGAGGAAAAACTCCAGCTGACATTGCACACCCAGCGCAGTTTTGCAACGCTGGGACGTGCGGAGCCGGGACTTCAGCCTATGGGCTGGAGAAATGGAAGCGGGCAGCTACATTGTCGGGCAAAGGGCTACACTGTTGCACTGGAGCAACGCAGTGGAATGTATCTCTCGCCGCACTGTCTCGTTGTTGGATTTCAACAGATTGTGCGGTTTGTCAGGGGCGCACTGAGGGTCAGCTCCCTGAAATGAATGATCACAGCCCCGCGACTTGACAAGCTCGCTTTAGCCATTTTCCTTTGGATTCTCTAAGCCAAGAGCGTATGGCTGCTCAATTAGAGCTCTTATCTAAACGAGTTTCTAAATTTACCCACAACACATACATATTCAGCACCAAGAAATGACTGGCACGTTTTTTTTTTTTTTTGACAAACTGGGCCTTGCTCCTTGAAGGGTGGGCGAGAATGTGCTTTCTGTTTTTATGAAAATGTCAAGGAACTTCTCAGAATCACATTAAGCATGTTAATTACCAAATATTAAATGCTAATTGCTCTACAGGCAGTTAGAATGCCAAGGCAGGGAGATGAAACTGGTTATGAGCTGCTGGTGACATGTCAGGGACATTTTTGTATTTTCAATTTTTTGACTGGTGTTTTGCAGCCTCAGCTGGCTGTAGGGAGAATGGCCCAGTCTTAACTTGAGGTGAAAACACAAGTTGTTTATCTGTGAGTGCATGCCTTAGGCCTCACAGGAACATGTGCCTTGGCTGACTTTAAGCTCCTTTCAAAGGGAAGGTAAGTAAGCCAGGGCAGTTAAATAATCGGTAGGAGACAGTGCCTTGGAGCTGTCAGACAACCATTCAGTAGAAAAGGATTACAAGATAAGATAGTTTCATCAACATGTCCAGTTACTATAGACTCCATGGCCCCAGGGACACGTGTTCCTGTCACACCCTGTACTCCTCCCATACCCAGGCATTTGCCCCTCTAAGTTTGCCTGTGTGCCCCAGCCAGACTAAGCTCTATGAGGCTAGGGACGGTGACTGCTGACAGTATGTACCTGATGCTTCAGAATGACTGCAAGCTGCTATGCACTGCATGGGGCCAGCCTGCCTTTCCTCATGCACTGCGCCTGACCTGACAGGCATTCTGGCCTCCTGGGGGACTGCATGGAAGGAGTGGAAGGATCAGGTCCATCCCATACCTCTTACAAGTTGAACAAAGCACTCCAGCATGTGTATCCTCCAAAGGGAAGGATCACAGATTACGTCTTTTGCTTCCTGTGGAGGAGATGAAACCATGCTCTCCGGCACAAACAGCAAATGGGACCTTGAAGCTACCGCATACAGCATTAGCTCACATTTTTCCAGGTTCAAAGAATACAAAGGTCTTGAATAAATTACAGGCAAAAAGGTCCCCTAAATCTACTGTACCCTAAGTCCAGAAATGACACCAACTTCAGATCACAAGAAAAATTGTGGTACTGCTTGTTGTGTTGTTGTTATGTGCCACTGAGTAGGACTCGACTCATAGCGACCCCTCCTTGGGTTTCCGAGGCAGTATCACTAAGGAAATAGATTGCCCCATCTTCCTTCCGAGGAGTGGCCGGTGGGTTTGAACTGCCAGCCTGCTGGTTAGCAGTCAAGTGCCTTAGGCACTATGCTACCAGAGCCCAGTTACAGTCAAATGGATAATGAAAATCTGGAGGCAGACCTTGTTTGTAGCACTGAAAGACCTTCTTGGATTCAGACCAATGTGCATTTAAAATTCGGCTGTAAAGCACTGCTGTCTATTGAGTCGCCTAGCCCAACTCCTAGACTCTGAAGCATTTATAAAAGTGGGAGGAGGGGAGAGGTGGGCAATGGCTACCATCCAAGGGGATGGTTTAAGTGAAGCTGCCATGTAGTTGGTACAAGCATCTCTGTCACTGAAGAGAATTGTTTTGGCCGCTCGTGCTTGAGAGTCATTTTTAAAGCATTGTGTTCAGCCAGGCAGACAGCTGTGGTTATGAGTGGGAATAAATTTGGCTATTACATGGTACTGGCAAGCTGACTACAGCACCATAAACAGCAGTGTCTGATTCTTGAGCAAAGAATCCTTCTGCCTATAAATTCTCTCTCCCGCCTCCAGCCCAGCCGACTGCCATATTACTCTTTCCAGAGCCAAGCTCCAGCCATGCCCCTCTGTGGCTTGGAAACAGTGGAGCAGTTCCTGACTGGCTTACACAAGTCCCTCCACAAACACCCCATTTCCCAAGAGCCTCCTCATGGACTTGAACCAGTACAGCCAGGGCTGTTCTCCAAACACCCTGTGCCATCTTGATTCCATTGCATAGATTAGGACTCTTGGTCTTTGGGGTCCACGGACCAAATAAAATTTCTAAACCCCATCAGCGGGCTGATGTGAGGTGGCTGTGGAGCAGTGAATTACTAGGTATGGCTCTTTTAGGCATGGTGGAGACTCCCACCAGGTGACTGGTAGAACTGTGCAAATGTAAGGTGTTTGTGGCCCACCAAGGGGATCTGATAGCTTAATAATGTAAATAAGGCACATGGCACCCCTGTGGGGGTGGGGCCGTGGAAATAAGGTGTATGGAACTCTAATGTGGGAACTGGTTAGTTTTGTCATTCTGCTAGGCTTACAATGAGCAGAAGCGGGGGATCTCACTGCCATCAAGAAGGAATAGCTGGAGGTGGAGTGGAGCGTGTCCTTGGAGTTGAGATCCCTGTGCTGGACCCTGTGCTGGACCTCCTTGAGATGGCAGAGATGACCAGCTGAGATGACCAGCTAAGGAACCAAGAGGCACAGAGCAGTGGGCTTATCTGGCCCACAGAGTGAGAAAGCTGAGTGTTCCTGGGCGGGAGGCTTGCTGATGCAGTGGGGTGCACCTACTGGCAGAGCTAAAAGAGCTTGGAACACTTGCCCCAGCAGGCAGAAGCCAGGCCAAGAGGCCAGGGGCCAGAAGCATGCCTCAGGGTATAGCAAAGGAGAGACTGTCCTGACTGAAGAATTATATCCTGAGAGTGTTCCCAAACCTGAATTGTAACCTGTTACTTCCCTAGTAAACCCCATAATCATGAGCATTGTCTCAGTTTTGTGTGGCTATTGCAATGAATTATCAAACCCAGCAGAGCAGTGAGTGCCAAGAGGAACAGTTGGTGTCAGAGTTGGTAAAAAGGCTGGAGGGTGATGGCATGTCTGGTCTTACAGAAGTAAGCCTCGGGCTGCTGACGGTGATTCTGCCTCCCCCTTATGAAGTTAGAGGAGGTCAGAGGATGCTGCTCGCAAGGTCCTTTGTGCAGTGGCCAACTTTTGTGTTTCAAGAAAAGATTTTTTAAAAATCTATGTTCACCCTTTAAAATTAGTACTTTTTAAAAAAAGGCATCACCACACAGATAAAATTAGTAAGGAGAACCTCCAAATAAAGGATCACTACCAGAGGGAAGCCCACTGCAGCCCCTAAGCAAGTTCTGGATCCACTGCCTGAACTTTGACCATGGTTCTTGTATTTTAGTTATAGAATCACCTGAAATGCTTGTTCAGAACAGGGTTCTGGCCCTGCCTCCAGATTCGGGCCAGGTAGGTCTGGGGCAGGAACCTGGGGTTAGACCTATCTAACAAGCTCCTAGGACCACACTCTGAGTAGCACTGGCTTACAAGACTCTCTGTCCTTTTTCCCTGACTCACCAAGGTCCCCAATGTAAAGCCTCTTCAGTAAAAAGTAATTTCTCATTTTAAAACATTCTCATCTATCTGTCCATTTTGTTATAATACTTTGCAAGAGAGACTGTTCTTGTCCCTCAATGTCTGTTATTTCAAAATTCTATGACAGAAGAACTCTTGATTTTTAGCTGGACACATGAATGATGAAGTAATGACATTTCTTAGCAGCCTCTGCCGTGGTCATATGATTAAATTCTGGCCAATGGGAAGTAGAAGTGAGAAGGGAGAAGATCATGGTGCTTTTCTCTCCTTCCAGCTGGCTGGAATAAGGATATAAAAGGCTAGAGTTGAGGCATTCACCTTGGAGCCATGAAGTGGAAGCCACAGTGTTTGAGTTGGGAGCTGCTCGATACTATGTTTATAAAACAGAGGGAGGAAAAAACCGATCTTGTTAAGCCACTGATAGTCTGGCTTTTCTATCAATTTCAACCAGTCCAGTCTAACTAATGCAAACCCTTGCCCACTCTATGACAGGCCTTATTTCCTGCTCTTCTGCACGATGGGGTGGGAGCTGTTTGATGGCACCGTGATGACTGATTCAGTCTGGTATCCCCATGATGTTGCACATAATTGGCCCTCAATAAATGGGATAAATGTCAAGGAATAGAGATTCCTAGTTAAAGCATTTGTAAAAACAAAAACAATGGCATTATCCTGTGCTTTCTTGATTTAATAGCCAATTTTAGTATTAAAATAAAATGGAATCCTACAGAAATAAGCAATGATTAGGTCAAAGATTCAGATGAGAAATTCAATGTTACAGTATTTAGAACAGTACAAAAAATGGAAACTTAAATATTTAATAGTGGGGGTTGACTAAAGTACATTATAGAATGAGAAAAGTTTCATAAACGTTAAAAAACTATGGAAACATAAACCAATTTTTTAAATAAAAAAAATAGTAACTATACATATATACACATAAGAGGGGTCGCCATGAGTCAAACTGACTTGATGAGAGTTTGGTTTATATACACATAAAGAGTCAAAGGGTTGGCAGTTTGAACCCACTCAGAGGTACCTAAGGCAGGCCTGATGATCTGGTTCCAAAAGGTCACAGCCACTGAAAACATTAAGGAGCAGTTACTTTGCACACATGGAGTCACCATGAGTCAGAATGGACTCAATGGTATAACAACAATAAATTTACTGAATCGATTAATTCTCATTACATCCTTACAACAATCTATGAAGTATGCGGTATTACTCTCACCACCTTACAGATAAGGAAACTGAGTTTGGCAAGGTTATGAAAGCTATCTAGAGACTTATAGGTAGTTATGGTCAGAATAGGGATTTAAATCCAGGCCTGATTCTAGAGATCGAGGTCTTAACCTGATACCTGGAACTTAAAATGATAAACGCAAATGGTTAATCTGGAGTCCCTGAATGGTGCAAACAGTTAAGTGCTGGACTACTTACAGAAAGGCTGGTGGTTCAAACCCACCCAAAAATGCCTTGAAAGTGAGGCCTGGCGATCTGCTTCTGGAAGGTCAAAGCCATGGAAACCCTATGGAGTCCACTACTGTAAAAAGTCAAGGAAAGGTTTGCTCATGGAAGGAAACTTTGTTGGTTACCAGGGATGGGATGGGAGGGGAGGGAAGATGGCAAGATAGATAAGAGATATATATTGAGTGGAGTGAAGAGAAAGGCAATAAACTAAAAATGAGTAACCAGCACAGTAACACTAAGGGAGAGGAAGACATGGAAAGATGCACAAAAAGTACAGACAACAAAGGTATATACTTTTACATACACAATACTGCATTACAGTAATAACCAACATTTATCTATGGGTGGTATCTACAAAGGTAGATAGCTAAATGATCAAGTATGTGTAGGCAAAAGAGAATATACCCATTACCATATATAAGTTTGGCAGATGGTATTTCTACATCGTATTTGTATGTGCTATAAGAATATCCATATACATAACAAAGCTAATGGGGCAAAGTTATGGTAACTTCTTAGCCACAGCCAAACACCTTGAGGGAATGAGTTGAGGGCTTGGTACCATGGGTGCAGGGGACATCAAGCTCAACTGGCATAACACATTACATAAAACTGCTAAAAGAACTAACAAATCTGTCCTGGAAGAAGTGCAGCTGGAATGCTCCTTGGAAGCAAGAATGGCTAGACTTTGTCTCACCTACTTTGGTCATGTTGTCAGAAGGGCCCATTCTCTGGAGAAGGATGTCATGCTTGGTAAAGTTGAGGGTTAACAAAAGAGGGGAAGGCCCTCAATAAGATGAACCGACAAGGGGACTGAAGTGATGGGCTCAGGTGTAGTAGGGATCCTGAGGCTGGCACAGGACTGGGCAGGGTTTTGTTCTGTTGTACATAAGGTCGTTATGAGTCAGAGACGACTCCAGAGCACATAACAACAACAGCAACTACACAAAATCACTGTTCTACAACCTACTATGGTGAGTAGCAACTGGGGTCTTAAAAGCTTGTAAGCAGCCATCTTAGAAGCAAAAATTGGTCCCTCCTTGTCCAGAGCAAAGAAGAATGAAGAAAATCAAAGATGCATGGAACAATTAGTCCAACAGAGTAGTGGACCATGTGAACCTAAGCCTACATAATCCTGAGACCAGAAGAACTAGATAGTGCCTGGTTACCAGTGCCAGCCATTCAAAAAGGGATCAAATAGGAGATCCTGGATAGAGTGGGATAAAAATGTGGAACAAAACTCAAAATCATAAAAAAACAAAACAAAAAAAAAAAAAAAACACAGGCTTACTGGTCTGATAGAGACTGGTGAAACCCCTGAGACTATGGCCCCTAGCCATCCTTTGGGTCTGGATGAACTCACTCTTGTGGCTTCTAGCCAAACAACAGGCCTATGAAAAGAACAAATCCACCAGGTAGGTACACACCTTAGAACAATCAACTATGAGAGATAAGAAGGGCAGCATTTGCACAGGGAGATAGCTCAGAGGGCAGGAATCCATAGGAAAGGACACAAGAAAAAGGTAACCACAGGGTAGAAGTGGGCAGAGAGCAATGACATTATAGGGATTGCAATCAACATCATGAAACAAAATGTGTATGAACTGTTGAATGTAAAATGAATTTGCTCTGTAAACTTTCACCCAAATCACAATAAAATAAAGAAAAAAGAAAACTCCATACAGCAGTTCTACTCTACATGGGGTTGCCATGAGTCAGAATCGACTTAATGGCAACCAACAACAACAACAACAACAACATATACACAAGAGCAAAAAGCCTGTAGGGAAATATGCCAAAATGTTCAAAACCATCTCCTTGTGTCAAGAATATAGGTAATTTACTTAACTTTCCCCTTTGAATTTTTCTGTTTTCCACATTTCTTACAAAGAACATGCTGTTATTTATATAACCAAGGAAAAATAAAATTAAAAAAGAGAAAGGAGGAAAGAAAGGACAGGGAACACAACAGGTTCTCTAGAAGTCACTGTTTGCTCTAAAAATCCCCATCAGCTCCTCTTCCTTATGAGGATCGTTTGGCTTCATCTTCATTGCTCTGAAGGTATGTGAAGAAGGTAAACTGGCCCTCAGAGGTCTCTGAAATGGAAGCCTGATGAAATGGCGGATGCTGTCTGTTTCTGAGTCATAGAAGGTTCTCCTCTATTCTTCCTCGGGGGTGGTTCTGGATTTTTCCAGAAGTCACAGTAACCTTTGAGGGCCTACTCACCTCTGCCCACAGACAGCTGCAGATGGTAATCTCAGCAGGAAGGGATCTGTCCTCCCTTGCCAGAGCTTTGGTGGCAGCAAAGGAAAACCCAGGAACCAGCTCTCTTCTGGTAAGAATTATTTTTAATAGTTTAAAAATAAGTCTGTACAAAGCCAGCACCCCCAATTGGTGCTTCCAGTCCACTGAGGGATCTCGAAAGTCTCTTCCAACACTATCTCTTTGGCCAATTGTGCCTGAAACCTCTGCAAAGACAGTTTGAAAACAGGGTTACCTCTTCCAGCTTGGCCAGATGTTTGGTCTCAGCTGAAGTTTTAGCAAAGGTTGTAAACCTTTGTCCTTGAGAGCTGAGGGAGAAGGGTTGGGGCAGACCTGAGTGGGGCTGGGGCACTGCTCACTGTCACACAGGGCTGGCTGAGCTGCTTAAGATCTAAAGCCCCAGACCTAGCTTTATAATGCCACACCCTGGGGCACGTCCCATGACCTCAGGCTCTGCTTTAAGAATTAGGATTTCACGCTTTGAACTAAAAAGTTCTTAAACAACCTCTACTCACATTTGCCTATTTTTTACTCACTCTTAAGAAACTAGCTGATCTAGGAAAACCTCAAACCTATTTGTTCTGAGGTAGCCCCAGGAAACTGTATGGTAAAAGGAAAGCAAAGGATGCTTGGAATCTGAGTCCTGGGGTGCAATGACAAGTGATGGACAAGTGGCATCAAGCAAATCACTTCCCCTCCTATCTCAATTTTCTGCATGACAGATCAAGGGACTTGGTTAGGATGAGGCTCTCTTTGGGCCCTGAGGGACCTGGAGCAGCACCTGGGCTGCTGTCCCTGGGCAGGTACACAGCATGGCAAGCACTTTCTCCTGGGGCCAGCAGGGGCCATGTGGGTGTTGGTTACTTACCTGTCTGATTTTCCAGTTGGAAAGGACATGCTTTTGTTTCCAGCTGACTGTTTAAGTTTTTTGGCTGCAATGCATTTCTGAAAGAAAAGAATCCGTATGAGATGGTGACAGTATACCTGACTCGGGTGGCCCATCAGACTCTAGCCCCAAAGGTGTAATGCTGGTTTCCTTCCAACTGGACACTTACATGCCAGCACTGACACTCAGGTGTGTTTATGGCCTGTGGCTGAAGTTCCCATGGCAGCAAACACAGAGCAATACCCTTTCAAACCCCACACCAGCTTTAACAGGCTTTTTTTTCCTTCCACTTCTGGAAAAGTTGATGGTATTGTGGGCATTTGGGAAGAAAGAGTGTATAGGAAAAGATATGCAAGGAAAAGGATTCCATGATGGATCCATTTCCCAGCACAGGAGCATGCTAGTATCCCCATGGTGTCTTCCTTACCTTGCCAGATGGAGTCTGCTTATTTGGATCAAATTGGGAAGGCTTGGATTTGCTGTTTCCTGGAAAGTGAGAGAAGAGGGATGCTGGTGATCAAGTGAGGGAGTTCACACACAGAAAAAGCTCACTTTGGGGCCAGGTACATGGTTACCACTCAGGAAGGGCTGCCTGCCAGTTTGCCACTACTCTGATGGTGAGCAGCTCACGGGTGACATACAAGAACAGAACATGTTCCAGGCAGCCCGAAGACTTCTCAGGAAGTGAGGGGCTGGGGGTTAAAGCCCTGGCAACTTTCACTTCAAGGCTTATGTGTACCTGGTGACGCTACTGTGGGTAAGGCAGGCTCTGAGGTGGTGTTCCTACAGAAGGGACCTTTTCTCTTTCTTCCAGAGAGCTGTGTTGGCTAAGGAACCTGCTATAGGAGCCAAGCTATCTATAGCCCCTTTAAAGCAGATGGACTCTCACAGGTTAAGGAACCATTACAATGTCATCTCATGAGCATATTTTCCTAAGAAAATCTTTGTTCTCTCTCTGTGTGTGTGTGAGAGACAAGAGACAGAGAGAGAGGGAGAGGGGGGCGGGGAGAGAGAGAGACAGAGACACACACACTACATTTCCGGGTACAACAAGCTATTGAGGAAGGATGGAGCCATGGTCACAATGGATGACATTTTGTGAGATACCCCACCACACCCCCACCCTCACCCACCCCACCCCCACCCCCACCCCAGCAGCTCCTGGGGGAGCTTGCTCCTGTGAAGAAAGGGTATGGCTTCCACATGTCACTGCTTTTTCTCTGGATTGCCCTAACTGTTCTTGCAGTGCCATGCCTTGGGCAGAGCTTGATGTGGGCCCGAGCCAGGCTCTTCCTTCACTCTACAGCCTCCTTTCATGACTGCTGCCAGGCCTTCCATACCAGCCACCAGCTCTGCTCTCACCTGCAAAAGCCTTGAAATCTGACTGGCCATAGTCATATGGGGTAAACTCTTTTTCTGCCAGATCTGGGTCCTTTGGCTTCTTGGAAATTTTGAGTCTCTTCTTCCCTTGTTTCTGTTCTGTGGTCCTTGGGTCACTTACTGTCCGCTCTCTCTTCTTAGCAGCACTCTCTAGCTGTATGGTTTACACACCATAGGAAAGAAGCGTGAACGTGTATGAGGGGAGAGTCCTGCCTGCCCTCGGTGTCAGCACACTGCAGCCACTCAGCTGCCTGTGTGGTGTGGAAGCTGATTCAGTGATGGGAGAGGATGGGGCTGGGATTCTGACAGCTCTGGGACTGGAGTACAATCACATGCAGGCTTCTACCAGTTGGAACTCCATGTTCTTAACTGGAAAGTGACATCAGGTCATTTAAGAAAGAAAGGGGTTAAGAATTCTAGAGTATCCTGGGGGTAGTAGAGAATTCCGGAGGGCAGAGTGGGACACACAATAGGCTTCCATACTGTAAGTTTCAATACCTATCTGAACTGTAGACAAGTAGGATGGAATATATAACATACATGTAGTGGAAGAAACCAGTTAACGCATTAACTGTTTTAAGGGAAAAGGGCAGGCACTACGAAAAAATAAAATATGAGCTACAAAGAAGAAAGCATGTCAGCTGAAGCACAGGGTAAGCCCTCCTCAGATATTAGAGGGTGATCCTGACTATGAGCAGGATGACCAGTTTGTAAAAACACCAAGTGGAAGAGGCTCACGTACCGCAGCCTGCTGTCGAACAGACATGGCCTGCTCTGCTGCATCTTTGTATTCTTCCTTCGCCTGTTCCTGGGCAGCTGCAAAGAGAAGAACCATCACGGAGGTGCTGAAGCCACCCACCAAGTCTCCATCCTCCCTTACCTGACCCTTCAGCAGCAATCACCACAGCTGACACCTTCTCCTTTCACCAGCCTCTGGATACCTCTCTCTTGTTCTCCCCCACCCCTCTGCTCCTTGTCTCCTCTGCCAGTTCCTCCCCACATCCCCAATCTCTGTAGACAGACTGCCTCAGGGCAATCTTAGCTGCTCTTCTCATCTTCACTCTCCCCATCCACCTCCAGCTGGCTCCTCATCCATGAACCCAGACCCATAGATCCAACGGCTGATTAGACATCATTCTGAGGATGCTTAATAGGGACTGCACCCATAACAGATCAAGGATCATTTCCCCCTAAACTGGCTCCTTCTACAGTCTCATTCAATTGATGGCTACTCCTTTCTAGTTGCTCAGGACAAAACCTTCTAACAAACATGGCTTCTTCTTTTCTCTCACATACCATCTCTAACTCATCATCAACTGACAGGAAATATCAGAATCTGAGGACTTTTCACTACCTCCTCTGCTACCATCCTGGCCCAAGCCACTGTCACCTTGCCCTAGGTTACCGTAATGTATCCTAACTGGTTTCCTTGCTTTCCACTCATTAATCTACTTTCAACCCTGCAGCCAGACCAATTATATATATAAAAAAAATTTATTTTAATAATTTATTACTTCGTTGTTGAGAATATATATAGCTGAACACACACCAACTTAACAATTTCTACATGTACAATTCAATGACAATTGATCACATTCAAGTTGTGCAACATTCTCACTCTTCTTTTCTTCTGTTAACATAAACTCACTGCCCACTAAGGTTCTTGTCTAAGCTTTCCAGGTGCCATTATCAATTTGATCCCACACAGATAGTTCTTTAAAAGAGCATAATGCTCAAGGTAGGTATTGTTTACTAATTAAGCCAAACTGCTGTTTGGTTTAAAGAAGACTCAGGATATTTTTGGTTTAAGGTTTAATCGCAGGGCAATAGTTTTGGGGGCTCAAAGGCTCCAGAAAGTCTGGATTCCATGAGAAATTTGGAAAATTGGAGTATAGGCCCCTATCCTCACAGGGGGCCCTGCCTGTGCTCCTTTCTGATCAACCACTCTTCTTCAGCCACAATGGCCACTTAGCAGTTCCGCATGACCAGCAAGTTACGAACACAGGGCCTTTGGATTTGTTGTGCCAACCCTAGAAAGCTACAGGTCTCTGCTGAGCTGTCATGTTTGTTAGACTACCTTCCTGGCCACCATATGTAAATAGCAACCATGCTCCCTTGCCCCCATTCCAAGTACTTTCTATCTCTTTCTCTGCATAGTACTGACTACCACCATACAGAATATACATTTGTTTATATACTGTCCACCTCCCCCCCACAAGAAGATGAACTCCACAGGGAAGGGGCTGTGTCTGCTTTTTTCATTGGTCTGACACTTTGCAGAATGGCTGAATAAACAGAATGATGTAGATAGAAGGGCTGATCTTTAGTAAGCACACTGATTGGCTGACTAAGTTTACAAAGAAGTGAATGATACCTGTTTGCTCAGCTGCCTTCTTCTTTGCAGTTTCTTTAGATTCTTTTTGTACCTGTACCTGGCTTGCCAGCTTCCAACGATTGCTAATCTATAATGAAAACAAAAAAACTCCCAAACTCAGCCACCTAAGAATGCCTTATTTTTTAATGAGGTGATGCAGGTCATGCTAACCTAACCACACACATTCTAAATCAAAGCCCAAATCTAAGGACATGGAAAAACAAAATTTCATGTTAGTTTTCTCTATAAAATATTTATTAAAAAGGCCCAAGTACAGTTGTATTCCAGGCACTGGGCTGGATGCTGTTACAGCCATCAGCTTATTCAATCCCTCAATATCCCTGGAACAAAGGTGTTATTGTATTATCACTCTTATCTAAGAGATAAGGAGATAGGCTCAGAGAGACTAAATAACTTGTCCATGGGGACCTCACCGGTAAATGATGAAGTTGGGGTTCAAGCCAGGGCTTCTGTAAGTCATACATGGTGGGAGAAGAGTATCTATGTGCCCAACATGCCACAACCAGGGTGGGCAGGGAGGAAGGAGGAGAGAAGGCAAAGACCCCACCTGACTTCCCATTTCTAAAAACAGGACAACCTTCAGTAACAAGGCCTGTATCTGTCAGGGTATTGACCTGATTCTTACTGACTAATTAAAAAGCAGTGCTACAGGCAGAGGGAACCAGCCATGCCCCTCACCCCCAATCGGATCAGACCATGTACTTCCTGCACGGAGGAAGAGGGCTTTTAACAGACAGTTAACTAGCTGGCTTCCGGGAAAATCTCATGGGGACTAGGGGGACATGGGTTCTTATTCTTATTCATAATGCTGTTAAAAACTACCAAATGATATTAAGATAGAGTGTTTTAACATTTAAGGTACCACCATTAAGAGCCTTGAAGTGACCTACACATGTAAAAACACCCCAAGTTGTACACTAAGTATCTGTGCACATGACTGTGTGAATGAAACATCAATTAAACACAAAATATTGTTTCTTAAAAGGTTTCCAAACGCTTTAGAGAATCAGATTAAACTACTGGACCCTTTCCTTCAGAAAACTGCGGACAAAAAGCGCTTTTTGTTTTCACTTTCAGTGGGCTCACAGATGATCTGATATCCAACCAGCCACAGATCAGCTTGTCTAAAATGGAAACCTGGTGGAAGGAATGAAGACGTCCCCTTTTCTTCTTTGTGGAGTATGTTGGAATCCTAACCCCTATAATACCTACTGAGGTAATCCCATATGAGAGAGGGTTTTCTTTGTTATGTTAGATGAGCCTTATTAATGTAGGTTGTCTTAGATCTAATCACCTGTAAGACACAAAAAAGAGCAGACCAGGCACCTGCTGTCAATGAGCCGGTTCTAAATGATAGCAACCCTACAGGACAGAGAACTGCTCCATAGGGTTTCCAGGCTGTAAATTTGTACCATCCACCTTGTGGTAAGCAGCTGAGCGCTTAACAACTGTGCCACCAGGGCTCCTTAGATAATGCACTGAGAGAAGCAAACACAAATGAGAGGAAAGACAGGTGTCACGTGGAGATCTCCAAGGAATGCTGAGAACACCAGTGAAGCTGAGACAAGGATTTCCTCCAAAGCCAACAGTAAGAAAAAGCCTTGCTCTAGAGTCATTGCCCTGAACTTGGACATCCACCCTCCTAAGCTGTGAGAAGATAAATTTGTTTATTAAAGCCACCCACTTGTGGTATTTCTGTTGTAACAGCATCAAGAAACTAAGACAAAAGGACTTTGAAAGCTCTTAGAAAAGATGACAAATCCACTTACCTCATAGATTTTAGACGATGGGTCAAACTTGGCTGCCTGAGAGATGTGGGCACGGTGTTCTAGTGAGGGCAGATACTGGAGAGAATGGAAACAGGAATGTTAGATGCTATAAGAAATGGAATCTGGTCTTGTGGGCTTCATTTAGAAGCCCTCAACTTGAAGTCTCAACCTGGATCCAGGGACAGCTGACACACTGTACACGAGGCCACCTCTCTCCAAAGACTTCCTGTCTTTTTTCCTAGGTCAAAGGCCTGTGAATTTGTTGTATGATTCCATCAGCCCTTAATGTACAAAACTATTACTCACCATGCGAAAAGGATTTTCAAAGGACTCCATTATGCTCTGGGCCTTTTTCTGTGCAACTGTTAATGGACACTTCCCATTTTCTTCATCACTAGGTTCCTGCATGGGCAGAAAAGACAGAAAACGGTCACTTCTAACCATGAAAACAACGACTCAAGAGAATACTAATTTTAGTCACATTAGTAACTAATTTTTCTTAAATTCTCACTCTCACATATCAGGCACTATAATAGCACACAATAGGATTTCAATACAGGAGTCCCTGGGTGGTCCAAACAGTTAAGTGCCTGACTACTAACCAAAAGGTTGGTGGTTCAAACCTACCCAGAGGCACTCTGGAGGACACGCCTGGCAATTTGCACCTGCAAGGTCACAGCCTTGAAAACCTTATAGAACAGTTCTACTGTGCACACAGGAGGAATGACTCAATGGTAACTAACACTGAGGCATCTGTTATGGATTGGATTGTGTTCCTCAAGAATATGTGCTGTGAATCCAGGTTAACCTCTAAAACCAAAACCAAACTCACTGCCATCGAGTTGATTCTGACTCACAGCTACCCACTTTGGGTTTCTGAGGCAGTAAATCTTTCTGGAAGTAGATTTCCCAGTCTTCCTTCCAGAGTGGCTGGTGGGTTTGAACCAACCTTCTGGTTAGCAGTCAAATGCCTTAGGCCCTACGCCAGCAGAGCTCCTTACGTTAACCTCTGTTGTTGCTGTTATGTTGTTATGTCAGACCCCACTCATAGCGATCCCTCCTTTGGATTCCGAGGCAGTATCACTGCGGAAGTAGATTGCCCCATCTTCCTTCGGAGCAGTGGCTGGTGGGTTTGAACTGCCAGTCTTCTTTCTGGTTAGCAGTCAAGTGCTTAAGGCATTATGCTACCAGAGCCTGTGGTTATAATCTTATTTGGGAATGAGTTGTCTTTATTATGTTAATGTGACAAGATTAAGTGTAGGGTATGTTTTGAATCGATTTCTTATAAAATAAAGAGTAAGCAAACATAGAGGAAGAGAGCTGCCAAGACCATGAAGACTGCCCAGGAGCAGAAGCTCAAGGACACAAGGACCTTCCTCTAAAGCTGACAGAGAGAGAAGCCTTCCCCTAGTGTCAGCACCCTAGATTCAGACTAAACTGTGAGACAATAAACTTCTGTTTGTTAAAGCCACTGATCTGTGGTATTTCTGTTAAAACAACACTAGGTAACTAAGATAGTATCAACACAAATTTGTTGAATCAATCAATTCTCACTACATCCTTACAACAACCTATGAGGCATATGGTATTACTCTCACCATCTTACAGATGAGGGAATTGAGACATGGTGAGGTTCTGAAAATCACCTAGAGTCTTACAGCTAGTAATGGTCAGAACAGGGATTTAAACCCAGGCCTGTCTGATTCTAGAGCTGAGGCTTTAATCTAATACCTGGAATTTAAAATGATAAACCCAAATGGTTAATCTGGGAGCTCTGGTGGCACAGTGCCTAAGGCATCTCACTGCTATCCAGAAGGCTGGTGGTTCAAACCTACCAGCCACTCCTCGGAAGGAAGGTTGTGATACCACCTCAGAAACAGGAGGAGTCGCTATGAGTTGGATCCGACTCCACGGCAGTGAGTTTGGTTTTTTTGGTTTTGAATCACTTTGAGGCTCATATCAGCTTTGAGGTCAACTGAAGTTTAGACTTCTTTCCCGACAAAAATGCTGAAGCAAGACCTATTCTGAATTTATGTGATTAAGTTGAAAAAGAAAGTTAAGTCCAAGGTAGAGCACATTTTGCAAGTGCCAACTCACCTTGTTGGCTTTGGCCCAGCAGCCTAGCATGATAGAATCACTATGAATTTTGATCCTAACAGCTGCTGTGCCACCAATTTCTTATGATTTGAAAACGTTCTAAGCTCAGTATCTGTCTTTATTCAAGAAGAAAGTACTCTTGCTTCTCTTTCTGTGATTGTCCCTTTCTTTCACATTGGCCATTCTCTGCAGCACTCATCCTCCTGGTATTTCTGGCATTTCAGTATTCATCAGTCCTGACCAACAAACACACTTCCTTTTGTAAGGATTCCCTGGTTTGAATCACTGGCAGAAATGAGAAGAAATTTAATAGGCAGGACACGGAGGGCCCTGTCACAATCCACTGGACATTCCAAGCCTAGTTTAGCCACACTAGGCCTCCAGACTGGCCAGAGTCACTAACTACCATGACTTAGCCTCCTTTCTGGGATGGAAAACAAGTTTCTACTCACGTCCCAGTGCCTGCACACCTGCTCTTCACTTTCTCTACTGAGCCACAACACAGAGAAATGCTCTTCAAAAGTTTCTCTTCTTTGTTCAAGGCAAAATAAATGGTGACGGTGCCAGAAGGAAGGTGAGCACAGCCCACACTCCATAGTTCATCAGATACTTACTCTGTCCCTTCTGGGATGAACCACCCCGTGGTGGCACTCTATGTGAGAAGTCCTGATCTACGTTGATTGGGCCTATGCCCTCCTCCCTGCTATGTGTTGTTGTTGTTATGTGCCGTCGAGTCAGCCCTGACTCATAGCGACCCCTCCTTGGGTTTCCGAGGCAGTATCACTACGGAAGTAGGATTGCCCAACCTCCTGCTATGTGTTAGTACCTATAAAATATCAGCCTCTCCTTGGAGATTTCTTCATATGCACAGAGCTCATGAGTACACAGACTACCTACTCCAGAGTGGCGAACACCACCATGCCAAGCTGTCTCCTGCCTTTTCCCACCACTGCTGCTGGGTTTTACTTTTGGAAGGAGTCTCAGAGGTGTATGCAACACTTCAGGCAGACAGCTTGCTTGATAAAATCAATAAATTCCTGTGAACCTACACCACCTCCAAGAACTTCCATATAACTTACATTAAATAATGTGATGACAGCAGAAGCAATCAGGCACTTGGTATCCAGTGAGGTCTCCTCTTGTCTTTGGTCAGGGAATAGGCTTGCCTGTTTCTGAACTGGCACAGGTCCTGCAGGTAAAGAAGTTAGCAAGTTCAAAGCTGGCTGGATTTTATACAAGGCAGTTTTCCCAGACTCTTCCAGTTATTCTAGGGGGTCCTCTACATTACCGTTGGTTGAGATGATAGGACAGCCATCTGGAGGGGCATGGGAGCAGTCATGAGGTCCAAAAAGAACATTCTCCAATCTCTGCATTCAAAATGGAAGCAACAGGTGGGCATGAAAAACTTGCAGGTACATTGGTAGTTTTCCCCTGCAGTGTTAGGCACTGGCCTCTGTTAGAGAGGTTTACTTCACATTGACTTTGATGGACATCTTCCCCATAAGAAGAGGCAGCAAACACAACACTTTACCTCTGGATTGGGCAGTGGTCCACTCTTCTTCACTCCAGCTGCAACTTCAGACTGAAGAGGAAGAGCAAAGAGAATCTGAGGAAAGCTGCCTCCACATTCCATCATTCCAGCACCAGACAGTGTTCCTTCACTAGACTCCTATGTCCCTTCACTGGTGTTTCTCAAGGGCCAGAGAGTATCTTTCTTTCCCTTAATCTGTATAGTGCCCGGCACATACAGACAGTAATAATAATTTGCTGAATGAAAGAATAAAGCCCTTTATCATGACAAAGCATAATATAGGAGGATTTCAATAAGCTTGAAATAGATTCTTCTTAGTAACCAAGGTTCCTCTTTTTACTTGGGGAAATTTTGGCCTTAAGACATTTTAAAACAAAAGTTGTAAATGTGTTTATCCTCAGATTCTCTCTCTCTCTCTCTTTTTTTTTTACCTCCAGAGGGCTGATTTTAACTCTCCCTGCATCAATAATCTTTCAAATATCATTTATCACATACTGATACTACTACTGAGTCAACACCTTTAAAACTGTTCCAGTAAAACACAATCAAGAACATGGGAGTTAATGTGAACATGCATTTCCTATGGAGTACACAAGCATGGATGCATACCCGTGTACTTGCACTTATGCATACACCACTGAGGATAGCCAGACCTTGTCTCTTGTACTCTATTCACGTTATCAGGAGAGACCAGTCCCTGGAGAAGAATATCATGCTTGGTAAATAAGAGGGTCAGTGAAAAAGGGGAAGACCCTCAATAAGACGGACTGACACAGTGGCTGTAATGATGGGCTTAGGTATAGCAAGGATTGTAAGGCTGGTGCAGGACTGAGCAGCGTTTTGTTCTGCTAATACACAGGGTTGCTGTAAGTTGAAACTGAGTCGATGGCACCTAACAACACATACCACTGAAGTCCCTGAATGGCGCAAATGGTTAACATGCTCGACTGCTCACTGAAGGCTAGAGGTTGGAGTCCCTCTAGAGGGGCCTCAGAAGAAAGGCTTGATGATCTACTTCCAAAGAACTAGTCACTGACAACCCTATAGAGCACAGTTCTATCCTGACATAAATAGGGGTTGTGCTGAGTTGGAGTCAACTCAATGGCTACTGGTATCTGTGGTTCTTGGATTCTCCCAGTCACCTACTGTCCTGGTTACCTAGTGCCGCTCTGACAAGAATATACCACAAATGCGATGGCCTTAACAAACAGAAGTTTATTCTTACAATTTGGAGGCTTTAAGTCCATGTTCAAAGTACCAGGCTCTAGGGGTTGGGTGAAAGCCCCTCAACCTTGGGCTTCAGCTCTGCTTCCTGCTCCCGGCCCACTGGAGTTAGAGGCTTTTCTTCACTCAGACAGCTGCTGGCTGTTGAGACTGACAAACCCAAGGTTGACAAGTAAAAAGGCACAGTCCCAGTGTTACCAAACCACACAGCAGGCCATTAATTTAAGTCCATTGGAAGTCCCAAGGTTGGCAGAGCATGGCAGGCTACTGAACAACGACACAGCTACATGCAGGGTTCAAGCATGCCAAAAGCCAGAGACCACTCCCAAAGTTGTTTCTTATATATAGGAAGCAGACCACGTACTCAAAGCAGCTACTCAGCTGCTCCAATAAATTCCACCATGGAGTTAATTACCAATCTCACCATGGGGAATAACTATATTCAGCTGCCCAGCCACTCAACCAGCTCCAGCCAAGTTGACACATAAACTTAACCACCACACCTAGACTTTACATTGGGGTGAGTTTTCTTTGATTCTACCTCCATTCTTCCATATCCAATTATGTCTTAAATCATACCTCTAAAGTACTTAATGATGTCTAAAAATAAATGGCAGCCATTTTCACCACCTGTTATTAAGTCCCATCATTTTTTTCTTCTGATCATACTTCTTATACCTGCCCTTTCCTTTCCATTTCTGTGACTATCATATTCACTGAGGCACTGTCACTTCACATGTCGACAAGGCCTCAACAACTACCTTCCTGTGCTATGATCCCCACTCCAATTAATCCACCAGGTTAACTGCCTCCAAATAGCTAACAGGCCCAGGCACTAAGCATTACTTGCTGTTGGATCATCAAAGACTAAGGGTTATAAAATAAGAAAAGTACTGTTTAGTTCCTGACTATCATAAAGAAAAAGCAGCTGAATCCAAGAAGACATGTCCATTGTTATTAACTCTTCATTTCCTTAGGGTTTTTCAGAATGGAGACCAGCTCCTACACATAAAAAAAAACCCAGTGCCATCAAGTCAACTCTAACTCATAGTGACCCCATTGGGTTTCCAAGGCTGTAAATCTTTATGAAAGTAGACTGCCTCATTTTCCTTTTGTGGAACAGCAGGTGGGTTTACAGCCAAGTGCCTTACCCACTGTGCTATTAGAGCTCCTTGCTCCTATATATAGGACAATACTATGGAGTAAGCTGCCAACGAAACGAACAGGCCTGCTGGTTTTGGGACCCGTTAGCAGAAATGCTTTTTACCTTGAGCAGGGGCATCTCTCGAGCCTGCTGGATCAAAAGATGCATTTCATTGATTTGCTGCCGAACAAGAGGTGGTACTGGGTTACAGCAAGCTATGATGCCCTGAGGTTCCCTGAGAATAAGGAACAAACATAGTCTTTAAGGCTTCCAGACAAAAGCAGTGATTAGGCAAAGGCCAGAGTGCCACAGCTAGTTGAAGACTAAGGAGACACATTCACGTCGGGTGACAGCAGAGTGCCAAACCCTATTATCAACTTCCTCCATGTGCTTTTGCTATACAAGCTTTAAGTGACTCTTGCAAGCACCATGGCTTGTTAATTCTCAATTCTGCAAAGGGATTAATAACAGATTATAAATTTTCCTTCTTTGCTTATACTTCAATTGACATCATAAAACATTTAAAATCATAATATGCCTTCATCTGGAAGTACAGATGACAGAATCTGAGACACTCTCTTCCACTGAAAACAGATACCATAGGCTCTGAGGCTTACACTGGACTCAGTAAAAAGCGTAAGCACTGAAACAGTTCCAGTATATTAGATTTCCTCGTTAAATGGCAGCCCGAGGGCAGAAACTCTTGGACTTGGGTTGCTGGGACTTGCTAACTTCCTTAGAGCACTAATGTTCTCTGAGTAAATATCATTAGTAACAGCAATAAGAAAAGCCTGATTCTGAAGGACAGCTTCTACAAAAAAGTCAGAAGGTATTAATCAGCTCTCAGACTTACTTAGGCAATTCTTCAGATATCTTTAGCATCATATGGTTTGGCAGTACGTATCTGGAACAAAACACAAAATGGGATCACATTAAATTCAGCCAGAAAGTTCCATTAATTGCTACAACCCGGGGGGAAACACAAACTGTCATGGCAGAGAAATGCAAAAGTCCATTTCTCCTTGTTATCAGACTTACTCAGTCCAGAAACAATTATTAAAAGACTCTCTAATTCCTTACCCATAACTTTCATCTTCCCTGCGGGCTGTCTTATCCCTCCAGGCAAACAGCAGCTGAAAGGCTGTCAACTGCTGTGTGTTGAGGTGCTTCTTTTGCTTCCTATATAATTCAAGGTAGGACTCATCCGTGAAAATAGGCTTGATGAATTTCTGCAAAACGTTAGAGAGTATTCAAGATCAGTGGGAATCAAAATGTGCCCTAGGCTCTTCAGAAGGTTTGGCTCTCATCATCAGAAACAAAGAGCTTCAGAGAGATGCCCGGGTTTGTCCACCTCTGGTGATGTCTTACCTTGAGGCAGATATCCCTGCTCCGCTGCCACACCACCTGCAGCTGCACTGGCTGCTCGTTGCCTCGTTCCCACAACTCCAGCCTCATTTTGTCATAAATGTAAAGAAGGTAATGCGTGTCATCACGGGCATAGTGGAGCATTTCCTCAGGCAGAGGTCTAGAAATGCAAGAGAGGAAATGATTTCACCAACTTTCCCCAAGGACAGCATTTTGTCTACTCTGTGGCCACTAAGTCTTCCTTGAACCCTTTTGACATAATTCTTTCACAGCCACCTCTATAGTTATGGCAACATTTCCTGCATCTTGATATGATAGGCACTGTTATAATAGCTGGGTAGAAAGGGGGCAGGGTAATGTTACAATTAAAAATGAGAAAATGGTAGCCCTGAGTTTGAATCTTCGCTTCAGTCTATTCTCGGACAAGTAACTTAACCTTTCTGAGCTCACTTTCCTTATCTGTGAAATGGAAATAAGATATTTCATAAGCTACTATAACAAAGAATAAATAACATCCCTAAAGCCCTTAGCCCAATGGTTGGCACAATGGTTGGCACATGGTAAGAACTCAGTAAGTGATGGCTTTAGGAGGTATCAATTTTCACCTAATATTCACTTTATTAGATTCTCTTCAGAAATTTTAGCATTAGGAATTGGAGAAAAACTCTGGAGTCTTCCTATGACAGCTGTTAACCTCAGGGAGGTATTAGCAATTTGAAAATGAACAAGGCTTCCAGAAGTGTGCCTGGGCTCAGTTACAATCTTGTATTGTAGTAACACTTTTAAGGCTAAATGAAGTACTGTATGTAATTAAAAATTTTTCTATACCTACGGGAGACCATCTCAGAGCACACAGATAACCCCCTACTAGGGAGATCTGAGTACAGACAAGAGACTGGCATGGGCAGATCCAGGCATGACACATCTCTTTCAACCGCATTTCCATGAAGTTGTATGTAACTTAATCAGGCTAACATAAATCCTGCATACCATCCTGAAACTTCCTGTTCCCCTATGCTGCTGAAAATAGCTGGAGAAAAGCCTGACACCACTCAACTCAAGATTTAGATGGTGTTGCTGCCTGGGCACAGGTCTCCAAACATAAGAGGTTAAGGAACAACCATGCTTTCCTCATTCAACCATGCCATTCATATTCCCGTCAACTGTCCCAGAGCAAACTGACCGTATTCGCCAATCAGCCAGCTGATACTGTTTGTTTGATTCCACACTGCAGTAGTGTTTCAACAGATGATCAAGTGAGTGCCTGCCCAAGTTAAGAAGGCGTGCCGCCTGGTGGGTATCAAACATGTTTACGATATACAATCCAAAGTCTTTCTGTAGCCATTCTATGTCTGAATCAGCACCGTGGAAGACCTGAAACGAAAACCGAAGTCACGCAGTTCACTGGCATGAGGCCACTCAGGCTTCAAAATGAATTGTGTCTAGGTTATTAAACTCACTGCTGTCGAGTCGATTCCAACACAGAGGACCCTTCCAAACAGCACAGCTACCCTGTAGTCTCCAAGGTTGTAAATCTTTATGGAAGCAGACTGCTTCATCTTTCTCCCATGGAGTGGCTGGTGGGTTCAAACTACTGACCTTTTGATTAGCAGCCCAATGCCTTAACCACAGTGCCACCAGAGCTCCTTACTCTAGGTTATGACAACACTGGAATCAGAAGCCAGTGTGAAAATTAAGATGTGCTCAGTTTTAAAGGCTTCTTTTGAACTGGGCCCCAGCCTTCTATACTCCAAATTGCATACTCTAAGCAGTCAATGACTAAGAAAGCAGCTCATTAGCTTCAAGTGTAGTCATTAAGTTCAAATAATCCTGCTGGCTTGGGCTCATAGCAGTAGTGATTAAAATGATTTAACATTTTCCTGGACAGTAATGAGTTAAGTCTAGCTGTTTTAACAGGAATTTAGACACAAAAGCAATTTAGCATGTGTTACCCTAGTGTGGGAAATGACAATTATTTTCCTCAACTTTATTGGATCAGTGTTGAAATAATGAAGTAGTAAACAGAAAACACTATAATCTGAAAGTTACATGCAAGAGCTGGGAAAGGTAGGCTAACCTTAACAATGGTGGGGTCTGTAAAGCTCTCGTTGAGAATGTACATGTCACTTCGAAGCTCCAGAGTGTCAACGATAAAGTCTTCTGTACGAGTAGAAATTTGCATCAGGCAAGTGAGTCCTAGGAAGCTCCTGTAAGAGTGGTGCTACCACACAGAAAGGGGGAGGAGAGAAAGGAAGCAGTATCAGCAGGCTTTCGTTTACCATTTTTGAAAAGTCAGCAAAGTTATATGATTAATTAATTCCTATAAGAAATAGACTAGTACATGGAAAGGTAAGCGACCCCAAATAAGCAAAGCATGATTAAAGGAAAAGAATAAAGTAGGAGGCTTCACACTTTCCAATCTCCAAAACCTATTATACAGCTACAGTAGTCAATACAGCTTGGTATTGGTAAAATAGGCAAATGGAATAGAATTGAGAATCCAGAAGTAAATCCATCTACCTATGGACAGCTAATCTTTGACAAAGGGTAGGAACCTATTAAATCGGGAAGAGAGAGTTTCTTCAACAAATGGTTCTGGCAAAACTGGATATCCATTTGCAGAAAAATGAATCAGAATCCATCTCTCTCAACATATACAAAAACTAACTCAAGAATACATTAAAGTCCTAGGAGACACTAGACTCAATTGGCACAACAAAATACATAAAAGTCTCGTTCTTCATCCTACATCGGTGAGTAGCAACTGGGGTCTTAAAAGCTTTCAAGCAGCCATCTAAGATGTACCTAATGGTCCCCTATTGTCAGAAGTGAAGAAGAGTACAAAAAAAAAAAAAAGGGCATTTAGAAGCAATCAGCTCTACGACATGATGGCCCTTGAGATCTAGATGGTGCCTGGCTACCAATGCCAACCACTCAGGGAAGGATCAAATCTGGAGATCCTGGATAGAATGGGAGGAAAAACGTGGAACAAAATCCAAAAACTCGATAATGACCAGAATTACTGGTCGGATAGTCTGGTGAGACCCCCAATACTATGGCCCAGGAATACATTCTGGGCCTGGAATAAAACTCATTCCCAGGGGCTGGTTCTCAGCCCAATAGTAAACAAGATGTACATGCAGACCACTCAACCCAGGGTGGTACACACACATACTCTATGGAAATGCATCCCTTGGAGTGATCGACCACGGGGCACCAGAGGGGCAACATATGCACAAGAAAATGCAGGACACACAGTAGTGCATAACTGTGAGGGGCACAGGGGAAGGGAGGTTACTGGGCAGGGAGGGGAGGAGACTGGTTTAGGGTTGGGGATGGTAAATGGGGAGTGAAACTAAATGTATACATAATGTTGAATGTAAAACAAACTCTGTTCTGTAAATTTGCACCTATAGCACAAGTGAAGAAAAAGAAAAAGAAAGAATACATTAAAGTCCTAGATGTAAAATCTGAAACTATAAAGAACATCAAAGAAAAAATAAGGATAAAGAGAGGGACCCTAATACCCACATGGCATAAATACACTGTCAAGCATGACTAAAAATGTACAAACAGCAGAAGACAAACTAGACAACTGAAACTTCCTAAATTTAACATTTATGCACATCAAAAGACTTCACCAAAAGAGTAAAAATAGAACCTACAGACTGGGAAAAAATTTTGGCAATGACATATCTGACATGAGACTAATCTCTAAAATTTACAGAAAACTTCAACTCCTCAATAACAGAAAGACAAAGAATCTAATTGAAAAATGGACAGAGGACATGAACATACACTTCCATCAAAGAAGACATTCAGGTAGCCAACAAACACATGAAGAAATGCCAATGATCAGCCATTAGAAAAACGCAAATCAAAACAACAATGAGCTATCACCTCACCCCAGCAGTAATAGCAAAGTTCATAAAAACAGAAAACAACAAATAATCGTGAAGGTGAGGAGAGACTGGAACCTTCATACACTACTGATGAGTCTGGAAAATGGTATGGAACATCATTAAAAAGCTGGAAACAGAAATACCTTATGACCCAGCAATCCCACTACTAGGCATATATTCTACAGAAATAAGAGCTAAGACTCGAATAGACATATGTACACCCATGTTCACTGCAGCACTATTCACAATGGCAAAAAGATGGAAACAACCTAAGTGCCCACCAACGTATGAATGGATAAATAAACTATGGTTTGTACACACAGTGGAGTATTATGCAACATTAAGGAACAACAATGCATTGGTGAAGTATAACAAGAATGAACCTGGAGGACATTATACTAAGTAAAATTAGTCCATCACAAAAGGAGAAATATTGTATGAGACCATCTCTATAAAAAATCAAGAAAAGGTTTATAAAATGTGAGTAATCAACACAGTGGCACTGAGGAAGAAGAAGAAGACATAGACAGGTACATGGGAGATACAGACAACAAAGATGAACCCTTTTGCACATACAGTACTGTATTGTCAGTGCTGGAGAACACTGATCTATGGGTAGACAGATGGGTGGACAGGCTGAACGATCACGTATGTCTAGGCAGGGAGGAGTGTGCCCAGAGGGAGGGTTGGCAGACAATGTTTCTACAAGCATATCTGTATGTTCTGTAAGAATGTCCAGGTATATAGTAGAGCTGTCAAGGGACAAGGCTGTGGTGACTTCTTGGCCACAGCCAGCTATCCAGAGGGAGTGAGCAGTTGGACCCCAGTTGCTTGGGGCTTGGGACCATGGTCCCAGGGGACATCAAGCTCAACTGGCATAGCATACTACACAGAAACACCATTCCACATCCTACTTTGGTAAGTAGCAACTGGGATCTGAAAAGCTTGCAAGCAGCCATCTACATACAGCGATGGGTCTCTCCTTGTTCCGAGCAAAGAAGAATGAAGAAAACCAAAGATGCTTGGAAACAATTAGTCCAAGGGATTGGCAGACCATGCAATCCTCAGCCTATATAACCAGGAGACCAGAAGAACTAGATGGTGCCTGGTTACCACTGTCAGCCACTCAGAAGGCGATCTGTGTAAGAAATCCTAGATAGAGTGGGAGAACAATGTGGAACAAAACTCAAAATTATTATTATTATTTTTTAAAAAGACCAGTTTGCTGATCTGATAGAGCTTGGTGAAATCCCTGAGACTATGGGCCCTAGCTACCCTTCAGGTCTGGAATTGAACTCACTCCTGTGGCTGCCAGCCAAATAAAAGACCAGCATATAAGCTGAACATTTACATCAGGCAGATACACTCCTTGGAGAGATCAATCACAGGAGAACAGAAGGGCAGAGCATGCACAGGGAGATGGCGGGGGGTGGGGTGGGGAGCAGGAATGCATGGGAGGAAAGGACACAGGGAAGAGGTAACTATGTGGAGAAAATGGGAAGAAAGCTATTACACTGTGCAGTCAATATCATGAGACAAAATGTGTATGAACTGCTGTATGGAAAATGAATTTGCTCTGTAAACATTCACCCAAATGACAATAAAAATAATAAATAAATAAATAAAGGTTTATACACAGAAAGAGACATTCTTTGAAGGTTACCAGGGTTGGGATGGGAAAAGGGTAAATCACTAACTACAGGGTAGATACGCATTAACTTGCATGAAGGAAAAGGCAATATACAATAACAGAGAGGTCAGCACAAATGATCAATGCAAAGGAAGACAGAGGAGCCACAAGAGTTAAAAGCAATAAAGGTAAACACTACTTCATACACAATCCTGCAATAACAGTAACAACAATAATCTATGAGTGGATACATACATAAGCTGAATAGGTATGGAAAGGTGAATGGGGCTACACTCATGAATATAAACAGGTTTGACAGAGGATATTTCTATATATATATGTACATGTACTACAAATATATCCATGAATATAGTAGAGCATATGGGGGCAAAGTTATGAAAAGTTCTCAGCCATAACCAAACACCTTGCAGGAAGGAATCACTGGGCTTGGGTACTATAATTGGCATAATGTAGTCCACAGAGATAATGTTCTACATTCTACTTTGATGATTAGCAACTGGGGTCTTAAAGGCTTATGAGTAGCCATAACTATTCTATATCTAAAGTGTAAACTATTGGTCTCTCCTCACCTGAAGCAAAGAAGAGTGAAGAAAATAAAAGAAGCCTGAAAACAATTTGTTCAAAGGACAAATGGACCGTTAAGAACCTCAGCCTCCATGACCCTGAGACCAGACTAGATGGTGCCCGTCAACCACTGCTCTGCAAGGGATCACAGTAGGTGGTCTTGGACAGACTTGGAGAAAACTCAGAATCACACAAAAAAATCAGGTTTACCAGTCTGATAGAGACTGTGCGGAATGCAATCAATGTTACGAAATAAAACGTGTATCCACTATTGAATGGAAAACCAATTTGCTCTGTAAACTTCCACCCAAATCACAATGTTAAAAAAACCCCAAAAAACAAAAAAACACCTAAAAAAATGCAACAAAGTAGCAGTTCACAACACGGTTGTTGTTGTTGTTCAATTAAAATTGAAAAAGACTAATAAAAAATTAAAAAAAAAATAGGTTACAATTAGCATTAATTCTATACTTCCTGAGTAGGTGAACTCCTAGAAAATGTAAACATTTTATTCAAGGTCATTACAAGTTACCTCCAAGTCAACCGCAAATTCTTTACAATTCAACAGCTTTTCGTTGAGTTCCACAAGTTCATCCAGGGAGGATATGAAATGGCAGGGTGTTTCTTCTACAGGCCTATATAACTGTATCAAGAAATTAAAGTTAGGAAAAGAGAGAAATATGAAATACAGATACTCACCTCTCATAAAGTACAAAATGAATTATGAGTTGGTGAAATGACCAAGGTAGCAAACATCTACTTAAAACATATTTAAGGAAAGTCAAAGTCACATCAACTAATCTATATATATGATTCTTCCTGGGCTACTCAGACACTACCCTTAAACTAAGGTGAGTACTCACCTGGGGCTGGGGCTTTTGAAGGACTGAATCTGGTGGAGTAAAGTGATCCAGCTCATATTGATAAGGATGTGCAAACCTGAATAAATAAAACAAAAAAGGAAATTTTTCTGATTAATTCCATCATTCCAAGGAAAATCAATGGCACTGATCCAATCTATAGAAACAAACAAAAGACCACTGTGAAATTATTTTCTTTGCATAGAGATTACTTCAATAATTCAAGTGTATCAAAAAAATCAGGTGACACTTGTTCAACCTTAATATATGATAATAATCTACTCATTTACTTTAAAAATTTGCTTATGAAGATTTGAGCAGTTATTTTGCAAAACACTGTATAGCTGGTGATGTGGATGATATAAAAATGAGAAATACCTATTGCCTAACAGTTTAAATAAGAAATCTGTGATGTGAGAGAGGATGGGGCAAATATTTCAATTGTTCATGTACCAAATGTTCTATTTTTCCTGTTACCCTATCACATCTTTGCATCAAAATTCTAAGACTATGAATTCCTTGAGCGCCAGAGCCACCTTTTATTACCGTTATTTCTCCAGCACTCAGCTTGGGCCTCACAATACACAGCTGGTGCTGAAGCAATACATGCTCAGAAAAACTTTGGCTATATTGATGAGAAAGCGACCAATACTAACAAAGTTTCTATCACTTTTTCTTTTTCATTATGCTGAAGACAAAGTCCATTTGTTTATCCTAAGTGAAGGTTTTTTAATACGCTTATTCTGCCAGGTTGGGCAATCCTACTTCCGTAGTGATACTGCCTCGGAAACCCAAGGAGGGGTCGCTATGAGTCGGGGCCGACTCGATGGCACATAACAACAACAACAACAACATTCTGCCAGTGAAAAATGCCTTCTCCTTACTGAGTTCATCAGGGAGACTTGCCTTACTGTTTGAGTTCCCACCTAACAAAAAAGGCAGAGTAGTACAGAAGAAAGACAATGTCAAGAGAACTTAGGTTTAGAGGTCTAAGACTGTGGGCCTATATGACCATGAGACCAGAAGAACGAGATGGTACCCAGGCACCACTGTCAACCACTCAAAGGGGGATCAGTGCAGGAGGTCCTGGATAGAGTGGGAGAACAATGTGGAACAAAACTCAAAATCATTAAAAACAAACAAACAAAAAAAACCACCAGGTTTGCCAGGCTGATAGAGCTTGGTGAAACCCCTGAGACTATGGCCCCTAGTTACCCTTCAAATCTAGAACTGAACTCACTCCCATGGCTTCCAGCCAAATAACAGACAGGCATAAGGGGTGAACATTTACATCAGGCAGACACACTCCTTGGAGCAATCAATCTGTGGGAGAACAGAAGGGCAGTGTTTACACAGCTCAGGGGGTAGGACTGCATGGCAGGGAAGGACACAGGGAAGAGGTAACTACAGGGAGGAAATGGGAAGAGAACTATTCTTACACTGTGGGGAATTGCAGTTAATGTCATGAAACAAAATGTGTATGAAATGCTGTATGGAAAATGAATTTGCTCTGTAAACTTTCATCCAAATCACAATAAAATTTTAAAAAGGTCTAGGACTATGGGAAGTCAGTATCTTTAATCCTGTTTTCACATCTATAAAATGGGATGAGAGCAACTGCTACCTCCAAGGACTGCAGTAAGGGTTAGATGAGGTTATGCTTTCCTGGCGCTCTGTCTGCACAAACAGGAGATTCTTCATTTCATCTACACATTTTATGAAAGTAAAATGGAAGTGGAAATGTGGCATAAAGAGAGGTACTCACAATAGAAAGCCTAGACATAAGGAGACACTTACATGTCTTGCTCAACCTGCTGAGTTCTCTGCTGATGGATGAAATCTGCCAGGGCAGGTGGGACATCCAAGTCCTCAGGACGATCCTGAGGGCGCTCCCGCCTTTCTTTAGAGAGTGCTGAAACCCAAGCAGTGACAAAAACACCATCACAAAAGACATAAAGACATTCACATCTTTTCTAGTTATGGAAGGTTAACTGGCTCCCTTTGAAGAAAGGCAGGCAGTAGAGATGGCTTATCCCCTTTGTTTTTGCATCAGTCTGAAAGAAGACTCAAACTTGGGCAGAGATCACACTACTTACCCTGTGGTAAGGGTTTCTGAGCATTGGGCTTGATGAAGATTTTAGGAAGAAATGGTGTGTTGGAATTGTCAATCTTTTCTCGAAACTTGAGCTGAGGACGGACGATGTTTTTTGCATGAAGTAGCCGGAAAGTTTCAGATTTTGTTTTCTTGCTGTATTCTCCTGCCTATGATCAAAGAATACATATATTTTATAACACAGTAATTAGATGAATTAGAAAAGCAGATTCCAATTCACGTGACCCGTTTTCCAGGAAGACAAGAACATTCCAGGAACAATTAAGAGTCTCTGTGCATATGCATGTAAATCGGGGCAAAGTGGAAAAGGTGTTATTAGGTTGTGAGAACAAGTTAAAGAGGGTAGTGGGTGTGTCTGTGTTCAATAAATTATGACAGAAATGCAAATTAGAATGGGCAAAAGCCCTATTATAAAGCTGACATTAAGAACTCTAGTAAATCTGACAAGAAGGCCTCACCTTCCGGTTCCAGCTGGACACAATTGTTTTGGGGACCTGCAGTCCTGCTGGGAGGACAGGCTGTTGATTCTTATTCACACCTGATGCTTCATCCAGTAAAATACCCTAGGAGTAGAAAAGGTACTGGTATCTTTCTTTCAAGGATGGCATGAAAGTATCCTCTTTTCATTACCAGTGTTAATTACCTATAATTTTAAAGTATATTCCAAGGGTTATTCGTAAAAGAATATATACATACAAGAGTACATCAATGAATGGTGGGTAATTAAGGAGTAATCACAAGTAATTAAAGCATTATTTGTTCAAAGACAGGGCAGTAACCATTCATTCCCAAACCCTGATAATTATTCTCTATAGCTCTGAATTGGGCTGAAAATTAAAATGATTTAAGTGTGACTTGGGCACTAAAATAATTTAAAAGCCTCGAGACTACATGTACATACAAAAATACAGTATTTACAATGAAGATGATGGTGATCTTTGTCTACTTTGTGCTATCAAAGTGAGTGTGGAACAACAGAGTGTACCCAGGTGACGATAGGTAGCATGACAAAATTGGAAATCATTACATATGACAAACCAGTGAAAGATTTGTGGACAGTGAGACTATGGAAGCGACTTCATGGGGTAGGAGAGCATGATTTAAATATTGCCAGGACTGTCATACAGTAGAGGGTTAGGTTTATTCTGGATAATCTCTGTGTATTTCAATGTTTTGCTGCAGAAATAGGCGTAAATAGGTAACAAGCTAGACCAAATGATCCGTATCTCCTTCCAATCCTGACAGAATGTTGAACATATGTTGAATAACAGTGAAAATTTGAGTAGGGCTGATACTGAGGCCTCTTTCTTTGTAATACAAGTAGACTTTGCAAATCTGGGGTATGTTTTTAATAAAGCATGGTAATAATATATGTATTTACCTTTTTATTTTTTTGTTGAGAAGGGACAGTAATATTTTGAAGACAACTGTGTTCATATTTTCAGGAAAAAAGAAAACCAACTATCAAAGGAAGTGAATATTACCAGTAAGAAATGCTAAACATATTTCCTCACTTTTTAAGGTGCTTGGGTTTCTCTTTATGTTTGAATAACACAAAAGCTCTTCATTGGTTTATTATTTTAATGGTAAGATGAAACACTCACCACTCTTTCCAAAATAACATCATTGGTATCAACCAGCAAATCAAACTTGTCCTCCAGCTCGGTCACTTTACTTCGATCCTTAATGTTGCTGCGACATCCATGGTACTGCATTACCCTGCTCATGCTAAGGAAAGGAATACCAAGGTTAGTTCGTATATATTTATTCATTTGTTTACCACTTGGGACAAAATGCAAATGGTTTAGCTCAGACTGATATATGTTTTACAACAACATCAGTAACCACCAATATCTATTTCATTTTTTTGATGCAACCATCATCACTATGTATTTCCAAAACTTCAACACCACTCTAAACAGAAACCCTGTATCCATTAAGTATAACTCCCCATTCTCCCTCTTCTAACTTGCCCTTGGTCATCACTAAACTACTTTTTTTCTCTATGCATTTCCTTATTCTAGGTATTTAAGTGGGATTATACAGTATTTGTCCTTATGTATCCAGCTTATTTTACTTAGCATAATGTTTCAAAATCCATCCATGCTGTCGCATTTCTCTTTATGGCCGATTAATATTCCAATGTACACATACACATTTTGTTTATCCATTCATCTGTTGATGGATATTTGCGTTGCATCCACCTCAGGCCTTGAATAATGATGCAATGAACACTGGTGTATAAATATTTGTTTCAGCCTCTGCTTTCAAGTTTTTAGGGTCTTTTCCTAGGAGTAGAAATGCTGGGTCATATGGTTATTCTTCCTTTCACCACACTTATTCTTCAATCTGTTTGCTGAGCAAATAATCTGAGAAGCTGGGCTCTATGAAGAACACAGCATCAGGACTGGAGAAAGACTCACTGACCACCTGCAATAGGCAGATGACACAATCCTGCTTGCTGAAAGTGAAGAGGACTTGAAGCATTTACTGATGAAGATCAAACACTACAGCCTTTAATACAGATTACATTTCAACATAAAGAAAACAAAAATCCTCACAAATGGAGCAATCAACAACATCATGATAAACAGAGAAAAGATTGAAGTTGTCAAGAATTTCATTTTACTTATATCCATAATTAACACTCATGGAAGAAGCAGTCAAGAAACCAAATGGCATACAAGTACATATGTATGCAAAATAGGTGTGGGAAGTAGTATGAGTACACCTGTGTGCATATGTAAGTATGGCTATGGATACTTCTACATATATATATGTGCTGCATGTGTATTCACATATATAATAGAGCACAGAGGGTGAACAATTATGGAAACTTCCAAGACATAACTAATACCTTGCAGAACTGAGCTACTGGGCTTGAAAGAAAAGAACCATAGTCTCAGGGGACAGCTAGGTCAATTGTCATAACATAGTTCATAAAGATAATGTTCTACATCCCAGTTTGGTGAAGAGCATTTGGGGTCTTAAAAGCATGTGAACAGCCTAAGATACAGCTATTGGTATCTTCCCATCTTGAACAAAGAAGAATGAAGGAAACTGAAGACTCAAGGAAGCAATTAGCCTAAAGGACTAATGGCCCACATGAACCACAGCCTCCTCTAACCCAAGACCAGAAGAAACAGATGGTGCCCAGCTACCACTACCAACCTCTCCAACCAGGAACACAACAGAAGGTCCCAGTTAGAATGGATTAAAAACATAGAGCAAAACTCACATTCATAAAAAAGACCTGACTTACTGGTCTGATAGAGACTAGAAGAACCCTGGAAACTACTGTCCTAAAATAACCTTCTAACTTGGAACTGAAGCTACTCCCAAAGGATACCTTTCACTCACATAACAGACTGGCCTAGCAAATAAACAATAACACCTGTGAGGAACATATTCCTGAGAATAATCAACTACAAGAACCAAAAGGGCAGCATGTGCCCAAAATCAAAGATGAGAAGGCAGGGAAGGGTGGGGAAACCAGACAAATGAAAACAGGGAACCAAGGTGGAAATGGGGAAAGCACTGACACATTGCAGGGATTGTAACCAATGTAACAAAATAATTTTGTGTATGAATTACTGAATGGAAAACTACTTTGCTGCGTAAACTTTCACCTAAAACATAATAAAGTGTTAATAAATACAATTAATCTGGGAGGAAAGAAAAAGAAATCAAACAATGTATTGTATTGGGCAAATCTGCTGTAAAAGACCTCTTTAAAGTGTTAAAAAGCAAAGAGAACAAGTCACTTTGAGGACTAATGTGTGCCTGACCCAAGTCACGGTATTTTCAATTGCCTCATATGCATGGGAAAGGTGGACGATGAATAAGGAAAACTCAAGAACTGATGCATTTGAATTACAATGTTGGCAAAGAATAAGGAATATACCATGGACTGCTGCAAGAATGAACAAACTATTGTGGAAGAAGTACAGACAGACTGATCCTTAAAAGTGATCTTTGCCTCACATAATTTGGATGTGTTATCAGGAGGGACCAGTCATCATGCTTGGAAAGGCAGAGGGTCTGTGAAAAAGAGGAAGACCTTCAACTAGATGGATTGACATAGAGGCTGCAACAATGTGCTCAAACACAGCAGTGACACTGAGGATGGTGCAGGACCGGGCAGTGCTTCATTCTGTTATACATACAGTTGCTGTGAGTTGGTTGTCATTTGCTATTTTTGGTTCTCTGTTCAAAGGACTCCCTTTAGTATCTCTTGTAAGATTGGTCTAGTTTTAACAAATTCCCTTAGTCTCTGCTTATCTGGAAATCTCCTAATTTCACTGTCATATTTAAGGGACAATTTTGCCAGGTATATAATTCTTGATTGAAAATTTTTCTCTTTCAGGGTTTTATATATATACCATCCCATTGCCTTCTCGCTTGCATGGTTTCTGCTGAGAAATCAGAGCTTATTCTTACTGGCTGTCCTTTGTAGGTAACTTTTTGTT
>NW_006921681.1:8030366-8046570 GCF_000298275.1 Orycteropus afer afer
CAGGAGGTGTGGGTGTAGTTGTGTCACATGGGGACTGTTGCTGTCTTCCACTCAGACAAAAAACAACTGAATAACCATCAAAAAAGTAAATGCACATGGACAAAAAACACACCATGTAATCCCACAGGAACAGTAACCAAAAAAAGGAAAAAAGAAGAAAAAAGAAAAAGAAAAAGAAAACCCCTGCAATATCTGGGGATAGGGCAATAAGAGAAAAAAGGTAGAGAAGGAGAATAATGAAGGAAAAAAATGGGGAAAACGAAAAAGAAAAACAAGGAACAGGGTTAACCACAAGAAGGAAAAAAAAAATTGCAACCAGGAACAGGGAAAAGAGAAAAAGCTGAAAACTAGAACCTGGTAGGGGAAGAATAAAGAATAATAGTAAAAAGGACAAAAGTAGTAGTAATAATAGTAGTTTCAAAACAGATAAAAACAAACAAACTAAAAAACAGAAAAAAGAAAAAAAAAATTGGGGCAGGGCACCTAGGCTCTATTGGAACACACAGACTGGATGGAATTCCTGCCAGCCCAGAAAGCAGGTGGGAGTGAGGGATGGCTACACCTCCATTCACCAAGAGGGTGTGTGGTATAAGAGTAACAAGGGGAATGTCGTGCCTTTCTAGTCCCCTGGGTCTGGAATGTCCCTGGGATTCCTGGCAAGTAGAGCCTGTTCTTAAGTCCCTGAAATCTGGGAGAACGCTGTTGCTTTAAATATCCAAAATGGTCAAGCCACTTGTAAACATTCAAAATGGCTGTACCCTCTGGATAGACAAAATTCCACAGTTCAGCCTGCCTTCCTCTTTGCTGCTTTCCCTTTTATTCCCCAAACACCAGAGAAATCCTCCATGTAGTCCCTGGCTAGCAGGGCCGATTTTTAGGTTAATTCTTAGGTCCTACCATCACTCGGCAATATCCAAGCTGTCTGTGCCACTAGGATCGCTGCCAGCCGCAGCTCCATATGTCTCCTTTTTTGGTGTTTCATGCAAATTCCTCTGCTAGTTGGAGTTTGGTTTACTTCTATATCTTTCCCTTCAAGGCTCAGGGGTCCAGGATTATTTTCTCTGTATTAATTGGTTTCCCTTTTCTTTGTTGAAGAGGGTCTGTGCAGCCTTTCTGCCTATTCCGCCATCTTACTGGAACTCTAAAACAACACTAGTTGCTGTGAATCAGAACTGACTTGATGGCACCTAACAATAACAATGGTGAGCCTATGTTTAACTTTTTTTTTTTTTTTAATTTTTTTATTAGGATTTGGGTGAAGATTTACAGAGTAAATTCACTTTTCATACAGCAGTTCACATATACTTTGTCTCATGTCATTGACCAAAATTTACAATGCAGCAGCTCCCCTCCCACTTCCTCCCCATAGTTACCTCCTCCCAGTGTCCATCCCTTCATACTCTTCGAGAGGCCCATTGTCTGCCAACCCTGTATATGATCTTGGATACACTCTCCATTTAGACATACATAATTGTTTAGCTTGTTCACCCATCTATCCTATGTTTAACTTTTAAGGAACTATCAAAGTTTCCACAGAAAGGGCACCATTTTACATTCCTGCCAACACTGAAGAAAAGTGGTCTGTTGTTCCTACAGTATAGTATATTACTTAGTATGGCTTTTCTACCCAAATGTCATTGTAAACTCAGTGGTGGAATGAGCAACCGAGGAGCTCCTGATTGTAAATGTTATCCACCTGGGTTATTTCTGTTGGGCGTGGCACTATGCAGTGTTATAGGAGGCTCGCTCTTAGGTGCTTAGAATTCTGTTGTTAGGATCGGTTGGTTTGGCCACTCTGCCAAGTTCAAAAGGAGGCCTCCTACCTGACTGCTGGTTGAGGAAGACGTGCTGCCGAAAGAGACACGTGCTCCTGAAAGAGACACGTCCTGCTGGGAAAGAGACGTGAGACACACACATTGCTGAGTAAGACACTGAGGGACATGTACTGCTGGGGGAGAGACTGTGAAAGACTGGGCTGAGAGACGGCGGGCTGGGAAGAGAGACTGAGGTTTTTCCTGAACTTGAATTGTAACCTGGTGCTTCCCTAATAAACCTCATAATCTGTGAGTTCTGTGTGGCCACTGCAGCGAATTATTGAACCCAGGAGAGAGGTGGTAGGTGCTTTGGGAGAAACAGTTGGAGAAAGGGCTGGAGGGAGGCAGCACGTCTGGCCTTGCAGTAATAGGCCTTGGGCTATTGATGGTGATTCTGCCTTCCTCTTGTGGGATTAGAGGAGGTCAGAACATGCGGCCTCCTTGTCCTTTTTGCAGTTCCCAATACTTTTTGATCAGATTATAAGCCTTACACCCTTACAACAACTTTCAAAAATAAAATATCTATTGTTTGGCCTTGGCAACTCACTAAATCTAAGATTCACTTTCCTCATCTGTTAATTTAATGAGTTTCTTTAATCTTTGAACCTGAGAAGAGTCTTTAAATTCTAAAAAATATATGACACTATGTGAATACTGTATGCTGTATTTATTTGTTTTAACATTGCAAATCTAAAACAGCTTCTTCAATTCACTCAGGCAATAGTTAAAATTAATGGTTGCATAGTAACTGTCCTAATACACTCTTAGAAAATTAATACTTGTGACTCTTCAAGTTGTGTGAGAGAATCTTGGATTTCAGCTTTCTAGTCCCATATTAAGTTAAACAAGATCTGTTGCCTAAAGGTACAAAAGTCAACATATTTTTCAAAAGTTAGTCTCAAAATGTACCAAGTAATATTTTCCTGCTCTCACTGCCTCATCTTCATATTTTATAGCACAGAAAATTATGGTAAGGAAAACCAAATTTCAGGTAAAATTATCTACCTCTTCATTTTCTTATCTTTTATTAACATAAGAAAACAATGTATCGCACTTACCACTGAAGCAACCTGTCTCCCTGTGTTTCACAAAATGCCTGGAAACCAGGAAAACTTCGGTAAAAATCGTACTCATCGCCAAACTGTGGTAGACCCCCAGATGCCTTGGTAACTGCTACCACTGACCCAAGAGCAAACTGTCAAAAACCAGAAAAGAAAACATGCTTGAAACAGGGATCCCCATTTACTCAGCAAATCATTTTTTAAAAAAGTACCTACTATATACAGTGCATTGTATTAGATGATAGAGATATCCAATCTTCATTTAATTCATCCAACAAATATTCATTTAGTGCTGACTCTACCCCAGGTGCTATTCTAGGCCCTGAGGATGCAATGATAAATACAGAACTAAATTTTGAAGCTTACATTTTTGGGAGCATGGGGAGACAGAAGAAATACATATACATGATGAGTATTCAGATCTGTTACTTATTAACTGTGATCTGGGGCAAGTGATTTCCTTTTTTTTTTGGACCTTAGTCTCCTTCTCAGAAAAACGGGAATAATAAAAGGGCCTACGTCATAGCTGTGGATGAAATGAGCTAATAAAACCAATTAGGGCAGTGACTGGTACATAAGTGCTATCTTATTATTCCTCAAAATAAATAAATGAGCTTTCTACAGGAATGTTTGTATTTATATGTAATAAGCATCTACAAACAATATAAGCAATGCTAGATCCTCTGGATAGCTGATTTATAATGGCTACTGCCCACATCTAGACTGTGTTAACTGTTCAGTTAGCTTAATTGCTGTGAAGTACTGAGAAAAAACCTCAAGTCAGTATCATAGATAAACGACAGTTGGTCATGGGAGGGCCAAATAACATCACTGTGAATTGTGTGAATAAACATTTTTCAGGAAGAAAAATTGGAGAAAGGAGATGAGAAACTTGAGTCATCTTGGGGTACATAAGAGAGTGAGCATGAGCTCCACACCATCAGGACCACAACTGATCCTGGAACTATAAATAAGTAGATTAATAATAACATCTGCCATTGGTATTCAAGGAGCTCTGGTGGTGCAGGTTGGCTGCTAAACAGAAGGTCCATGGTACAAACCCACCATCTGCTCCCTGGGAGGAAGATGAGGCAATCTACTTCTATAAAGATTCACAGCCTTAGAAACCCAGTGGGGTTGCTATGAGTTGGAATCAACCTGATGGCAGTGGGTCTTTGGGGTTTTTTCTGTTTGTTTGGATTGGTATTCAAGGGGTAGTGGTGGTTCAGTGGGAGAATTCTTATCTTTTATGTTGGGTTTAATTTCTGGCTAATGTACCTCATGATCAGCCACTACCTGTCAGTGCAGGTTTGTGTGTTACTGTATTAGTGGTGCTTCCAGGCTAGGACAGACTAGGAAGAAAGACCTGGAGGGATTTACTTCCGAGTATTAGGCAATGCAAACCTTATGGATCACAATGGTCTGATGTGCACAATGGCACAGATCAGGCAGCATTTCATTGTTGTGTGGGATCACCAAGAAAAAAACTCCAAACTCACTGCTGATGAATAGGTTCTGAGTCATAATGACCCTTCCTTGGGTTTCTGAGGTGGATCTCTATGGAAGTAGATTACCCAGTCTTCCTTCTGAGGAGTGGCTGGTGGGTTTAAACTGCCAGCCTTCTAGTTAGCAGTCAAATGCCTTAAGCACTACACCACCAGAGCTCCCATGAGGTGGGAGGTCAACTCCATGGCAGCTAACAACACAACACTGATAAATCAAAGTTCTTGTGAGTGGAATTTTGTGGGGATTTTAAGTATTAACTTACGAATTATTTTAGTTTTATGGCTGTGCAAGAGCTATGCATGAGGTGTTTAAACCTATTTTTATGTTCATATTTAAGCTGCATTAGGCAGATAAATGAACCCTCTCTGCGTTTCTTCAAAGAACTTCCATTCTAGCTGTTGTTGTTGTTGTTGTTATGTGCCGTCGAGTCAGCCCTGACTCATAGCGACCCCTCCTTGGGTTTCCGAGGCAGTATCACTACGGAAGTAGGATTGCCCAACCTTCCTTCCGAGGAGTGGCTGGTGGGTTTGAACCGCCAGCCTTCTGGTGAGCAGGCAAGTGTCTTAGCCACTATGCTACCAGAGCTCCCATTCTAGCTGTAGGCATTAATAAATATGCTACAGCACTTCGAGGAGGGAGACTAACGGTAGCTGTATCAGGTGACATTTCACCACGGGCTTGGGAATTACGTAGACTTGGGCCTCAGTGGAAAGGCCACTCAGGTGGCGGGAGGGGAAGGGGCTAGGCAGATGTGGAAAGCAGAAAGCGGCCAGGCCGCTCTGGAGAGTTTGCTGGGTAGCTTAGGCAAGCGCAGGAGGTCCGGGTGGTCGCCGAACCCAGGAGCGTCAGGCTGACAAAGAAATCCACAGGACACGGAGACCTTTCTCCACAGGCACGTCTGCATGGATCCAAATGGGAGAACAAGGGATCTGGGAAGGGAAGAGTCTCTCCGTTTCCGCGTCCAGGGTCCCATTCTGGGAGAGTGACGCACAAGAGACTATACCCAGAGGCAGGCAAGCAGCCCCTCGACCCTTACCCTGGGCTCTGCTGAGGCACGCGCAGCCGGATAAGCCGCCGAGAGTCCGGGCCTAATTCCTGCCGGCCGCGGGCGACTCCTGGCGCCTCCGAGGCCCAACGAACTCACCTTCACGAAGCTGTCTGCGTCCGGGAAGCCGGGCAGCACCATCTCCCCGTCGGTCTCGGCCGTACTTGTCGCCGATGAGGCCTTGGGTTCTTGGGGACTGGGAGGCGCCATTTTTGCGGCCTGCACGGCTCTTCTCGCGAGAGTTCCTCGGGCCGGCGCGACGTGTACGCACGACGCATGTGCAAAATCCCTCTTGCTTCTGGGGGCGAGGGGAGCGGGATACAACTAAAATTAGTGCTCTGTTGTCAGTACTTAACGCCTCACGTAGGGAATTTTAAATTTTTTTAGCTTCTTATAACTTCATCCTAACAACTCTGAGTTTTAGAGTGGGAACCAGCGAACCCAATCATCCTCACATTTAAAGCCAACTTTTCTCAAGCTCTGGAACTTTGCCCCTCGCCCACTTAACATCTTGGCCCCTGCTATTATCCTCCCTCTGGCATCTTTTCTCCACTAAGGGTTCATTCCTAACGACCTACACATATGCTGAAATCTCTCCCAATTAAAAAGAAAAAACAAAACACTTGATCTCACATCTTCCAGCCACTGCCAAATTTCTCTTGCCCTTTATAGGAAAACTCCTGGAAGGAGGCGTCTATACACTCCCGCTGTACTTTCTAGCTCCCAGTATTCTCTGAAACTCTCCCAGTCAGATATTATCAGCCATCTTCACCACTCTTCTTAGGTGCCATGGAGTTGGTTCTGACTCATAACGACCCTATCTATAACAAAACGAAACACTGCCCAGTCTTGTGCCATCCTCACAATCCTTGGGGGGGTCTTTGAGCCCACTGTGCAACCACCGTGCCCAATCCACCTCGTTGAGAGTCTTGTTCATTTTCACTGACCCTCTGCCTTTCCAAGAGTGATATCCTTCTCCAGAGCCTGGTCCCTCCTGGTAATGTGTCCAAAGTACGTGAGACAGTCTTGCCTCTAAGGTACATTCTGTCTTTACTTCTTCCAGTTGTTTGTTCTTGAGCTCTCTATGGTCTATTCCATATTCCTCACCAGTAACAATTCAAATGCATCAATTCTTCTTCAGTCTTCCTTATTCATTGTACAACTCTCACATGCCTTTGAGGCTACTGAAAATACCATAGGGTCACCTTAGTCTTCAAAGTGACATCTTTGCTCTTAAACACTTTAAAGAGGTTGACAATTTCAATGTATTTTCTGTTCATGTGATGTTGTTTATTGGTCCAGTAGTGAGGATTTTTGTTTTATGTTGAGGTGTAAACCATACTGAAGGATTTGATCATCATAAATTGGTGCTTCAAGTCTTCTTTGCTTTCAGCAAGCAAAATTGTGTCATCTGTATATTGCAGGTTGATAATGAACCTTCTTCAATCCTGATGCTGAGTTTTTCTTCATATAATCCAGTTTCTTGGATTATTTTGCTCAGCATACAGATTGAATAAGTACGGTGAAAAATACAACCCTGACACACACCTTTCCTGATTTTAACCCATGCAGTATCCCTGTTTTGTTTGAACAACTGTCTCTTATTCTATGTACAGGTACCATATGAGCACAATTAAATGTTCTGGAATTTCCATTGTTGTCAATGTTATCCATAATTTGTTATGATCCACACAGTCGAATGCCTTTGAATAGCCAATAAAACACAGGTAAACATCTTTCTAGTATTCTCTGCTTTCAGCCAAGATCCATCTGACATCAGCAATGATATCTCTCATTCCACATCCCTTGTTCCACATTCTCTTCTGAACCTGGCTTGAATTACTGGCAGTTCCCTGTTGATGCACTTACTGCTGCAATCATTTTTTTAATTATCTCAAGCATAATTTTACTTGCATGTGATATTAATGACATTGTTTGATAATTTCCATATTCTGTTGGATCACCTTTCTTTGGAATGGGCACAAATACGGATATCGTCACACCAACTGGCCAGGAACATGTCTTCCAAATTTCTTGGCATAAAGTGCATCCATAGGCTGAAATATGTCCATTGATATTCTGTCCATACCTGTAGCCTTGTTGTTCACCAATGCCTTCAGTGCAGCTAGAACTTTTTTTTTTTTTTTGATCATATGCTACCTCCTAAAGTGGCTGGACGTTGACCAGTTCTTTTTAGTACGGTGACAGTATATTCCTTCTTTTGATGCTTCCTCCTTCATTCAACATTTTGCCCATAGAGTCCTTCAACACTGCAACTCGAGGCTTGAATTTTTTCTTCAGTTCTTTCAGCTTGAGAAATGCTGAGTGCGTTCTTCCCTTTTGGTTTTCTAACTCCAGGTCTTTGCACATTTCATTATAATACTTTATTAGATTCCAAGCTGTCCTTTGAAATCTTCTGTTCAGCTCTTACTTCACCATTTCTTCCATTTACTTTAGCTGCTCTATGTTCAAGAGCAAGTTTCAGAGTCTCTTCGGACATATATTTTGGTCTTTTGTTTCCTTTCTTTTTAATGATCTTTTGCTTTCTTCATGTATGATATCCTTGATGTCATCCCACAACTTGTCTGGTCTTCAGTCATCAGTGTTCAGTGCATCAAATCTATTGTTGAAATGGTCTCTAAATTCAGGTGAGATACACTGAGAGTTGTACTTTGGCTCTTGTGGGCTTGTTTTAATTTTCTTCAGCTTCAGTTTGAATTTGCATATGAACAGTTGATGGTCTGTTCTGCAGTCATCCCCTGGCCTTGTTCTGACTGATACTGAGCTTTTCCATCATCTCTTTCCACAGATATAGTCGATTTCATTCCTGGGTATTCCTTCTGGTGAGGTCCACATGTATAGACACCATTTATGTTGTTGAGAAAAAGGTATTTACAATGAATAAACTACTTGTCTTGCAAAATTTTGTCATGAGATCTCTGGTGTCATTTCTATCACCTAGGCCGTATTTTCCAACAACTGATCCTTCTTCTTTGTTTACAACTTTTGCATTTCAATCACTAATAATTATCAATGCATCCTGATTGCATGTTTGATCAATTTCAGACTGCACAAGTTGGTAAAAGTCATCAATTTCTTCATCTTTGGTTTCAGTGATTAGTGTGTACATTTGAATAATAGTGGTATTAACTGGTCTTCCTTGTAGGTGTATGGATATTATCCTACTACTGACAGCATTGTACTTCAGGATAAATCTTGAAAGTATATTTTGATGGCTAATGAAACACCATTCCTCTTCAATTTTTTTTTTTTTTTTCTTGGCATAGTATATCATATCATTCTGTGAATCAAAATGGCCCATATCAATCCATTTCAGGTCACCTCTGCCTAGACTGGGAGTTCTGGTGGCATAGGGTCTAAGGCAATTTGACTGCTAACCAGAAGGCTGGTGGTTCAAACCTACCAGCCACTCCTTGGAAGGAAGGTTGGGCAATCTACTTCCGTGGTGATACTGCCTCAGAAATCCAGGGAGAGGTTGCTATGAGTCACATCCGACTCGATGGCAAACACAACAACAACAACATGCCTAGACTATCAATCTTTGTCTGTTCCATGTCATTTTTTACAACTTCCAACATCCCTAGATTAATACTTTATACATTCTACATTCTGATTATTAACAGATGTTTATAAGTGTTTCTTCACACTTTTGAGTTTTGCCACATCAGCAAATGAAGGTCTTGAAAGCTTTACTTCATCTTTGTCATTAAGATCAACTCTCCTTTCAGGAGGCAGCTTTTCTTCCATTGTATTTTGAGGGACTTCCAACCTGAGGGGCTCATTTTCTGGCTATTTTAGACAATGTTCTGCTGCTATTCATAAAGTTTTTACTGTTCTATATTTGGGAAATAGATCACTATAGTCAGTGTGGGCTCAATAAATATTTGTTAAGTGAGTAAGTGGAAGAACCCTTGTTATATGAGTGAGGCACTCTGGGAATGGTCTCAGGAGCTGCAGTGGGCATACTGTTCCTACTAAGAGCAGAGGTGACATACCCTTAGTACAATTCATTTGGCTTGGTAAGTACTCAAGAAGTGTTAGCTGTTACTGTTATTCAGAATATCCTATTTTTCAGGATACTTGCTTTTCATTACCATTTGGGTACTTAAGGTGTACAGGTACCCTGACAAAAGCTTAGCTCACTGTAATAACTAATATTTTTGAGCACTTATTTTGTATGGCTTAATGTAATATCAGATGTCAGTCTGTGCCTAGGGCTTTACATGGATTATCTTATCTTTACAACCTGATGAGGTAGAACATACTGTTATCCATGTTTTCAGGTAAGGAAACAAGCAGAGAGAGATTAAGTAATTTGTCCTCACACAGCTAGTATGAGGTAAAGTTGGTATTTGAAATTAGGTAATTTGGTTTGCACTTGACCACTAACCTAAAGGTTGCCTGTTTGAACTCACCAATGGTGCTGTGGAAGAAAGGACTGGTGATCCGCTTCTGCAAAGATTATAGGCATGAAAACTCTATGGAGCAGTTCTACTCTGTAACACATGGGATCACCATGAATCAAAATTGACAGCTTTTTTTTTTAAAACCTTGGAACCTTGGCTCTTACTACTTCATGCCACCTCTTAGCTGTAAACCCCAGCCTATGGGATCCTAAGAATGGAAGGGTTCTGAAAGTCATTCTTGGCCACATCCTTCCCTACCTTTACACAGGGTTACAAGAAATGATTCAAGATTGGTGGGTTAATTAGATTGTCTTTAAAGCTTCATCACCTCCTCAAATGCCTCTGGTAATTCATCTCAACAAAGCCAGAAGGTTTTGCTTACATAAAACTTAAACCCCTTTGGAGTCACCAAAGATCTTTTTTAAATTTTTTATAGTCACAAAAGATCTTAATACCAATGACTCTCGTACTACAAGGATTTTCTCTCTGCCTCTGACAGCCATCATTTTCCTGAGTCTGTACATGCCTATGTCCTTTATCTTTCATAAAAGATAGCATTACCTCATGGTAGTCACTGCTGGTTACTTCATCTAGAACCCAGAAGGTTAGACATAAATCAGATGTGGTCTCACCATGGTGACCACTTTTTTTTTTGGAGCAAAATAGGTGATACATGGTTTAGGAAAATCTAAGACAGAGATGAGGCTTCCAAATCTAAGCTAGAGATAAGTCTTCCTTTGTTAAAAATTCTCTTTGTATCATGATTGATATTTAAATTTAATGGACAATTTCTCTTAACAAACCTGTTACGGAGTACCACTGTGCACTAGGTTTTCTGTCAGATACTGCAGATACAAAGATAAAGATGTGGTCATGGCCTTGTGATTCTCATGCTCTCCCTAACACAATGGACAAATACTTAAAACTCATCTGGTTCAAGTGAATACTTGCCATTCCAGTAAGGTATTGTGTTTCCTTGCTTTGGTGCCTTGCACTTACTTTTCTGCTAAGAATGCCTCACTTGCTTCATCTGACAGATTCCCTCTCATCCTTAAAGACCTATTGCAAATGTCCCCTTTCCCATAAGGCTTTCCCAGCTAACCTGTCGGAATCAATGCTCACTCCTGTGGCTCAGTCTGTATGTGGCTCTTCTCACCCTTTAGCTGTGATGGAGCCATCAGGTTACTTCTCCGTTATGCTGTCCCTACATTCTCTAGCCTGGAAATAAACTGAGAAAAGGGACCATGTCATGTCTATCCTTTGTGGTCTTTGTGGTCTATAGTACCTAGTGCTTAATGAAAGTTGAATATTGAAGGAATAAATGCCTCCTTTTTAAATTGGATAATAATTTTGAATAAAAAGCCACCTGTATACCTGTTTTTAAAACTGTGATGTCATTTATTGGCACAAAAATTATTCAGGTACAACATGGTGTCTAGACATGGCTACACTTTATACTTTGTGCATTTAGTTTAATATTTATTTTGCTCATAATTCCTAACATGTACTAGACCTTCCCTCTGTGTTCAGCACCTGCGTGACAGCACTTCTGTTTCCCAAGCCCTGGCTCTACACATGGAGCAGTCCGACCTCATTGAAAATGCCACCCCGTTACACTGTGATACCCGCTGTGTGTTTGCTCAGCTGAGGCTGCCCAGCAATCTGAATAGGTCCCCTCCTAGCGAGTCAGGTCTTGAGTCCAGGTCTTGGATTGATGTTTGTAAATCGCAGCCATCTCTAGGTCAGGCAGAAGACAGACCTTTCCCCCCATTTTGGCCCATCTTGCAAATGTTACTGCGCTGTCCATGGACCAGTGAGGTAATGGGATGGTGAAGGTGATGATGTCTGCTTCTCTTGGCTCCTTATAGTCCAGAATCCTATGTATCTCCTCCATGACCTGAGGCTTCTTTACTGTGCTGAGTTTGCAGTATCCGGGCTGAGAGGAACGAGTAGGTCATTCTTCTATCAGCAAACACTTATGAGTTCAGTCAAAACCCGTATTTGTAAAGTTGTGGATCTTCTGTTCCCCCAAATCAATGGCTTGATTTATGTGATGTTACTGTGTTTCAATGTCCTGGGAACCAAATCAAGCCTTGTGTTTCTGAGAATATATTCTTCAACAGCAGCTAGAAAGTTGGTACAAGCCAACTTTTAATATACAGTAGTTCTTTTCATTTACATTTCCAAATATTTAACAAAGTCAAACTTTCTGACCATGGTTTCAGTTAGTGGAAGCATACCAAAGCACAAAAGCCTCAGGAGCAATACCGTGGGCATGTCTGGGCCTCCAGTTACCAGAAAGGACACCTAAGAAGACAGACAGAAAAGGAGTACCTTAATAATCTGAGTTTCTTTAAAGCTTTACACACATACACTGAAAATGGAAAGACCAAGGTCTGACAACCCCTGGGACACTCTCTGAGATCTCCTACCACTAACCGTGTGTGACACATTCATCATTACCAGTCAAGGGCTGATGCCTTTCAGGTCCCAGAAGGACATCTCCCCACTGCCCTCTTCCTCCTGTCTCTACCTTCAGGCATGCCTCGGGCAATTAATGAAAGCAGAGCCCACAGTGGTCCTTGAGGTTACAATCCCAGATCATAAATTTGTCTTTTCATCTCTTTTTGTCTGCCACTGCTCTGACTTCTTTTTCTTTACCCTTGTGCCATTGAGTTGGACCCGACTCATAGCGACCCCTCCTTGGGTTTCCGAGGTGGTATTACTACGGAAGTAGATTCCCAACCTTCCTTCCGAGGAGTGGCTGGTGGGTTTGAACCACCAGGCTTCTGGTTAGCAGTCAGGTCTGTGTCTAAATTGACAGCAAAAATACAAAAAGAACCCCTCTCAAAAAAAAAAAGAACCTCACCTACTGTCCTAAATCATGTCTCCTAATGTGATTTTAATTTATTTCAGTGTTTGCCTTTCAAATATGCATCCATGTTCCTCAATTTTCAGATGTTGGAATGTGTCTGCCTCCTGAGGATGAAGGGAGGCCTCCTCTTTTCTTGCACAATGAGCCACACAGTGAACACAGAGATTTGAGTCTATTGCTGCCCTTTGTGGCACTCCCGTGGAATCTTTCTTTGCTACCCTGGATGTGGGGCACAGGTTGGGGGTTCCTGATGGCTTATTTTAACAAAAGTACTTGGAGATACCCACTCACCATCCAATGTAGCACTGGCAGAGGTTCTCATGGGACGTTGCTTGTTTGATGAGCAGCTCAACTTGGGTTGGAACATCCAAAGTTTCATCGTGAGAGAAGTCCCGACCTAGGGCACGAGAAATGGAAACATTTTTTTTTTTAAATTGTGATTTGGGTGAAAATTTACAGAACAAATTCACTTTCCATACAGCAGTTCATATACACTTTGTCTCATGACATTGACTACAATTTACCACAATGCAACAGCTCCCCTTCCACTTCCTTCCTATAGTTACCTCTTCCCTGTGTCCATCCCTCCATTTACTCCTGCCCCCTGAGCTGTCTCCCTGTGCATAAACAGCCCTTCTTTCTCCCATGATTGTTCTCTCCAAGAAGTGTACCTACCTTGGGTAAATGTTCAACTCATATGCCTGTCTTCTGTTTGGCTGGAAGCCAAAGGTATGGGTTCAATTCCAGACCTGAAGGGCAGCTAGGGGCCATAGTCTCAGTGGTTCCACCAGGCTCTATCAGACCAGTAAACCTGGTCCGTTTCCCCACCCCCTCAATTGATTCTGAGTTTTGTTCTACATTGTTCTCTCTCTCTATCCAGGATCTCCTACATAGATCCTCTCCAAGTGGTTGACAGTGGTAGCTGGGCACCATCTAGTTCTTCTAGTCTCACAGTCATATAGGCTGAGGATTGCATGGTGTACCAGTCACCTGGACAAATTCCTTCCATGAATCTTTGGTTTTCTTCATTCTTCTTTGCTCTGGACGAGGAGAAGACCCATCGTTGCATCTAGATGGCTGCTTGCAAGCTTTTAGGGTATCAGTTGCTACTTGCCAAAGTAGGAGGTAGAACAATGTTTTGTGTAGTATGTTATGCCAGTTGAGCTTGATGTCCCTTGTGACTATGGTCCTGAGCCCACAGGTTCAACTACTCACTTCCTCTGGGTAGCTGACTGCGGCCAAGAAATGACTACAACCTTGTCCCTTGTCAGCTCTACTATATACCTGGTAATTCTTACAGAACATACAAATACACTTGTAGAACCACTGTCTGCCAACCCTATACATGGTCTTGGGTACACTCCCCCCTGCAAAGACATACCTAATAGTTCAGCCTGTCCACCCATCTCTCCACCCATGTTTGCCTTCACTGACAATGCAGTATTGTATGTGCAAAAGGGTTCATCTTTGTTGTCTGCACCTCCCATGTACCTCTCTGTCTTCCTCTTCCTCAATGCCACCATGTTGATCACTCACATTTGGTCCATTGCCCTTCTCTTCACCCACATCAGTACTTATCTCTACCTATCTAGCAGTGTTCCCTCCCCTCCCCTCCCCTCCCACCCTTGGTAACCAACAAAAGAAAATCTCCTTCCATATATAAACCTTTCCTTGACTTTTTACAATAATAGACTAATTCAATATTTGTCCTTCTGTGGTTGACTTATTTCACTCAGCATAATGTCCTCTAAGTTCATCTACCTTATGCGGTATTTTACAGATTCTATGTTATTCTTTAGGGTTGCATAGTATTCCATTGTGTGTATGTACCATAGTTTGGTTATCCATTCCTCAGTTGATGGACACCTAGGTTGTTTCCATCTTTTGGTTATTGTAAATAGTGCTGCGATGAACATGGCTGTGCATATATTTGTTCTTGTCCTGGCTGTTACTTCTTTAGGATATATACCTAGTAATGGAATGGCTGGGTCAAATGGTATTTCTAATGAATTGGAAACATTTTATCTGCACCTAATTATCAATTCAGTCCTTGTCACCTGTTTGGCCTAACTGTCTACACAGCACAAATCAATTTATCCTTATACATTGAGTATAAAGAATAGATGATAGTTGGGTTTTAAAAATTCACCCCCATGTGGCTTGAATAAAACCTAATTTCCTGCTCTTAATACACACTTGGTCCAAAGACAGTTGTTCCCGTAGCCAGCGAGGTTCAGGAGTGGCAAAGATCTGACTGATGGAACAAGTGGACAAGAAACCCTTTCTGTTTTAATCGCACTAGCCTCCATGTTTGAGCGTTTACTCCCACAGCACAGCCTGCTTCCATCATAAATTCATAATCTCTGACTTCATATGAGCACTCAGCACCACCTCGCAAACTTAGGCTGTTTCTCTGGTCTGCCTGCCTATCTCTCTCCATAAGGACAAATCTTTCTGCTCTCCGCAAATATCCAAAACAACCTCCAAGCTTTCTCACTCCCAGAAGATGCCCCCACCTCCTACTTTACATAGTTAAGCAGCCCAGTAACTCAGTTTCTAAGCCCTGAGGATACGCACGGTGGTGTTCTGGGTGCTGGATTCTATCCACAAGAACTCCTTTTTATCCCCTCCATGACCTTGGAAGAGTAGACAGCCTCCTACTTAAGACTAAGCCATCACCTGTGCTTTGGATCCCATCTCCTCCTACCTTCTTAGGAAGCTTACAGTATTGTCTTTTCACTCATATCTTCAAGTACTCTCTCCCAACTGGATCCTTCTTTCTATTTTCAAACATGTTCCTCTCTCCAATTATAAAAACAGTCTCTCAGTCAACCAACTCAGCTTCTTCCGGCTCCTGTCCTCTGCATAGCCAAGCCTCAGGAGAATTTTTAATCTGGTCTCCATTTCCTCACTTCGCTCTCTCACAGTACAGTCTCTTCAATTCCTGCAGTCTCACTGCCAGGCTCATCACGGCTTTCCCGAAGGTCACCAATGACCTGGAGCCACCCTTGACTCCCCTCCGTCAACGCCTCATGCCCTATCATCAAACTTTTTGATTTTACCTCTTAGAGATAATTCACTCCATACATGTGTCTCCATCCTACTGCCACCACCTAGTCTAAGCAGCTATCCTGCCTTGGCAGGAAGATGACAGGAAGCTTTTGCTGGTGCATATGCCTGCCTCCCTCTAATCCATTCTTCATACAACAGCCAGAGCAGGCCGAATTTCACAATGCAAAGCTGCTCAGGCCCTCTACCCTCCACCCCACTTCAAACTCTTCAGCAGCTTCCCACTGACCTTAGAACAGAGAGTCAAGATTTAAGGTACTGTAATGGTGTGGCTTTGGCCCACTCAGAGTCAAACATTTTGCCCTGTACTCCTCACATTTTTAGGAGCTCTGGTAGCATAGTGCCTAAGGCACTTGACTGCTAACCAGAAGGCTGGCGGTTCAAACCCACCAGCCACTCCTCGGAAG
>NW_006921681.1:8046888-8070079 GCF_000298275.1 Orycteropus afer afer
CCAGCCGTCTGGTTAGCAGGCAAGTGTCTTAGCCACTATGCTACAGGGTCTTTACACATCTATTTCCTCTGCTGGGATAAACTGCCCCAATAAACTCCTATTTCAGATGTTAGCTCATGAATTATTTCCTTAAAGCAGCTTTTCCTGAGCCCTCTGAACTAAATCAAATCAAACCTCCTGATTAGAAGTATCATGGCCTCACGTCTCTCTCTTCCACTGAATGTAGTGTTGCCCTTTAGACTCTGTGCCCCATGAACAGGGAGTCTGTCTGTTTTTTGTCAACACTATTTCTTCAGTTCTAGCACTTGCAGGGACTCAACACACACACCTTGACTACAAATTTAGGGTGTGTCTGGCTCTCATGCTAAGTGTTTTGCATTCCATGTCTCATCTGGTCCTCACTCTCCTCTCCAGACAAAGAGACAGAGGCCCTGAGGTCATATAGGAAGCCAGTAGTGGAACTGGGGTCTCTGGTCTCTCTGATGCCAACTCTCCATGTCTCAGAAGTAAGATGATTACTGTAGGATGCCTCCTTTTCAAAATCATGCATTTCTTCTTTTCATTCTCTCCACTCCATAACTTTTATCTAAGTCTAGACAGGCAATGCGTTAAGATGGTCAGACTTGCTCTAAAATCAAGTTATGATGATAAAAAACAATTTTTTGCACTTGGCTGATTTTGGACCCAAAAGAACTTTACTATCTCTATAAAAGTGAAATTAGTAAATACTGCTATAAATAATGTTGCTATTGGTCATCAGAAAGAAGAATTAGAGAGGGGTCTTACATGGCGGCCTCAGAGAGACACCAGCTAGCTGAATGGGAGTCAAGAGTTCAAACACCAAAATCCTTATACATGGGGCTGACCACCAACCACTCAAGGAAGGAGAAAGTCTTTTGCAGACTTTATGTTCCTGTTAAACAAACAAATGCACACTTACCAGTGAGCTTATCTCGAACTCTGTTAATAATCTGAATGGCTTTCTTATTTAGGGCCTCTGGTTTCACCAAACCATCTCCAACTAGAATATACAAAAAGTAGAATTAACAGTGAGAATTGGATCATAACAGGTTCAATGGATGCCCATTTTTCTCAAACATTCATTTTTGCAAGTGTTGAGCAACCTTCCACTGTGTCTATCTTTGTCCTCAGAAAATAATGAGAAATTCATGGAACGTTTTCTGCTTATAGGTGGTTTTGTTGCCTCATCTTTCTGACCTCCTCCCACGGTAAAACACAGCTGCTATTTTCTTAATGAGATCGTCATTGGTGCAACTCCTCAGAGGTTGGACTTACTGAAAGAATGAATAGATTCTGGTACTGTGGTCCCTGTTTTCTTATGGGCTGGTTCCCCAAGCTCCACACCATCCAAAATTTCTAGGACAAAAACACAATCAATAAGCAGAAATTCAAACACCAAGAAGTTGCTGCTCCATGACATTAGCTTCTAATTCTTACATACTTTATTCCCTTTAATTCTTGCTCTACCTAACTCAAAGGAGAAACACAAGAAGAAACATTGTATTACTCTAGGTATTTTCAACTTGTTAAATCTGCAAAGCCTTTTTCCAATGTGAACTGTCATTATTACTGAAGAGTACGGTACATATCAGAATTGAAACATGAATTTTTGAGCAACTAGCATTAATGAATAAGTGGTGCCCTTGAGTTGACTCTGACGCATGGTGACCCCTTTGTGTCAGAGTAGAATTGTGTTCCACAGGGTTTCCATAACTGTGATCTTTTGGAAGCAGATTATCAGGCCTTTCTTCTAAGGCACCTCTGGGTGGACTTGAATTTCCAACCTTTTGGTTAGCTGCCAAAAGTATTAACCATTTTCACCACTCAAGGTCTCCTAAACTCCTCGGTGGCAGCTAACAACAGCAACAGCACTAATAAAAAAGCATACACACAGAACAGTGAAGTTATTTAAACACTGTCCTCACAAACCACAGACCCTCAAAAGAAAGCTAGTAATAACACTTTCATTAATGACTCTGGAGCTTGACTTTTAAACCACATTATAAAAACAACCTGGCCCATCATCATCTGATGCCACCAGAACTGGCAGTCTTACTTCCCCTCTACATGCTGTAGGAGGGTACAGGAGTCACCCAATTATGTACTAATTAACAACTTACTGATGACTTATTCATGAGGTGGACCCTGAGAATTAGACCAGTAAGCTTCAGATACTTTGGATGAGACCAGTCATCTGCACAAGGTGACAAAGTGTGGCAAATACGAGCCTGGGTGGTTTAGGCAGTCATAAATCCTGTCAAGTGTTCAAGGCAGAGGCCACACATGTTTATAAATGACACTCTCACCTAGTGCCAGGATGCCAGGCATGCTTATAAATGATACTCTCACCCAGTGCCCTAATTTCTTGTCAGGAATATTCTTTTCTTTTCTATCTGCTCACATTCCATCCATCCAATAAGGTTTAGCTTAAATTTCACTAACTCAAGAGCTCTTTAAAGTACTACAGTTCAGAGGGATTCCTTTCTCTGAATTCCCACAGCACTTCTATTCCAACTGAACCACATGGTACTTGATGACATAGGTAGAATGTATTTTTCTTATTGTTTTGTGTATAAATTTTGGTCAATTTTATAATGATTCTGTCCTTCTTGAAGGTAACCCTCTGTATCTCACATTTTCTTTTTTGCATCCCTAAACAGTATTTGGCTTACTTAAGTAACTAGCTGCAAATGTTCTATAAATATTTGTAGAGAATATTCAATTTTTTATACTTCAACAGTATTTCCTAAAGTGTGCACTGCGTATTATTTTATTGTTGTTGTTGTTATGTGCCACTGAGTATGAGTCGCACCCGACTCATAGCGACCCCCTCCTTGGGTTGCCAAGGCATTATCACTACGTAAGTAGATTGCCCCATCTTCCTTCCGAGGAGTGGCTGGTGGGTTTGAACTGGCAGCCTTCTGGTTAGCAGTCAAGTGCTTTAGGCACTATGCTACCAGAGCTCCTAGTATTTTATTAGATGTTATGAAGGAGTAAAAAGGAGCCCTGTGGCACATTGGTTAAGTGCTTGATTGTTAACCGAAAGATCAGCAGTTCAACCCCACCAACCCCTCCTTCTTGGAAGAAAGATGTTGCAGTCTGCTTCTGTGAAGATTATAGCTTGAAAATGCTATAAGGCAGTTCTACTCTGTCTTACAGAGTCCTTATAAGTTGGAACTAACTTGACACTAATGGATTTTATGAAGAAAAAGGTGGGGGTGGGGGAGGCTAAACAAAATTAAATAGCCTTTAGTTTAATACCTCTAACAGCTTTCAATAAACAAGTGTGTGTATTTTCCTAAGAGTGTGTTCTGTGGAAGGAGCTCTGGTGGTGTAGTGGTTAAGGCATTTAGCTGCTAACCAGAAGATTAGTGGTTCAAACCTACTAGCTGCTCCACATGTGAGAAAGATGAGGCAGTCAGTGTCTGTAAAAATTTACAGCCTTGGAAACCCATTGGGGGACACTATAAGCTGGATTGATTTCATAGCAGTGAGTGTGGTTTTTTGGTTTGGTGTTCTGTGCACACAATGCTTCCTGTGGTTTCGGGCTTCTTTGGTAACAATGGAAGTAAAATTCTACAGCTTTACCTTTTCCATTTCTGAGTTTTAGGACCAAGGTAATATGTTGTTAGGTGCCGTAGAGTTGTCTCCAACTCATAGCGACCCTATATACAACAGAACAAAACATTGCCTGGTCCTGTGCCAGCCTCACACCGCTTGTTACACCTGAGCCCAGCATTGTAGCCACTGTGTCAATCCACCTTGTTGAGGGCCTTCCCCCCTTTTTTGTTGACCCTCCACTAAGCATGACATCCTTCTCCAGGGAATGGTCCCTTCTTACAACATGACCAAAGTAGGTGAGACGTCGTCTGGCCATTCTTGCTTCCAAGGAGCATTCTAGCTGCATTTCCTCCAGGACAAATTTGTTAGTTGTTTTAGCAGTCCATGGTACTTTCAGCATTCTTCAGCAACACCACAACTTAAAAGCTTCAACTCTTCTTCGGTTTTCCATAGTCATTGTCCATCTCTCACATGTGTATGAGACGACTGAAAATACCATGGCTTGTGTCAGGCGCACCTCAGTCTTCAAGGAGACATCTTTGCTCTTCAGCACTTTAAAAAGGTCTTTTGCACCGATATGCCCAGTGCTATACGTCACCTGACATCCTGACTGCTGCTTCCACTGGTGTTGATTGTAGAAAAGTAATGTGAAGTCTTTGACAACTTTAATCTTTTCTCCATTTATCATGATGCTGCTTATTGGTCCAGTTATGAGGATTTTTGTTTTCTTTTTATTGAGATGTAATCCATATTGCAGACTGTAGTCTTCACTCTTCACCAGGAAGTGCTTCAAGGCATCCTCACTTTCAGCAAGCAAAGTTGTGTTGTCTGCCTATCACAGGTTGTTAATATATCTTCTTCCAATCCTGATGCCACATTCTTCTTCATATAGTTCAGCTTCTCAGATTATTTGCTCAGCATACAGGTTGAATAAGTATGGTGAAAGGATACAACCCTGACACCTTGACAATTTGAAATTATCAAACAATATCATTAATATCACAGTATGACACTGATAATTTCTACATTCTATGGGATCACCGTTCTTTGGAATGGGTACAAATATGGATCTCTGGTGGTGTAATGCCTAGGGCATTTGACTGCTAACCAGAAGGTTGGTGGTTCAAACCCACCAGTCACTCTGCAGAAGGAAGACTGGGCAATCTGCTTCCATAAAGATTCACCTCCGTCAGAATGGATTCAATGGCAGTGAGTTTGTTTCAAGGTAATATAGCTGGTAATTATTCTAAGCCAGACACCATTAAAATGCATACTAAATAGCCATTGTTTAGTATAATCAGATAATTTGGTAAAAATTTCTGAGCATTAGGTACCTACTCCATTCTGAGAGGCAGCAAATAAAAATACATATTAGGTGCTTGGTGCTCAGTCAGTATTTCTAGCCCAAGTTTTGAAAGTTACATACATGCCTAGTAGGTGGCATTTCAGCAATGACAGCATCTCTGGAAAACTATTACTATTCATCACCTCTAAAACAACATGGTCACTTCCTTCACATTCAACATCTATTCTGCTTTAAGTCCTGTTTCCTAATGACATTAAAAAAGCTCATCCTATTCTAGAAACACTCAAAACAAAGGGACAGAACGGGCAATCTCCATAGGGTGCACCCACCTACTGATTGGCCGGCAGAATAGGAATCTGTCCTTGTTCGGGATCGCTTGTTGCCTTTGGTGTTGGCTAGGGAAAGAAAGAATGGGAGTATTAAAATAAAAGTACCTCAAACTCTGACTTGAAAAAACTTAGTTGATATATTTTCTTATAATCATAAAAATATTAAGTATAAAAAGCTGTACCTCCTAAGTGAGAACCAAAACAAATCTATTTTTATATTATTCAGGAGTATGTGGGTGGGTGTGAGCACGGGCAGCCCAATCCAGAAGGACATGCTATACTGCTGATCTGGAGTCAGACAATGTAATATAGATAATACAGGGTACAAGCATGATGTAACTGCAGTCAATTATAAAGCTCTTGTAGTAAATTTTCTTTGAGGAGGTAGGAATAAAAGGGAGATTGACATACTGCTGTCCCAAGTCACAACTGTATTTCCTATCAGAATTCCAGCTGGCTACTCTCTACATGAAACCCAAACAAACAAAACTCACTTGAGTTCTTAATTTTTCCAGAAAAATACTTTAATTAATGTCTACAGTGACAATAAGAGTTTTCTGTTCTAGTTAATAAAAATCAAAATCCACTTCTGGCCATCAGGGCTGCTCAGTGAGGGTATAACTCAGCAGCTCAGACTCTGGGCTTGAAGAGGAGGGTGATGGATTGGCGATGGATGTCCCAACCCTAGCTCCTGTGCCTTTGGTAACACTTACTGTCCATCAGCCTCCAGTTCAGCAAAGGGTCATAGACAAAGGCTTCCAGCACAGCCATGACACTGTCCTTGTGTTCCCGAAGCACTTCCATCACTGTGTGGCATGTGATTCTGTAGTTCCCATCTAGGCCAGTAACCTGCAGAAGGGACAGAGCCACCGCCACAGGAGTGACTGACTCAGGCCTGTGGATGCCTCACAACCAAAAGCAAGTTGAGAGGATTTGTCACCCTCACTGAGGAAGGAGTCATAGGCCATTTCTGAGCTGTTAGGCTAGGATGTCTCAGGAGTAAGAAGTCAGGTCAGGGCTGTGGTATGTATGAAACAAAGGTTGGATATAAAATGGTAAGGCTGTCAAAGCTGTCTAACACAATGGAAAATAATAGGAAACTATTATAGAACCAACATGGGTTGCTTTGGGAACCAATGAGAGTCTAACAAGAAAGGCTGTCTTTGTTAGAGAGGATCTTAACTTGCATTGCTCCCTCTGGTTCCTCCAAAAGAGCTTGTTCTCAGTATCTACTCACCTCCATAGCATTGGTCAACATTCTTGTTAGTCTAAATGGAATCTTCTCTGGGAATTTCTCCCTGGTCATAGCAACCTATAGTGTAATAATGGGGAGAAAAAAATCAAACCCACCAGTTAAATTATTTTAATGAAAACCAGGGGAAAGCAGGTGGCCTTCCTTTGCACACCAACACTGATTTCCATAATAGCTTATAAATGAAGTAGCTCAAGTTCAGTGAGGGGACTTCTTATTCGTGTTTGGAAGAAGATTTTTTTTGGGAGAGAGTGACGGGGGGTGGAGGAGAAAAAGACTAAAAGAAGGACGCACAGTGCCCAGGCTTTAGCCAGCAGGCATTGTAGAGGATAGAGAACTCCACTCATAGACAGTATGATCTTGCCACAGGGAAGGTGACAGTCTAGTAAAAGCAGGTGTCAAAGAGCATGAGTTTCACTTCTTAGATTGACTTTCTACTGCTTTGGTAGTAGAGGTAGGGGTGAGGACAATACATTTTGGGTTAAATTTGCCTCAACTGTCAGAGAAGACTGATAAGCCATCATCTGGGAAGGTGAGCTTTTTTGATGTTCCAGAACATGCTTTCACCTCAAAGCAGTCCCCAAAGTCAATGTGCAGGATCTTCCCACTCAGCCGGTCGAGCATCAGGTTGGATGGATGTCTTTAAGAAACAAAAGAGAGATCAGGGAGGGATTAGCAGAGCACATTGTTGAGTAAGTCATCAAATATGTGATACGTTAGGCCAGGGGTCAGCAAGCTACAACCCTCGGGACAAATCTGGCCCACTACCCGCTTTTGTAAATAATTTTATCAAATACAACACAACCATGCTTGTTTATATATTGTCTATGTCTCCTTTCATGCTACAAAGCAGAGTTGAATAGTTATGTCAGAGACTGTATGTCCTGCAAAGCCTAAAATATTCATTATTTGGCCCTTTACAGAGACTGTTTGCTGACCCCTGCTCTAGGTCCAAATGAAGATTTATTTGTGTGGTGTTGCTCTGTGATATTCACAATAATTTGCTCTCCAAGGTCTTCGGTCACAAGATAAGTAGCCTTCTGGCCGTGCTGGTATCTCAGAGTGACAAGGCTCTGTCACTGCTACTTAGCAGTTCTCATAGGGTTTTTGTCTCCTGGCCCACTGAGCCAATATAGGCACAATCATGTAGCTTTTGCCAACAGACATTCTGCTTCCCACTGGCTGGAGTTCTATCCTTTTTAAAACAAGAATTTATTATTTTTTTTTGTGGGATGAAATTATTTTTATTCCCAAAGAACTGCATGGCATATGATCCCATAAGATAAACAAAAAACATCAGAGAACTATTTTTCTTAAGTTCTTTTGCCAGTTTCTGGGCATTCCTAAATTACTTTTTCAGTCAGTACATTTGGATGGAATGCATTATGCAAAAATATCAGAGGGATCTACTTTGGTTGGTTTCAATTACAGAAATGGAATTCTTCATCTTTACATAGTAGTGATTGATAAATATTTATTGAATGAATAAAACCAATCAGATTTAATATGGTTTTTAATAAATTAAACCAACCTATAGAGAAAGCAGTGCCCTTGAATTATGGCTTTCCTTCTTTTTAGTTTGATGTGTTGTTCTGTTGGCATGGATAATAAATAGGGAACTAAAGTTGATGCCATACAAGAGGCCTAAAGTACAAAATATAAGTACTTATTTACCAAATGGTAATAAAGCTCATTGGAAAACAAAACAAAGCTATTCAAGAAAATGAAAATGGAGAAGGAAGATTAAAGGAAACAAACAGAATTCGCTCACCTATCTCCCAGGCCCAAAATATATCCCACCATTGACATGACTGCTAGAGAGCGGGTATAATTGGTTCTTCGGTCAAACCACACCTAGAACACAGTAGTGCACATGAAACAAGGCTCTGAAAACTTTAACTGGTTTCAATATCATTATACCCAAATCACTTGTTTTCTTATAGTCCATCAATAGCCAGAGAGGAAATACAATGAAATGAAGTTCTCATTCACCATAATAATAAACTATGCCTAGGGTTAAACTTAGGAGGTCTGCTAGTGTCATGGTTAGGCATTTGGCTGCTAACCAAAAGGCCAGTCGCTCTGTGGAAGAAAGATGGGGCAGTCTAATTCTATAAAGATTTATAGACTTGGAAACCCAATGGGGGTCACTATGACTCGGAATCAACTCGATGGCAGTTGAGTTTGGTGCAGTTTGTTGTTGTTGTTGTTGTTATGTGCCGTCGAGACCCCTCCTTGGGTTTCCGAGGCAGTATCACTATGGAAGTAGGATTGCCCAACCTTCCTTCCGAGGAGTGGCTGGTGGGTTTGAACCGCCAGCCGTCTGGTTAGCAGGCAAGTGTCTTAGCCACTATACTACCAGAGCTCCTTTGGTGGAGTTTAGAGGGTTAAATTTAATTAGAAATATGCAGGAGTTACATGAATAAATAAATCAAACATTGTTTAGAAACACAAAGACCTACTAAGCAAATGAAAAGACGTCTACTTAAGATGGTAAAGATGGGAGTTCCTCCCAAATTACCTGATAACATTTAATGCCATTCCAATAAAAATTCAATGGTAGATTTGTGGGAAATTTAACAAAATAACCCCAAAATTCATTTGGAAGAAAAAAAAATATGAAAATAGCCAATGAGAAGAGGCTTACATTAACAGTATGGTACTTGAGGACAAATAAGAAGAAAGATCAATGAAACAGAATGGAAGCCCTCCAAGAGCGTAAAAGAATTCGATGTATAATAAAAACGGAATGTTTTACACAGTGGGGAAAGGATGGATTATTTGGTAAATAGTGTGGTATTGGCTAATCACCCTGAAACAATAAAGTTCTATCCTTAATCTTAAAACTGAAGTCCCTGGGGAATGCACATTGTTAAGCGCTGGGCTTCTAATTAAAAGGCTGGTGGTTTAAACCCACCCAGAAGCACCTTAGAAGCCAGGCCAAGGGATCTGTTTCCAAAAGGTTATAGTCTTGAAAACCCAATGGAGCAGTTCTACTCTGTACACAGGGGGCCATCATGACTTAGAATCAATTTGATGGCAGCTAACAACAAGAAGTTTAAAATAAATTTCAAATTGGGTTAAGGATTTAAATGTAAAAAATGAAATCTTGTAATTAGTACAAGAAAAGGATTAAATACCTAATAATATTTAACTTAAAAAAATCTGCATATCCAAAACAAAACAAACCCCAAATCAAAGGACATATTATTAACAAAATTAAAAAAACAAAACACCCAGAAAGTTTATAACATATATGAAAAAGATCTAATATCCTTAATCTATAAAGAGCTCAAATACTCTTGTAAGCAACAAGAGAAACTCCTAAATCTAAGTCTACTAAATTGAATGGTTTACCCATTTATGTTTTAAGAGACTGTATATAATCTACAGCTAATCAACCAAGAAGGGTCCAGCATCTGTGCACGAACACACATGAAAGCCTTCCCAGGCAAAGGTGGGAGCACCGAAGGGGAACAGAGAACATGAACAGCTGAGCAGGCCCTACCTCTGAGCTGGGGCTCTTCAGCCACAGTAGCTTGGCCAGGTCATCTCCAGCGGTATTGTTGACGGCATGCTCAAACACCTCTACCTTCTGCATCAGAGTCAAGTGGTCGTAGTCCGGCGCCATCTACACAGGACAAAGGACACAGCCGGTATGTAAGAGAGCAGCTAAGGCAAGCCAGCTGAAGTCCAGAAGAGACAAGGTCCAGATAGAGCTGGTTTCTTTACCCAGCCAAAAGGAAGAGGGGAATAATAACAATGAAAAGGAAACACTGAGGGGTCACTCTGAACTGATGACCGCAGGAACTCCAAGGGCTTAAGGGTAAAACATTAGGCTCTCACCTCACTATAACCCCACTGGTGTAAAGGAGAGTGGTGGAGGAGTCAAGGTTTGGGTAATAAGCAGTTTTCTTTCTTATTACTTACACATTTAACCACATCAAACCAAGCCAAACAAACCCACTGTCACCAATTCGATTCTGACCATAGTGACCCCGCAGGACAAAGCAGAACTGCCCCATATGGTTTCCAAGGTTGTAAATCTTTATGGAAGCAGACTGCCTCATCTTTTTCACCACAGAGCAGCTGGTGGGTTTGAACTGCTGTCCTTCTGATTAGCAGCTGAATGCTTTAACCACTGCACCACCAGAGCTCCTTTATTAATAATAACATGTTATTTCCCCATATAGCTACTATTTTGCATACTTTAGGGATTCAGGAAATATGTACCTAATCTCAACATAAAAATCAATTTCTGGACTTTAGGGTCTCTTAGAGAAGGCTATCTGCTTTAGGACCCACTTTATTTAACCTTCTTCAATGGCAAATTCAAATAGATTTGTCAGTGACCGACATACACACAAGAATGAGAAAAGCAGCTCTGCATGGATTCCTGGACTCAGACTCATGAGTTTTGCCCTCAGGACACCGGAAGTGTGGTGGGCTTGGCAGCCTCATCACCTACCCGCAACATTATGCGATGCTCAATGTTGAGAAGGATCTTCTTTTTCTCCCTGTAGTCCCGGATGAGGGCATGTAGCGTGTCACAGTGGGGGACCCAGCCGATTAGGCCCGAGTTGGTTGATAAGGGGATGACGGCATACCTCTGGATGCTGGTGCCCACAGGAAGGCATGGTTATTGTACAGTAAATAGAGTATACTTTTGACTGCTCATGACAACATGCAAACTATTTTTTCATGGCCTCCTTGCACAAGGCTGTCGTGAGGTGTGTAATGAGGGGCCTTTATGAGACCAGTCTGTGCAGGGCAGAGCATTACACAAAGACAGAGCATGCCCACAGTATATAGAAGCAGCACCAGGCTCTTCAATGTACCTAACACACTAATTGTTTTGGGGGAATAATCAAGTGATTGTTTCTAACCGTAGATAAAATAACCTTCGATATTAATACTTGCTCTTAATAGAAAAGACTCTGGGTAGTATAAGCAGTTAACACACCTGGCTGCTAACTGAAAGGTTAGAAGTTTGAGCCCACCCTGGAAGAAAGGCCTGGTGATCTACTTCTTTTCAGTGAAAAAAATCAGTCACTGAAAGCCTTATGGAGCAGAGTTCTACTCTGACACACATGGGGTCACCAGGATTTGGAACTGATTTGATGGCAACTGGTTGGGGACTTCATTTTACTTGAACCCACAATCAACAGCCAAGGAAGCAGCAATCAAGAAATCAAAGTATTACACTGAACAAATCTGCTGCTAAAGACCTCTTTACAGTGTTAAAAAGCAAAGATGCTACCTAGAAGATTAAGGTGCACTTGACACAAACCATGGTTCAGTATAGTGAGTGACTTAATATGGCCCTTCTAGCCATAGTCTTTGTAACTCCCACCAAATGACTGAGTGGGCTAATGTGAGGTGCTTTTGGCCCATCAAGGGGATTGGATAGTTTACTAATCAGGTGAAAGTCACCTTGTAGGAATTGGATCAAGGAAATAAGGTGTGTGGAACCCTAACATGGGGATTAGTCAGTTTTGCCATCCCTTTAGGCTTAAAATGAACCCTCCTAGAGGCAGAAAGGGAGCTCTGGTGGCATAGTGTCTAAGGCATTTGACTGCTAACTAGGAGGATGGCAGTTTAAACCTACCAGCCACTCCTTGGAAGGAAGATTGGGCAATCTACTTGTGTAGTGATATTGCCTCAGAAACCCAAGGAGAGGTTGCTATGAGTCGGATCTGACTCGAAGGCTGTGAGTTTGGTTTTTTGGTTTGAGAGGCAGAAAGGAGGTATCTCATTACCATCAAGAAGGAGGAGCCAGGAGTGGAGCATGGTACATCTTGATCTACGAGACAGAGAGCTGTGACACCAGAGATGATGAGAAGCAGTGACAGAGAAACAACAGCAGAACCAAGAGACTGGAGCAAGACAGAGCAGTGGACTTCCTGGCACATGGAGTGTGAAAGCTGAATGCCTTTGGGCAGGAGTCTTGCCAGTGGAGTAGGGTGCCCCTCTGGGCACCTATTGGCAGAGCTAAAAGAGCTCTGTAACATTTTCCCGAACAAGGCAGAGGCCAAGCAGCTGCAAAGCTCAGAGGTTGTGGCCAGAAAGAAGCTGACTGTGGTGAGGCTAAGAGGCTGTCCTGATTAAAGAATTGTATCCCGAGTTGCTTCTGATCCTGAATTGTAACCTGCTACTTCTCTAATAAACCCCATAATCTTAAGTATTGTCTGTGAATTTTGTGTGGCCATTGCAACAATTATTGATCCTAGCAGAGAAGTAGAAAGTGCTATGGGAGGCTTAGTTGGTGTCAAAACTGGTTTAAAAAAAAAAAGGTTGGAGGCTAGAGGCATGCCTGACCTCCACCTCATAGAAGCAGCCTTGGGCTGTTGAACTTGATCCATCTCCTCCTTTGTGACGTTAGAGGAGGTCAGATGCCTCCCCCATGCCATTATTACAGAAGGTATTTTTAATTGCCTCATATGCATATAAAATTTACTGGACAATAAATAGGGAAGATGAAAGAAGGATTGATGCATTTGAACTATGGTGTTGGCAAAGAATTACGAACAGACTGCCAAAAGAACAAATAAATGTGTCTTGGAAGAAGTACAGCCAGAATACTCCTTGGAAGTGAGAATGGCAAGACTTTGTCTCAGGTACTTTGGACATGTTACCAGGAGGGACCAGTCTATGGGGAAGGACATCATGCTTGGTAAAGTAGAGCATCAACAAAAAGAGGAAGACCCTTAATGAGATGGACTGGCACAATGGTTACAATGGGCTCAAACAAAGCAACATTTGTGAGGATGGCACAGGACTAGGCAGTGTTTCATTCTGTTGTACATAGGGTCGCTGAGTCAGAACTGACTCAATGGCACGTAGCACCACCACCACTGAGGACATGAAAGGTTTTGCTGGGCTTTAATCCCACAAGGGGTTAAGCAAGTCAAATTTGTAGAATCTCCAGTCTAACAGCACCAATTGTTTCATTCTGGACCCTCTGGATGTTGTTAAAGATGTATCCTAAAGAAACTCACTGCCATTGAGTTGGATCTGACTCATAGCAACCCCTCCTTGGGTTTCCCAGGCAGAATCACTATGGAAGTAGATTGCCCAACCTTTACTCTAAAAATTCTGGGAAATTTTTCTTTTTGTGTTTGACAGTGACGACTTCCTGTGAGGAAGTTTTCTAACTTATTTGGTAAACATACATGACTATGTAGGACAGCTATAGGTAAAAACTGGACACTTTCTCAAATCATTGCTGTCTTTATGGCATTCTCAATACCTGAGGTTTTTGCGGAGAGAGGTTGGGTCGTTGGCCAGCAGGGTGTTAACCAGGCCGAATAGCTGCATTACTCGCTCATCTTGTCTCAGGTCTTCGTGGCCCTTCAGGAGGAAAACAAACTCGTGCCCATTGCTCCCTGTGAGGAACAGTAAAAGCAGTTAGTGTAGATCGGAGGGTTCTGGATCCTTTAGTTGTTAAACCACCTCTGTATTCAACAAATCCTACAGACCACATTCCATTGCTGTTGAGTCAATTCCAACTCAAATGACCCTATCAGACAGAGCAGCTTCTCATAGCGTTTCCAAGGGTGAAATCTTCACGAAAGCAGACTGCCTCATCCTTCTCCTGTGGAGCAGCTGGTGGGTTCAAACCACCCAAGGTGGGCAGCTGAGCATTTTAACCACTGAGCTACCAAGAGCTCCTCACAGACTATATATACCTTACCTAATCCCATTTTCTCTAGAAGACTAGAAAACATTCCCTAGAATTGATAAAAACAGCAGCCCTACTTTTGAAGAGTCTCCCAATGAGATGCTGTTCAAATAAAAAAAATAAAAACAAAAAACTTATCTTTGAGGCCCAGAATCTCTGCAGAGACATTGGCATCATCATCATAATCATCTATGTCTCCCTTCAGATCCACTCTATGCTTTTATTTCTGGCTCCAACTGAGAAGCCTGACTCCTACAAACAATACACTTGAGTTCCCCGTTGGGCTTGGCCAATGGAGGACACAGCAGGATGTCAGAGGGTAAGAAGAGGAAAAGGTCAGGGTATCTGTTCCCCCCTCAATCAGCCTGGCCCATTTCAGAAGTAGCTGTCTCCCTCCATCTGGGCTACAGCTTCTGCTGTCGGCCCCTCTGTCAAGAGTTACAGTGCTCTCTGGATTTCAGTAGCACCAAGCTCTCTCCTTGCCCTTCAAGCCTAGAGGCTGGGGTGAGGAGTACTAACAGCTTCTCATTGTTGCTTGTTCCTGGGTGCTTCCTGTTGGTTCTCTGAACTCTGCTCACACCTCTGAAAACAGTTCTTTCATTAAATTTTCCTTAATAAAGACTGATGAGAACCCAACTGACACATGTTTTAGTATTAGAAGACTCCAGCCTATGGAGAGACAATCACCTGTGGGCTACAGTTAAGACATATTGATGGTGGTGTAAAATCACTGCATTTAAAAAAACATAGAGCAATACTAGAGGGGGTGAGAGACTTTAAGGTGCCACCAGAGTACACAGGTAGAACGAAACCATCCCAGACAGGCAACCCTCTACCGCTGTGTGGAGTGCTAGAGGCTGTTTGCTTAACAAACCTCACTGTGAGAATTTAACTCATTTCTACTTCAGTTTCTTAATTTTACACAATCATTTTCCACAAAGAGACAATGATGGTAAAAAAGAAGTTCTCTCTTCAGTGTACCTTATAACCTTCCCCATTTGCATCCAGATGCCTCATTGTTGGCCTCCTCAGTTCCCCAACAGCTGCCCACCACACTCACTCTCCAGAGTTATATGCCTTTATGATCCCTTCCACCTGCTCTTACACATTATCATCACGTTTCACTTAAATAAGCACGACAATACGAACAAACTAAGAGTCTCAAGGAGGACGTAATGACGGGAATGCACTTGTCCTCTATTTCTCTCTCAGTAAACATGGGGGAGATGGAGCTTATGAAAGATTAGTGTGAATGGCAAGCTGTCATTTCAGAAGGAGAGGGAGGCACTAAGCCAGGGTGGGAGGGAGAAGCAGGTGGCATAAGTGCTCAATGATCCTTACCCATAAGTGTCAACTTCCGGGGCCTCTGCTTGGATGTGATGACTTGCAAAGATGGTGCTATGGACTGAATGCGAATGATCGGCTGGTTGGGGTCATACGTTCCTGGCACAGCCAATTCAAGGTCCCGGCACATCAGAAGTTTTGGGGAGACGTATTGCAGCTCTAAAGATGTGAGCTGTGAATAATTGCCAAAGGATTTAGTTTTATGTCTCCTGGGAGGAGTTTAAAGGCAATTTAAGAATTTTTCAATGGAGTGCAAATAGCAATTACTTGTCCCAAACTCTCCAGTTAGGAATGAAACCAGATGTCTCTGAATGAGTGTTAGAAGGTTCAGATAGGGAAGCACAAGGGGCTCTAATGCCACCTCAGCCTGAAAAGCCTACCTGAGGCAGCTGCTTTGAGATCCGTCTGAACACATGATAATAGAGATCCCAGGCTTGGGTGAGGTCCTTGACGTTGCCGGATTTCATGTACTTCCTGCACCACTCTTGGGCCTCCATTAAATCTCGACCGTATGCCTGAGAGAGAAGCAAGGGAAAGCTGAAAATCGTCACCGGCCTTGTCACAGGCCAAGTCCTCAAACACACACTGAAATTCCTTAGGTGCAAACTATGACTGGAAGCTATTGGCACAGGATTGGTTAGCAAGAGAGGCTTTACAGTTGTCTAGTGCTAGAGTTTCTGAATCATTAAACCTATTGTGACTCATAGCAATCCTATAGGACAGAGTAGAACTGCCCCCGAGGGTTTCCAAAACTGTAATCTTTATGGAAGCAGACCGCCACATCTTTCTCCCACAGTACAGCTGGTGAGTTTGAACTGCCAACCTTTTGGTTCGCAGCAGAGCTCTGTTAGGAACCATTAGGGTACCTTATTTGGTAAGGTGCGGCAATTCAAATTCACTTAGAGGCACCTTGGAAGACAGGCCTGGAGATCTGCTTGTGAAAGGTTACATCCTTGAAAACTTCAGGGAGCGGTTCTGTTATGCATACGTGGGGTCACTATGAGTCAGAATCAATTAGATAACTAGCAACAAGAAGGCTGGAGGAGAGATGAGATGACTTCTGGAGGTCTCTTATGGTTTTTCCAGCTAAATTTTTAAGCGAGTTTTTGTAACTTAATGTCAATTAAATTTCTGGTGTTCTTGTACCCAGTGACCTCTGTTGGAGTACATTTTAATAAAGTCAGTAGAGAGGCTAGAGAGAAAAGAATCCAACAAAGGCTTTGGGTTATGTCTCCTAGGTTTTGATCCCATACCTGATTGAAGGAAGTCTCCTTCAGGGTCTGTGGCCCCCGTTCCATCATAGCATGCAGGGGTTCCAACACCTCAAACATGCCTTTCACGTTCCTCTCCCCAAAGTACAAGCGAGACGCCTCTTCCAGGCCTTCATGCCACATCTCATGCCAGAGGATGGCCACTCGGATCAGCTCCTCACTCACCTGGAGCAGAGAGGACGGAGAGAAGCATGAGGCATAAGCAAACTCACGACATATATCTCTTGGAGAAATAGGAGGTACTCTTTCTGGCAGTCAGAGGGAGTATGTATGCAGCATGGTATTGAGGAAAAAAAAAAATCTAATTTGCAACCTCTGGGAAGGTGACCACGGTCAGGGAGGTCCTGCCTGGGCTCCACTCACCATCATGGCCTGCTGTACCAGGGTGTTACTGTGCTCACACATGTTCTTCAGAATCTTGTTGGCTGCATTGTGACGGGCTGTGGTGGTTGACTTAGAAGCCACTGTCAGGGGGTAGATGAGGGCCTAGAGCAAATTCAAAGTGGGTATCTGTTAAGAGATATGTGAAAGGAGCCTGGCACTCACTGTAGAGAAGATGATAAAAGAAATGGGGAGTATGACAATAACACCCAGGAAGTGGCTGCTCAATCTTGAAAGGAATGGCCCATGGGCCATGGGGACCGCTGGCTGGGCAGACCCTCCTAGTGGCAGAACAAGAATCTTGCTACCAGTCATTGCACTTGTGTTTCTTAAGTGGCTTTAGGAAAGGCTGGATATCACACAAAAGGTCAGTGTTTGGATGAGAACTGGCCCAGGGTCTCCACATACCTGAGGATGGTATCGCCCAATGTCGGTGAGAAGCTGGTGAATGAGACGTCCCACCAAGGGTCTGGGCGTATCAATTCTTGCAATAAGCTGAGGTATAACCTGGTATTCACAAAGACATAGTGTGTAGCATATGAGATACAGAAATAATGCAAGTTATTCTGGACAAAGACCAGCTCTTCTAAGTTGTTTTGGCTGATGCTACTAGGCTCTGAAAGGGTTTATTCCCTTCTGTTCTCTAAAAGAAACTAAGGAGAATATGGAGTCTTGACCTGGTGCCCACTCGCTTCCTTACCCATGTATATCACATGCTGCTGTGCTACTCTGAACATGGCATAACTCTAGCAGGAGGGAGAAAGAGAGGGAAGCTGAACCTACCTACCTGTAACCAAGTATCAATTTGGATTGCTTTCACCCCTTCCACTAAAGCTTCATTTACATCTGGCCAGTGACCATAATCAAACCATAAGGTGAGGACTCTGGAAAGGAAAAATGAGGAAGTCATAGAAAATTTAGTTTCTCATTGTTTTTTTTTTTTTTTTTCTTAAATCCATAAGGCTCTTGGTAAGAGGAGAACTGGCAAGGATGTGACCCAGTGGTTCTCAAATGTGCTAGTCTCTGGGCCACTTGGGAGTGGGTAGGTGGTGATGACCAGCAGTACTCTCAACTAAGCACCATGAGGATAGCCCTACTTGAATGATTATTTCATTCTAGATGATATAGATGGAGCACCATGGTGCAAACTTAGAAATCTAAAATTAGCCCAAGGATTGCAAATGTTTGCACATATAGAGTCATCCTTAGAACACTGGCAACAGAAAGCATGGCACTTGGCCATCTGGAGATCCCCAAAAGACGAAGGTGGCTGCTTTGTCACTTATAACCTCTGGACTGACTGGTTTGTATCATTTATTTAGTCTTCAAAAAGTTGTCTCTAAAAGCTAAAGGGATTTCAGAACTATTGTGAGAAACAGGTTTATTATTCTCTATGAAATAATCCACACACGGAGAGTCCTTGTTCTACTTCTCCTCATTCATCTTGCACATTTCACCCAGAAAGGTGAGGCCTGGTCAGCTGTTACTCCTCAAATTGCAGCTCAGAGAAAGGTCTATACACAGATTGGGTGTACTGACCAGGGAGGGGAAAGGAAAGAGGAACTTCATACTATGCGTCCTGCCATTAACACTGCCTACCAGGGTTTCACCTCCTGTTCTCTGATACCTGAGTGTATCCTGGAGGTTGTTGCCTCGTGATAAAGAGATAGAGCGGAAGAAGCCCTGGACGGCAGGGACAGTGTACATCAAGAGGGTCTTGGATAAATCCTGTTGGAACAAACGTGTTAGTGACACTTTTGCCTGAGCTTTCTCATCTGTAAAATGGAAATGCTAACAGCACCAACTTCAAAGGGTGGTTATGAGGATTAAATTCCATAGTGATATCGCCTTGGAAACACAAGCAGGGGGTCACTATGAGTCGGATCCAACTTGAAGGCAGTGAGTTGGAAGCCCTCAGTAAATGGTTATGGTGTCCTAATTGTTACTATCTTGGACTAACTTCCTATAGGCAGGAGGCGATGGGGGCTCAGACTCTAAGCATGCTCATTTCTGGGCCTGCCAGTCACATTGACAGCCCAAGGGGAGGTGGAAGGGGAGAGAAAAAGGCAGAGAGCAGATCTGAGGAGGCTGAGCTCAGTGTGATCTGCAGATGTGCACAGCCACCCCCACACAGGTGCAGTGCATTAAGGGAATGAGCTCATTCACAAGGGAAGCACGCAAGGAACTTATTCTTCAGCTCGGGGGCTATGTTGGCTCCCAAAACACAAATATATACACGAATACTGTCTCAGGCAGTGCTGGATGGCAAGGAAGCAATATTTTCCAGTCTCATCTGGTGTTTCAGAGTAAAGCCTGGAGTTCCTTTAAGCCTAACAAATATTCCATTCCTCAGAGAGCCTGATGCCGGGGCCAGCTCTTAATGGTAGAGAAGGGAGAGAAGGGTACCTCTGTGACCTTCTTTTGCAGGGGAGATGGGGTGGGGCTGTTCTCAGTGCTCTCAGCCTCGCTCTCGCTGTTGCTGCCTTCGGTGCTGGTGGCAGTGCTGGCAGCAGTGGCCGCTGTGCTGGCAGCAGTGGCGGTGTTAGTGATGCTGGCCCCGCTGGCATGACGCAGTTTCTTCTTCTCATCACGGGCTTGGTTCTGATGTTTGTAGTGCAGCACAGCCTCAAAGTTCATCACTGCCCATGCGTGCCATGCCTGGGGGGTGGGGAAGGTCAAAGACAGACAACAGAGCTGTGACCAATGGCAGCATGAGGTGACTTAGAGGAGCATACAGTCAAAGCTGAGGAAGAGCTCTATGACTGCCTTTTATTCTCAGTGATCAGTAGAGTAAAACTTCATTTAAATTAAACTCTCAGGAATGGGGTGTTTTACTAAATTCAATGTGATTGACTCATTTTGAAGAGTACTTACTTACATAAGTTAAGTGCTGTGTGCGAAGAGCACATCATGTGGCACAAGACATGATCCTTGCCTCAGGGAATCTTATAATCTGGTAGGGGAGCTTACTTGCAAACCTAAAGATCTAAATAGTATACAAGGCAGAATGAGATTGGGGCAATAAGAGATGGAAAAGGAGACTGTTGAGCAGAAAGTTTTCTACTAGGGACGGGGGCTGGGAAAATTCTATGTAGAAGAGGGATTGCAAGTGGGTCTTAAAGAGCAGGCTTAGATGGGGCAAGGAGGGCACAAGAGAGAGGGCAGCAGCAAGGACTTCCTGGCAAGGGGAAGCACAGGTACAAAGACACAGGTGGGAATGCACAGAGTGGCTCCTGGGAAACACCAAGCTGACTCAGCTGGTTGAAGCTTGGGACTATGTAGAAGAACAGTGCCAGGGAGGTAGGCCGAGCAGCTTGGTCAGACTATGGAGGACCAGGCACGCCAGATCCAGGAGGTCCCATTTCCCTTTGCAGGAAACAGCTTCACTGGGTTTAAAAGACTCCTTTGGCAACAGTGTATAACAGATGATTTAAGAGAGCAGAGATTGACAGTAATTAGCCAGTCATTACAATGATGAAGGTCTAAACTGGGTCGTAAGACAGTAGGGAAGGAAGGACATTGAGGGCATGGGACATTATAGAATGTGACTATCATCTGCCCATGTAGGCCTGACACGAGAGCCAGTGCCCAGGGACTGTTGGACAGAAGAAGCCTTTGCTGCATATTTGGATGTAGAAGGAGCTCTCTGAGGTTTGAGCTGCAGTGACTGCATAGGACACCATTGCTGGTGTAGAGGGCAGACAAAGAGCTTTGTTCTGGGCATGTAAGGCTGCAGCAATAGTAGGACAATTAAACAATCCACTAGTAGCTGGACTTTCTGGATGATCTGGAAAATCCTTTGTGCCTCTTGCTGAGTCTTTCTTTAACATAAATATGTCCATGTTCCTACTTAAGCAAAATATAGTCATCCCTTGAACAATACAAGTTTGAACTGCATGAGTCCACACATACATGGAATTTTTTTTCAAGATATGGATCTTGGCAAAATTCAAGAATGAACAGACTCAAAACCAGAGACTTCCGGTAAGATGGAGGAATAAGCAGACATGTGACACAGACCCTCATCAACAAAGAAAAGAAAAACCAATTGACAGAGATACAAAAGATAATCCTGGAGCCCTGAGCTTTTGAAAGGAACTATGCAGAAGTGGATTAGGCACCAACTAGTGGAAAAACCTGAACGAAAACAGTGAGTACAGAGATGGTCGGAATTGCGGACTGTCAGCTACTCTGATGGGACCAACAGCCTGAATATTTCCAAGTGGTGTTGGGACCTGAGAATTGACCTAAAGATCAACCCTGGCCACCAAGGGCTACAGGGACGACTGCGCTGGTGGCCTATGACTAGGAAGGGAAACAGCAAGGAGGGAGACAACCTGAGCTGTGGACTTTCTGCTATCCAGAGGGTGCAGCCATTTTAAATGTTTACAAGTGGTGGCCATTTTGGATATTTAAAGTGACCAAGGGGGCAGCCATTTTGAATGTTTAGAAGTGGCAACCATTCTGGATTTTAAGTGATAGCATTCTAATTCGGATTCCAGGGACCTAAGAATAGGCTCTGTTTGCCAAGTTTGGCAGGGATATATGAGAGGCTGACAACAGGAAAGGAGACAGGTAGTGAGTGTATAAGTGCTGTCAACTAGCAAATAGAGGAGCACGGTACCCTGCTTGCATAGGTAACATACAAACAAAACAAAGAAGATGAAAATTGTGGGCAAGTCACTGCAACATACAATCACCAATTAAATATAAACACAAAAATGTCACAATGCCTCTGAGACAACAGAACATCACAGTTCACACAAAGAAACAAGATAAAGCAGGAGAAACAACAGACCAGGATGCAGACCCCAAACATATCCCTGAGGAAGATGCAACATTGGAACTCCCTGATAAGGAATTCAAAAGAATTATATTAGGTATTGTGGTGGTTATATTTTTGTGTCAACTTGGCTGGGCAGCTGGTAGTAGTAATTCCCCATGATAAGACTGGCAATCAACTCAATGATAGGATCTACCACAAGGAGCTAAGTAGCTGCTTTGGGTATGTGGTCTGCTTCCCATATATAAGAAACAGCTTTGGGAATGGTCCCTAGCCTCTGGCACACTTGGACCCTGCATGTAGCCATGTCGTTGTTCAGCAGCCTGCCATGCATGCTCTGCTGACCTTGGGACTTACAATGGGCTTAAATTAATGGCCTGCTGTGTGGTTTGGTAACATTGGGACTGTGCCTTTTTACTTGTCAACTATGGGCTTGGCAGCCTCAGCAGCCAGCAGCTGTCTGAGTGAAGAAAAGCCTCTAGCTTCTATGGGCTGGGAGCTGGAGGCAGAGCCGAAGCCTAAGGCTGAGGGGCTTTTACCCAGCCCCTAGAGCTTGGCACTTTGAACTGGGACTTAAAGCCTCCAAATTGTAAGAATAAACTCCTGTTTGTTAAGGCCATCCCATATGTGGTATATATTCTTGTCAGAGTGGCACTAGGTAACCAGAACAGGCATCTTCAACGAATTGAGAGGAAGATCAAGGAAAACACAGAGAAAACCCTAGAACAGTTTCAAAAGACAATACAAGAAAAAAAAGACAAAATAAATGAAAAATTAGAAATGATACAAAATCTACACACAGAAATTCAGAAGATTAATATTAAATTTTCAGAAATAGATAAGACATTGAATGGGCAAAGGAGCAGAATTGAATCAATGAAAGACAGAATTGGTGAGACTGAAGGCAAATACTTGAACACTTCTTTGGAAACTTCTTTTTTCATCAGAAAAAAGATCAAAACAAAATGAAGAAAGCCTAAGGTTCACGTGGGATACCAGCAAAAAGAATAACATACGTGTCATCAGAATTCCAGAACAGGAAGAGACAAAACCAGAGAAAATTGTCCAAGATTTGTTGGAAGAGAATTTTCCTGGTATGATGAAAGATGAGAATATATCCATTCAGTAAGTCCAATGAACCCCAAACAGGATAGACCCCAAGAGATAATCACCCAGACATATCATCATCAAACTTACCAAAACCAAAGACAAAGAAAGAATCATGAGAGCAGCACAGGAAAAATGAAAAGTTACCTTGTTGT
>NW_006921681.1:8071419-8078194 GCF_000298275.1 Orycteropus afer afer
AAATAGTACATAACAAAAATGACAGCAACAAATTCATATTTGCCAATAATTACATATCTGGCAAGGGACTTATCTCTAAGATTTATAGTGGAAGAGTGGATGGCCAAACTATGGTACATATACATGATGGAATGCTACGCAGCACTAAAGAATAATGTAGAGTCTGCAAAACACCACATAATATGGATGAACTTGGAGCACATTATGCTGAGTGACGTAAATCAATCACAGAAGGACAAATATAGTATTAATTCATTGTTGTGGAGGATCAAGGAAAGGTTTATATATGGAGGGAAACTTTCTTTGTTGGTTGCCAGAAGTGGGAATGGAGGAGAGGGGACACTGCCAAAAAAAAAAAAAAAAAAATGCATTGACCCATGTCACTTTAGTTTTATGTATATCACTGTACATAAATTATATTTCAATAAAATACATTCAAAACAAAACAAAAAACCCGAATAGACTCAAAACAAGAGGAATTAACAGAAGATGACATGATGGAGATAAATGCTTCTGAACCAGAGCCAGATGATGAGGAAAAAGACGTAGAAACAGCAGTGCCAGAAAACAAACTGACACTAGACAGTCTAGAAAAGGGTTCCAATTACTGAAGACTGCTTTTGATTTCTTTTACAACATGGACCCTTCTATGATATGGGCACTGAAACTAAAGCAAAAGGTAGAAGGACTGGTATCAGATAGAAACCTTTTTAGAGAAATGAAAAAGAAAACAAGTCAGACAGAAATTCTGATGTATTTTCATAAAGGTACATTGAGTATGCTTGCCTCTCCTGCTTCCCCTTCCATCTCTTCCTCCTCTGCCACCCCTGAGACAGCACGACCAACCCTTTCTCCTTGGGGTACTTAATGTGAAGACAATAAGGATGAAGACCTTTCTGATGATCCATTTCCCTTTAATGAATAGTAAATAATCATCATGCCCAATGGTTAATAAACTTAATTGGTATATATGTGTCTGTATCTTCATGTGAAAATTTAATAACTGTTTGGCAAGAATCGTGTTAAACGACTATCTGTGTTATTGGTAAGGCTTCCAGTCAAAAGTAGATAATTAGTATTTAAGTTTCTGGGAACTCAAAAGTTGTATGTGGATTTTTTACTGTGTGGGAGGGTCAGTGCCCCTAAGTTCCAGGGTCAGTTGTAGGTTGATCACGTTGTTAACTGATGTCAAGTTGGCTCCAACTTGTGGTGACCCTTAGAATGAAAATTAATCATGCTTCTTCTTTTTTGATGACTAAGAATTCTATGATGACACAGATGCAGTTTCCTGGTACCATTATTTATTCAACAAATACCTCTCACATATCTATTATGTGCCATGCACCGAGCCATGGACGTGGTGAATAAGACAGAAAGAAACAGTGACTACACACACAGGACTAAGACACTGATGCAAGAAGACCTGTACTAGGAAATGCTTTTAAAAACTAAAACTAAAATTCCTGGAACCTGCTTTTATCTTGTGATTTGCTTTTTTCCTAAAAGTTGAATAAAGAAAAGTAATTCTGGCTAAGAGAGTATTCTGGTCAGTGAGGTTCTAGCTAATCACCAGTTTACTGGATTTATTTCTTCAGTTTGGACATGCAGCTATCCTAGAGAGGGCAATTACTACTGCTATTATGAAATATGATAAATGGAAAAAATACTGAAGTTGTCAAGGGTTTCATTTTACTTGGATCCACGATCAACATCTGTTGAAGTAGCAGCCAAGAAATCAAACGCTGTATTGCACTGGGCGAATCTGCTGTAAAAGACCTTCATAAAGTGTTAAAAACCAAAGATGTCACTTTGAGGACTAAGATGCACCTGAACCAAGCCCTGGTCTTTTCAACTGCCTCCTATGCATATGAAAGCTGGATAGTGAATAAGGAAGACAGAAGAAGAATTGATGCCTCTGAATTATACTGTAGATGAAGAATACTGAACTGACCACGGACTGCCAGAACAAAGAAATCTTTTTTGGAAGAAGTACAGCCAGAATGTTCCTTAGAAGTGAGGATAGCGAGACTTTGTCTCACATACTTTGGACATGTTGGACTAGTCCCTGAAGAAGGACATCATGCTTGGTACAGAGTCCATGAAAAAGAAGGCCCTCAGAGAGATGGATTGAACAGTGGCTGTAATAATGAGCTCACACACATAGCAATGACAATATGGATGGCACAGGACTGGGCAATGTTTTGCTCTGTTATACATAGGGTCAGTATGAGTCGGAACCTACTTGAAGGCTCCTAACAACAACAACATTATGAAAAGGGCATTTTTTGGATCAGAACGAAGCATGTTTAAACTATTTTTAAGATTTTTATTATAAATGCTTCTGTGACCTTAAAGTGCATGTTTTGAACTCAGAGGGCTTGGCTTTATTCACAAAGCTATTCGGAGGTAAAGGTGACAGTGGAAAGAAATCATTGACAGCTATATTACCAGAAGGTCCTTCAGAAAAGAGATAAAAACATGGGAATGTATGCTTTCTCCAAATATATATACTTCCAAGAATAAATTCTCCTTAAATTAATAGCATGTCTCATACTGTTTGTAATTCTATTTATCAGTTTGAAAAGTTCACAGGTCTTTTCAGTAAAAACAGAGAAAGTTCTTAGGCTGAGGAGCAGGCAGGGCTGGAAATCAGAAAGATGCCAGGAAGGAACAGATGACCCAGGGGAACATAAAGTTTATAGATTAACCATGTGTCCAGGTGCTCCTAGGAAAACAAGCAACCAAGAGTTTACAAGACAGCAGCAACCAAGAGTTTACAAGATGCAAGCACGGACATGTTTCTCATGAGAAACAAACTTTCTATATCACTTAACTTGTAAGGGGAAATGTAGGCTCCTTAGGACTCTGACAGACCAGCTCCAGGCACTCAAAGAAGTAAATTCACAGTATCAGACCAGCTCCACAAATGTTTGTCTATAAACCATGATACTACTACAGGCTTGGGGAATGGCATTTACAATTGGAGAAAGGCCAGGTCCTGATCTGGGCCTGCCCCTGGCTTACCTTGTACCAGCTGCGATCGTGCTCTGTGGCGGCGCTATAGTACTGTAGGACTTTGGGGATTGTGCTCTCGTTGATGCCTTGTAGGTTCAGCTGCCACTCCCCAAGTTTCAGGAAACATCTAAAAATAGAGAAACAGCCCCACATTGCTCCCTCCTCAGAAGAACCCTCCCAAGGGATGACACATTATGTTTGTGTACACTAAAATGTATTTGGTGTTCACTCTTGGCCTCCAGAAGCAACACGATGGAAGCAGAATGTTCAACCATATATAAGGAAAGAGATGGGCTTGGGGAATAAATTTTTAAAGTATTTTCTCTTCTTCTTGACCTATTTTTTTTTTGTACATGAGCAAATTAATAGTTTTTTTTTTTTAAAAAACTCAAATTGTAATAGAAAGTAATTACACTATTTATAATATAATTATAGAGATTTATAGGAAATATTAACTCCTAGTTCACTGCAGTAAGTGTGGTCTGGAATGAGATACAGGTTTAAAGTTGTGTGAGAATTGTTTTCTCTCAACCCTATCAAGTTATCTTTGGGGTGTCTGTGTTAAAACTTCCTTTGGGGATGATATCCAAAGCCTAAATCATGGTCCTTGTTCCTACAGCTGCCCACAGGAAAGAGGTTTCTAAAGTTCAAGGGAGAATTAAGGTTTTCCCAGAGGGATAAGTCAGAAGCCCAACCAGAGGGCAGAGACTACAGAGTGCAGCTTCAGACAAGCAGGACCTTGACCTTTGTCTTTGAAGGACAGCATAAACTGGGAAGCTATCTATATGAACCTTCTTATCTCAAATTCCATTTTTGTGGGCAACAGTCGTAGGGAATAATTTTTCCTCCTGATTGCTATATGGACTCTCCCTTACTTTTCCCTTCCCTTTCATACTTTATAATAATATTATTATTGGCTAACTGTTACCATATTCTAGGTACTGCTGTAAATGCTTTACCTTGTATTCTTTCTGTAAATCTTCATAACATCCTGTACCACCCTAGGATGCAGGAACTCTTACTGCCCACAATTTATAAAGCACAAAGAGGGTGGTAACTTATCTAAAGTTACACATCAAATTAGCAGCTATGTGGAATTTAAAAATAAGGAGTCTGACTCTAAACCAGAACTGTGAACCACTACACTGTAAGGTAATAGGAATTCTAGATGCTTAGAAAAAAAGTCATACAGCAGGAGGGAAACAGCACATGACTACTCTGCACTGCTGAACCCTGGAAAAACAGACAGCAGAGCCAATGGACAGCACGATTCTACGGCTGCCTGGGACCCCTCCTGGAAAAGGTGGGAGAGTGTAAGGAACTAGCTATCCAAGGAGCCTTAAACAATCCTCTGTCAAAGAGGCTGCTGGCATGGTAGGGCTGGAAAGTGACTGTCTCATGCTGGGGCGAGGGGGACCTCACCGAGCCATAAGCTTGTGCAGCTCTTGCTTGTGCTGCTGGTCCTCAGTGGCGATGGCGTGCTGGGCCTGCTGCTGCATAGTCTGGACAAAGTGCTGCATGTGTTGGAAGGCATCGATCTATAGTACGACAATGGAATGGGGAGCCATTTGGCACAGGCTCAACCTCATGCCAAGGAAATTTTAGTTCACTTCATAGGCAAGTAAGCCAACCTCTCTCCAAACAACACCCTAGAACAAAGGGTGAGGACCCCGTAGGAGAGAAGACCAGGGCATGATGCAGGGAGAAGGCTAGGTTTTTCAAGAAGATTCATGATTTAGTTCAACTCCAGTCTTAACTCTTCTTTGCCAACTGTAATTACCAGTTTTATAACCCTTGGGAAAGCTACTGGTCTAGCTACCTCACATAAGAGTTCACATGAAGTAATTCAAAACAACTGCTTACTTCACTATCAATACATTGCCCTGGAGGAAATTAGGCTTATGAGGTATTGTTTCAGGCTAGTAAAACTTTAGTATTTGTTTAAAACACTATGACACCTTGCGTACTTGGCACAGTAAAAACTCGAGGTTTTAAAACCAGACAGAACTCTCCATGCCCAAATAAGAACGGAGATAGGGGAAGGCTCTCACACATCCAAGGAAATAGGGAGAAGAAAGGCAAATGCCTAGTTGACTGGGCTGGCTTAGGAGCAAAATCTTCAGAGCATACTCAAGCAGTTAAGTCTAATTACAATAAGGATTGTATACAAAGTGCCACTCTAGGATGGGAACAGACATCTGAATTAGGAAAGAGCAGAGATACAGAGTCACAGATACAAGAATAAGTTAAAAGCCATTTGTGTAAGCCCAACAAATCAAGACATACTACAAGCTTAATAAAAGGGATCCTTTGAGGGTGGAGACAGCATACAAACATCAAAACTACCAGAAAAATGGCAAAATCTCAATCCACTAACAGAGGGAGGAGAAACTTTATGTAAGAAGCATGAAAGTGTCCTCTGCTACAAAAGAGGAGGAAAGAAATAAACACTTCAAATAAACAAGGTCATAATGGTCTCTTTATAGTAAATCATGTAAGAGGTTCTTTTCATTTGTTTTTGTTTTTTTAAATAGAAACACATGGTTGCCTCAATGTTGATGACCTTGAAGGAGAACAGAACTCCTAGGCTTGGGGGCCAGGATTAGGCTCAGACACTTTTTAACATCAGGAATAAATTGGCATCAAGAGATAGGGTTTAACCCAGAGCCAGGATGATGTGACAATTCATCAGGCAGCTAATCCAAGGAGGGCAGATACACAGATGTTCCAAAAGTTAACAAGAAACCTGTCTCTCTGACATCTGCCTTCACAGAGTTCCATTACTTAGCACTGGCTTTGAAAAATGAACTACCTTAGCATTCCACACCTGAGAAGTGATAAAATACTCTTCTAGTTTTTCTTCCATGAGAACTACATTGACTAGATTTAAAAAAATATATAATAAAAAAAAATATACACACATACATATATACATATACACGTTGTTCTTGTTGTTATGTGCCGTCGAGTTGGACCCGACTCATAGTAACCCCTCTTTGGGTTTCTGAAGCAGTATCACTACGGAAGTAGATTGCCCCATCTTCCTTCCAAGAAGTGGCTGGTGGGTTTGAACCGCCAGCCTTCTGGTTAGTAGTCAAGTGCCTTAGGCACTATGCTACCAGAGCGCCTATATATATATATATGTATAAAACCAAACTCAGCGCCATCAAGTTGATTCCAATTCATAGCAACCCCTCCTTAGGTTTCCGAGGCGGCATCTCTACTGAAGTAAGATTGCCCAGTCTTCCTTCTGAGGAGTGGCTCGTGGGTTTGAACTGCCAATCATATATATATAAATACACACACACACAGAGAAACTGGGAGGCAGTAGTATAAAGATTAATCATTAAAAAGATGATTGATAACTCAGTGTGATCAGTGTGCACATCAAAGTTGGCAGGAACCAAACTAGGAACTCTGATGTCAGGTGCTTCTCAGAGCTAATAAGCTCAGTGCCACAGATAGTCCACAGAGTTTAAATCCTCTATTCATTAGACTTAATGAAGGTCTGAACAAAAACTAAATTGCCAAAACTGGGGGAGGTTGGGTATTAGACTAGATTTGAAACCTAATATTAAGTTTATACAGCAAGGTGTTGTTGTTATGTGCTGCCAAGTCGAATCCGACTCACAGAGACCCTTCCTTGGGTTTCTGAAGCGTTATCACTATGGAAGTAGATTGCCCAACCTTCCTTCTGAGGAGTGGCTGATGGGTTTGAACCGCCAGCCTTCTGGTTAGCAGTCAAGTGCCTTAGGCACTA
>NW_006921681.1:8078294-8078816 GCF_000298275.1 Orycteropus afer afer
ATCCTTCTCCAGGGAATGGTCCCTTCTGACAACATGACCAAAATAGGTGAGACGAAGTCTGGTCATTCTCGCTTCCAAGGAGCATTTCGGGTGCACTTCTTCCAGGACAGATCTGTTCTTTTAGCAGTCCATGGTACTTTCAGCCTTCTTCACCAGCACCACAACTCAAAAGCATCAACTCTTCTTCTGTCTTCCTTATTCATTGTCCAGCTCTCACATGCATACGAGGTGATTGGAAATATCATGGCTTGTGTCAGGCATACCTTAGTCCTCAAGGAGACATCCTTGCTTCTCAGCACTCGAAACAGTTCCTTCGCAGTTGACCTTCCCAGTGCTACACGTCGTCTAATGGCCTGACTGCTGCTTCCAACGAACCCCAAACACGATAGATCCCAAGAGAAAATCACCCAGACAAATCATCATCAAACTTACCAAACCCAAAGACAAAGAAACAATCATGAGAGCAGCACAGGAAAAAGGAAAAGTTACCTACAAGGGGCAACCAATAAGACTAAGCTTGGA
>NW_006921681.1:8085531-8088233 GCF_000298275.1 Orycteropus afer afer
AGTGGCTGATGGGTTTGAACCGCCAGCCTTCTGGTTAGCAGTCAAGTGCCTTAGGCACTATGCTACCAGAGCTCCCTTACACAGCATAGGTGAATCCACAGGTGAATCCATTATCTTTCTACTTTATAGCATGGAGGCAACTTATTTTCAAGGAATTAAAAATGTTCTCTTAAAAACTCCTTATTTTCTCTGTCCCCAGGAAGTAAGGCAAAATATTGAATGATGCAGGAAACATCAAAAGGAGATGGAAAGAATACAGAGAGTCACTGTACCAAAAACAATTAGTTGATGTTCATCCATTTCAGGAGGTAGCATATGATCAAGAACCAATGATACTGAAGGAAGAAGTTGAAGTTTCACTGAAGGAATTGGCAAAGAAAAAGGCTCCAGGAATTGACAGAATATCCACTGAAATGTTTCAACAAATGGATGCTGTGCTGCAGGCGCTCACTCGTCCATGGCAAGAAATTTGGAAGACAGCTGCCTGGCCAACTGACTGGAAGAAATCCATATTTGTATCCATTCCAAAGAAAGGGGATCCCACAGAATGTGGAAATTATCAAATAACGGTATTAATATCGTACCCAAGTAAAATCTTGCTGAAGATAATTCAAAAATGGTTGCAATACTATATTGACAAAGAACTTCCAGAAATGCCTGGCTTCAGAAAAGGATGTGGAACGAGGGATATCACTGCTGATACCAGATGGATCCTGGCTGAAAGCAAAGAACACTTGTGTTTTATTGACTATGCAAAAGCATTTGATTGTGTGGATAACAAATTATGGATAACATTGAGAAGAATGGGAATTCCAGAACACTTGATTGTATTCATGATGAACCTGTACATAGATCAGGAGGCTGTCATTCGAACAGAACAAAGGGCTACTGCATGGTTTAAAATCAAAAAGGGCATGCATCGAGGTTGTATCCTTTCACCATACTTATTCAATTTATATGCTGAGCAAATAATCCAAGAAGATGGATTACATGAAGAACATGGCATCAGGACTAGAGGAAGACGCATTAACAACCTGTGATATGCAGATGACACAACTCTGCTTGATGAAAGTGAGGATGACTTGAAGCACTTAGTGATGAAGATTAAAGACTACAGTCTGCAGTATGGATTATACTTCAATATAAAGAAAACAAAAATCCTCACAACTCGTCCAATAAACAGCTTCACGATAAATGGAGAAAAGATTGAAGTTGTCAAGGATTTCCTATTACTCGGTTCTACAATCGACACCAAAAGCAGCAGCAGTCAAGACATCAGATGATGCATTGCATTGGGCAAATCTGCTGCAAAAGACCTCTTTCAAGTGCTGAAGAGCAAAGATGTCTCCTTGAAGACTAAAGTGCACTAAACCCAAGCCACAGTATTTTCAGTCGTATCTTATGCATGTGAGAGCTGGACAATGAATGAGGAATACCGAAGAAGAGTTGACACTTTTGAGTTGTGGTATTGGAGAAGAATGCTAAGAGTACCATGGTCTGCTAAAAGGACTAACAAATCTGTCCCAGAAGAAGTGCAGCCACAATGCTCCTCAGAAGCGAGAATGGCCAGACTGTGTCTCGCCTACTTAAAGTGGAGGGTCAGTGAAGAAGGGGAAGACTCTCAACGAGATGGACAGACACAGTGGCTGCAATGACGGGCTCAGGTATAGCAAGGATCGTGAGGCTGGCACAGGACTGGGCAGTGTTTCATTCTGCTGTACATAGGGCCGCTATGAGTCAGAGACGACTCGATGGCACCTAACAACAATAAAGCAGAATTGATGATTCTGAATTATGGTATTGGTGAAGAATACTGAATATATGACAGACTGCCAGAAGAATGAAGAAATGTGTCTTGGAGGAAGTGCAGCCAGAATGTTCCTTCCTGTCATGTACTTTGGACATGTTATCAGGAGGGACAAATCTCCTGGAAAAGGACATTAAGCTTGGTAGAGGGTCAACAAAAAAGACAAAGACCCTCAGTGAGATGGACTGATACAGTGGCTGCAATAGTGGGCTCAAACACAGCAATGGTTGTGAGGATGGTGCAGGATCAAGTAGTGCTTCATTCTGTTGTACACAGGGTCACTATGAGTTGGAACCGACCTGACAGCATCTAACAAAAACAGCACAGATGAAGGACCAGTCACTTGGAGGGAGGGACTTCCCAGAGGCCTATAGAGTTTAAGCTGGGCATAGAACTCCTGCGTTTTGACTGCCTGGATGGTTTGAGGACAAGAACAATGTCCTCAGCTTGGTGACATTTCACTGAAGAACTAGCCTGTCTCTACATTTTGTGAAATGCCTTGTCTAGGTAAACACTGTTTATATACCTATTGCCTGGTGCCTTCCTACAAAACAGTCTACATTTTCTCAAGTATTTTCATTTGTCTTAGGCAGGGCAGAGATTACTATCCTTGTTTATAGTAGAGGAAATGAAAGCTCAGAGAAGAAAAGTGACTTGGCTACTAGCACAATTATTAGTAAGTGGTCAGTTTTCTTTGGGCAGTTCCTGAACCATGACCATGGAGCATTTTTAATTCTGGGCTTAAAGTCCAGCACCTAACTTTAAACAATACAAAAACCCATTACCATTGAGTCAGATTCTCACTCATAGCAACCTTATATGACAGAGCAGAATTCTGGGCTTCCAAGGCTGATAATCTTTTTTTTTTTTTTTAAATTTTATTTTGATTTGGGTG
>NW_006921681.1:8092013-8125384 GCF_000298275.1 Orycteropus afer afer
TGAACCCACACCTGTGGTTTCCAGCCAAACAAAAGACAGGCATATGAGTTGAACATTTACCTCAGGTAGATACACTCCTTGGAGAGAATAATCATGGGAGAAAGAAGGGCTGCTTATGCACAGGGAGACTCAGGGGGCAGGAGTGCATGGAGGGATGGACATAGGGAAGAGGTAACTATGGGGAGGAAGTGGGAGGGGAGCTGTTACATTGGGTAAACTGTGGTCAATGTCATGAGACAAAGTATATGTGAACCACTGTATGGAAAATGAATTTGCTCTGTAAACCTTCACCCAAATCACAATAAAATAAAATAAAAAAAACCCTGCACATTTGGAGAAGTAACTAGGTCATTAGTATGAGAGTAAGCCCAAGTTAAAGATTAAGTGTCTGGGTGCAGAGCTGTTGATCCCACTCTGGGTGGCATTCACTGTCACACTGAGTCAACCGCCTATAAAATAAGCCAATTTCTTAGACCTAATACAAAGATCTCCTAGGTATGCCTTCAGCACAGGCACATTGATGTTTCTACAACCATAGCTCCAGTGGATGATTCTTGCTCATCTCAGGCATCACTGTGGGGACCTCAGTAAGGAGAAGACAGCTGGGAATCTCCCCCTTTTGGTAAAGAGGATGACTGGGGGGAGCCAAAACCAGTGCTATTTTCCCCTCAGGACTTAGTTTTTTGTTAATCATCATCATCCAGAGAAATTGTTTTTTAAAAAACAAATAATCAAAAGAAAAGAACAGGAGCCACATTTATTTCCCAAGGGCCTGTCTGTAAATAACATGAGAGGAATCCTGCATTGGCTTCAAGATGGCTTTTCCTACTGGCTTCAGCATTATTATACTCTGGGTGTTGTTAGTTTTGAATTGCAATTTGATGATAGGCAAGGAGACTAGAAGTCTGAAGAAACCAAACTTGTGAAAGGTCCAGTGTGTTTTCAAATTATGCTATTTTAGTACTGAAAAACCCATCTTCTCTTAAACCCAAACCAAATCCATTGCCATAGAGTACAGAGACCCTGTAAGACAGAGTATAACTGCCTCATAGGGTTTTTGCAATCTTTACAGAAGCAGACTACTGCATCTCTCTCCCAAGTAGTAGGTGGTGGGTGTGAACCACTGACCTTTCAGTTAACAGCTAAGCACTTAACCACTGTACTACCAGGTCTCCTTCATCATCTCTGAGGGGACAGAAATTGTGCTCTCCTCTGCATGCCAACATATTCTAGATGCTAGCAAACACAACTGTAATCAGACTGACTGTTTTGATTAATGGTATATGTATAACTCCTCAAATATGATTCACTTTTTAGAATCAGGCCAATAAGTTTTTATAATAGAAACAAACTCTATGACATTGGGGGTGGTGGTACAGATTCTGTTGTCTTTCTGGTCTTTAAAGAGGCACTGAGAAACAGGCTCGGTGAGCATTCTAGAGAAGCAGGGTCTATTTACTGGATGGGTTTAGAGACTGACCTTGCGTGCGCTCTTCCACATGTTTTTCATGTATGCATAGGTCACCTGAGGGTGAATTGTTGGCAGGGGATGGTCAAGCTGCCGAGATGGATCAACTCCCAGGAGCAACACTAAGGTTTTATGAGCAAGAGCCTTAAAAACAAGAGAGGTCAGGTCATCAACAAACCCAGACAGGCACACCATTCCTCCTAAGCCTTCCACCTCACCCAGCCGAGGGGTTACTTACCAGTCTGCCACTCTTGCCACACAGGCTTGCATACTTGAGCCATGTTCTCATGTCCTCATGAGGGCTGACCACAAGGGAGCGCACCATAAGGATCTTCTGCCAGTCCTCCACAATACGCTGGCAGCCCTGGAATAGGCAGAAATGAGGATCAGCATACATACTCTACTAGTTTCCCCTCCCACAGCAACAGCAAAACCTACCCTGACAAAAAGGAGATGTATATATATATAATTTCAGACTTCCTCTAGATAAGGGGACTCTGAGGGAAACATGACTTATAAACTTGTCAATAATTATCTCTATGACTTTGGGCAACTTACTTAACTTCTCTGTGACTCATCTGTAAAATGGATAAACACAGGATGAACTTTATAGGGCTACTATGAGGATTACGTGAACAAAATTATTTACATTTCTTTTGTCAATCATGGATAATGCATTTTTAACTTTAATCGTTTCATTCTCTCTGGTTGAAAATGGCTATTGGTGACAAAGAAATTAAATTTAAAATGTATCATTCAAAAATTAAAAAACTAATTAAATGTATAAGAAATATAAATAGCTACATTTTCAAATGGCATTGTTTCTAAGTTGGTGGCATTTATGCTGCTGAAGTTATGAAAGCCTAGACCTACACTAAAGCTTCAGGAGCCCCGTATGCTGGTCTTGCTTAGACTCTTCCTCTTCCTCTTCATTTGGCTCAGGTAAAAAAACTACATAGAGAAGGGGAAGTGACACGTATCAATTCTTTTTAATTAAAAAAGCATAAATTAATTGTTATCAAAGGGGTTAAGATAATTTTATGTCGAAAGGCTGCTAAGAATAAAGTAAGGCTCTCCTCTCCCACCATTCCTCATAAGAAGTCAGACTCAGGAGGCCACAGGGCAGAGATGAACCACTAGGGGAGGTGGGTTTCTGAGATCTATCACTTCTTCAGCGGTTCCGTGAAACCAAATGAGCTGTCCTGCAGAGAGATAACTTTAAAGTCTAATAACAAATGCCTCCAGGCTTTTCAACAGGATATCATGCAGCCTAAAGCCTGAAGAGACAACCCAAGGCAAGAAGAGACTCAAGGGGAATAAGTCTGGCCCACAGGAGACCTGAGGTAGGGACTTTAACCTATGTGCCTAGACCCCCAAATGGCAGTTCTCCAGCCCATGCAGTTCACTGAATGTTTTCACAGCATGCCATCTACTTGGGCCAAATTTCTACCACAAATGTAACACTTTGTTTTCAGGCCTTGTAACATATCATACCATCTCATGAAGTGTGACAATAATGGTTTGGAAAGTTAGAAAAACAGAAAAAAGTACACTAAGTGATTGTTTTGGTTACTTCTCACCAACTGCAAATTTCTCCCAGATGCTGGAATAATTTGCTTCCTTTAAGCCAAACAGCGGATTATTGTCTCAAGATAGGAAAGACATGAGGGCTTACGGTAACGACGGTGTCCCAGACACAGTCAAGTCAGCCGTGTACCTCCTCTCCCCAAGACTCAGTTAATCCACTCCCCTTCCAAGTCTTGATCTGGATAAAGCCTGACTTTTTAGAATGTCAGATTTATCAGATCTCAGATTTGGAAACTCTACCCCATTACAGGCACTTAAAAGACCAGGGTGTGGACAAGGCAAGTGGGAAACACTTGCTTCATGGAATGCTTGCTTCTGGTGCCCAATAACAATTTTCCATCAAAACACTGAGTGGGCATTTCATAATTACTAATAAAAGATGTAAGAGGACTGTATGTGCTCCCTGCAGAGCCATAAACGACTGCATTCATGGATGTTCCCTGGCCCATTGCTCCTTCCTTTCCAGTGGAATGTGCCCTGAGCTTTCAAGACAGGAATGCAGCTTGGAGTGAAAAGGTTTTGTCACAGACTACTGAAAAGTGCTGAAAGCACAAACCTCAATCGGTCTGGAGAGAGAATTTGGAATTAGGTATGGATCTGGCCCAGAAGAAAGAGATTATAATTGAGGCGTCAATGATGACAAGCAGTGTGAGAAGTGGTTTCTGGAGTAGGAAAGCCTCTTCTCCTTCGCTGATAAACTTCCCCACCCACCTACTTAAAGAATGGAAGAACCGTCCTTTCCAAGAACACTGAAGACTGCTGACTCCCAGATCTAGAATCGACAGCTCCTCCTGCTAAAATGACCCAAATGTTGCAATGAAAGCACTGATGCAGGGCTTAGAAAGGTTTCTCTACAAGCGGAAACCTCAGTGGAAAAATGTCTCAATAGAGACAATAGGATGACTCTGGCCTGAGGAGCTGTATGGCAGGAGCTGGTAAATGAGAACATCAGGCAACTCTGTTTAAAGAGCAGGAAGTAGGTGCCACAAGTGTCTTTTGAGCAGAGGTTCTCAGCCTTGGCCACATTCTGGAATCATCCAGGGGCTTAGAAAAACACTGACCCTATTCTACCCCTAGAACTTTTGATTCAAGTGTTCTGGGTAGGGGCCTGGGCATTAAGATTTCTAAAAGCTTTCCAGGTGATTCTATTGCACAGCTAAGGTTGGGTATATTTTGAGGTTGACTCCTAACTGGCTTTCATAAACATCACTTCTTAAAATTATTCTATTTTACTCCTAGAGAAAGGTAAGAGGAGGCTGCAAAACTGGTCATCCTATCACAGCTAGTGGCTTAGGTGAAAAGCCTTCAAGTGTTTTGCTTTGATGCAAACGGGGCCTCTGTGGAGAAGGCAGAAGTATGATGTGTAGAAACAGGGCAGGAGGGGGCATAAGTGCTCATACCAGTCCTCTGCAAGGTGGGCAGGCAACCTAGGTTTCTTACTGGGCTCACCTGCAGTCTTTCCCACCAAATCTGGCGGATGATCTCACGTCGCTCGGGGACAAGTTTGTACTGGATAACCTCCTCCAATTCAGAGAGCATGTGGCAAGAAACCATAGCCTGATGGAAGCAAAAAACATTCCAACTTAATTACAGCAAAAAACATCCAAAAGACAGGATTTATTTAAGTCATTCTTTCTGGTGTCAGGTTATCTGCTGACTAGAGAAATAGCATGTTTCCAGGAGCCTGTGAGTCCTTAGCCCGTTCTGAGAAAAGAACTGATACAAGCTTCTCTAGCAACACCATGCAGAAAGTTCAACACTTACCCCATATGCTCGACTGTAGCTCTCTCCCGCCATAGCAGTTAACTCAGCATCCAGCAGGTCCCTGGCTTTGTCGATGCACTAAAAGAGAGACAGAGAGCCCCTGGAATTGGGCCTAGGGTTGGGAGCTTAAGGCAGTGCTGATATTTTAGGCTTTTCCAGTTAGTTGCAGAAGTTATTTCTTTCAGTTAAATTCCAGTGATGAAGAAAAAAATTCACTGAGGCAGTGAAGAAACTTCCTAGGTCTGAATGGCTAGAGAAGAGTATTATCTAATTCTCAACAAAGACAGAACCATATGCTTGGCATCCAAATGCTTAATAGCTATCTAAGACAACACTCAAGCCCTTGGGTGGTAAAGGAGGGAAATGTGTGCCTAAAGACAGAATCACTGTGTTCTTGTACCTCAAAGGACAAGCTGGGGGTCTACCTTCTTTCAACATTTCCTTGCTGGGTATCCTGGTGAAAATAGACTCTGAACATGCTCAGATGGCTCCAGGTGGCCATCTTCAGCTTCAAAGCACCCTGTCCTCATGTGGAGTGCCTCTGAAGGCTGTAGTGTGATGCCTAATCCTCCACATCTATGGGAGCTACTTGCCGCTGGCATGGGCAGCCAGGTGGTTCTCGTCACATAATCAGCGCTTGTGAATGGCTGCAACACTTGAGTTTGAGTTGTCTCTGTGCCACCAGTTAACAACCTTTCATGTGGAGCTTCTCCTTTCTTGAATGTTTAAGGTTAATTACTAGGTCCCCATCCTTCCCATGTGCATATCATTTACCCAGGCGCCTTATCTAAGACAATCTGTTGCCTGATGGAGTGGGTGTCATTTGTTCATTATTTCATTCTGCAAGTCAGAACATGGTTTTCAAATAAAGTGTTAGCTTCCCTGGAAAGTAATCACTGTGTGACACACCTGCATAGCTAAAAAGAACCTTGAGATTAATTTCTGCTGCTGAGTGGGGACTGCCTACTCTCTGAATCTTCCTTTGGTGAAAGTGACAGTTTCTCTATGACAAGGAACGCCTTGTCTCTCTATGACAAGGTGATAAAAAGCAGGTGATGATGACTCCAAAAGTCAACTTAAAAAATGGTAACTTCTAGAGCATATTTGTCCCTCAGAGCAGAAAGGGGCCCTGGCTGACGTGCTGGCAGTCGTCCTCTTGTGGAGCATCATAGTGCAGAGCTGTTCCGATGTACCTACAAAGCCAAATGAGCACAGCAGCCTGTGTGCACAGACACCATGTGCTCAGGAGCCATGCATAATAACCTTCTCTTGGCAGAGGGTCTAGGGATATGTAGATTTCTACCTGTTGTGCCAATGAGAAGAGGTCCTGATGCAGCGCCAGCACAGCTCTGTAAAATGCCCCATCATGGGTGTCCCGAGGGATCATACAGGTGTACTCTTCCATGCTGTCCCACTGACCTGCATGCACACACGGGGGCGGGGGGAGATAGAAAAGCATTAGAGTGTCAGCTGACTGGACTACAGACAGGCAGTACCTCAAAGAGTCTTGTATTACTTTCATTAGCTTGGGGTTCAAACAAGACAAACTTGAGCCTAACCGTACCCAAATCCTGTAAAGGCCTTCTATTATGCACTGTGGCACTGAGTAGGCCAATGTAGCAAACAAAGACACATCTCTCTTCTAAACACAGGACTCCACTGCTACCCTAGGGAGCACCAGGACAGATGAGCGAAACCACCCAAATGCAAAGCCTGGCCATCAAGTGGCTTGAATGCAGCACCTCATTAACCTAGCAAGCTCTCTCTGGTTTCTCCAGGTGAGATGGAATAGCTTTCTGTTCTACTAGTGAAGCATCTCACAGTTCAGTGGTACATTGGGAAATTACATTTTCCTCTAAACAATTGAAAATGACCATTATACAGACAGGCGATAGGATCAGACAAATAGCTTGCTTATTTCACTCAGGCAATACCTTTGCCTCATGAGGAAGGAGATAAATATTTTAAGAAGCTCTGTTATAACAGAAAGATGGGCTAGGTCACAACATTGTGGTCTCTGTGTTATGCTAGACTGGGGACATGGTTGCATCCAGGAAGAAATATTCATTTCCCCTGGTGGAATGAGCATGTATCAAATGCCAGGATTCCCAAGACCATCTGCAGAAAAGATATCAGCTCCATTAGCTACAAACTGCAAGGCTGCTGATTTTACAAGGCACTTTCCTGCCTTTCACTCCAGAACATCGGCTCATCCATTCTCTATGCCTTTGGGCAAAAGCAAATAGCAAAAGATGACTCCTCAGGAAGCAATTTGTTTTGAAAAATGTTTTGGCTCAAGCCCAGGGCTCATGAAATGAAAAGATGTAAGCTCTGTGACTCAAGTAGGCTAGAAAGGAGGTAGAGGTTATATAAGCCTTCTCTGGACTCTATCGTTGAAGGTTTTTGCCTGGGACATCTTATGGATCTTCTACCCTTTTATTAAGCACATCTCTGAAACAGATATTGTGAATCTCATCAGCAGGAACCTGATGCTGGAAATTCATGCATTTGTTGGGATTAAATGGAATCTCTTCTCTAAAATACTCTGGGAGTGGAAGGCAGGTAGAGGAAGGGTTGGGGTAAGGAGAAGGAGAATAGAGAAAATAAAATTGTTGAAGAAGGTGAAGGGGTATGGAGTTCATTATACTATTCTCTTTACATGTTAGAGAAGTTCTATAATAAAAGTTAACAATGGAAGAAAACAGACAGCTGTTTCCTACATTTACTCCTGCTTGGAATAAAGACATGATGAGTGGAGCTCCAGCAACCACAAGAGATCATGAGGTGGACTACAAAATGGAGACTCTGTGCTAAGAAAGCAGAAATACGGAAAAAGGCTAATGATGATGGAGCCCAGAATATCAGTCTGAGACAACCTGACTCTGGATTTCATTTAAAAGAAAAAAAGTGAACCAATAACTTGTTTAAGTCAGATGAAAACAAATCAACCCTACAAAATCTCAATTTTGATGCTTGCTCATCTGTGCTGCTTGGTCTTCTGTGAAGTTAGCTGGAACCATCAGGTAGAGAGAAAACAGATGGAAGATGCAGGAGCAAGTAGACATCAACTGCTTTCACATTCTGGAGACCTGGCATCACCACCTCGTGGAGTACCTTACTCTTCAGGTGCATGCCCTAGCCTCATTCTCCCCATCTTAACTGGGCTGCTTGTGAGGGAAGCCTTACCTAAACCCCATGCGGCTGCAGCAGCCATCCGGGCCATCTTGGCCTGAGTCTCATCATTAACCAAGGTCCACTTTTCACAGCACTGCTGGTGGAGCTGCCCCCTGAAGAAGAATCATACAGTCAGATTAACCAAAATTACCTCCATACCAGACAATTTTACTTTCTAGTCCTTTGGGTCACCTAGGGGCTATAGAGGAACTGGCATAATATGGGTCTGCCTAGAACTGAGAGCCTTTAAATAGCACATCCTACTGAGTCATTTAATGGAGAAGTAAATGGGTGGTGACTTGCTGTTTCTATAGCCTGGTGCTTATAATTTGCCAGAGGGTGAGTCTGTCAAAAATAGGGGCCTATCTAATTCTATGTGATGGAAATATCCTGAACATCTGGCCTCTTCTATTAAGTAACTTCTCTCCTAAGCCAAAGGACTCAGGGCTCTTTCCCTTTGGCAGACCTACAGAGAAAGCAATCTGAAGAGACACATCTGGACATTCATTCAGGGTTGTGAACCAGTTCACTCAGGGTTTTGAACCGGTTCATTTCAGTGTACTTCCTTGCTGAGGATCTGTAAGCATCACCAGGGTCTTTTTAAAATGTAGATTCAGATTCAGTGCATCTAGGGTGGAAAAGAAAAATCTCAACGGGTTTGAACTGGAATGAAATGGTTTGATGCCCTGCATTCATTCTGGGCTCAAAACTATAGGGAGAGCTGGCTCTTCAAAGTATTATACAAATGGCTTCAGTCTGAAATGAAACTCACATAGGATCAATCTGCACAGAAAGTGGGCAATGGTCACATCTACCAGAAATCCAAAAACCCAACAAAACCCACTGCTATCATGTCGACTGACTCACAGCGATCCTATAAGACAGAGTAGAACTGCCCCATGGGACTTCCAAGGCTATAAAGGCTATAAATCTTTATGGAAACAGACTGCTGTATCAATCTCCTACAGAGTGGCTGGTGGCTTTGAATCAGTGACCTTTTGGTTAGCAGCCAAATGCTTTAACTACTGCACCATCAGAGCTCCTTACCAAAAATCCAGATGCTGCTTATTTTCAGAATTTTGCACAATTACCATGAGTGTGGGTAAGAACTATGATATTGAGATATGAATGGTGCTTAATAGGCTCCAATACACCAATTAAGCACCAATGAATGGTGCTTAATAGGCTTCCAAGTGAGTGGAAGTCTTTTCAAGAAGAAGGCCTTCCTACTGACTGTTAAAACTGTTGCCCTTTCATGTTTCACTTGTGATTAAAAGGAAATAAAACTCTATTGCTCTGCAGACATGAGGCCCTGCTGTCAAGGGAGCTTTAAGACTCAGCTAGGAAATGTTGTAATCTTTTCAGTTTTCTGAAAGAGATGTTGCAGGATGTTTTAACATGGTACTGAGAGTAGATTCAAGAGAAAAGGCACAAATTGCAAGGGGTTTGGTTTAGAAGCAACATAGAGGACACAAGCTCGCCGCACTAGAAGGTGATGGTAGGGGAAAATGTGGAATCAGTCAGTGCTGATGGGATCTAGGCTGATCTCAGTGAATGCTGACTGGTGACCAAGTCTAGAGCTCTCGATGCCACATCCAGCATCATGGCATGGAGAACATCAACTACACTATTTCTGGCACATGATCAAGAGAGCCACAGGCAGCACTCTTGTCTCAATACAAAGATGAGACCAAAAAAGAACAGGGCTGAGGAAAAGGAAGAACAACCAGGCAGGCATGACACCTTAAGCACTTACTAAGTCACAGAATTAGGATGTACCTCAGCATCTTGCCATCTAAATCTGGAAAACTTCACTACTGGTCCAGCTTTTGGGCTAGCTTAGAGTGGTAGTTTTCAAACTCTTGTCAGCATTAGAATTCCTGGGAGGGCTCATTTCACCCAGACTGCTAGGCCCCAATCCGAGCTTCTGATTAGGCAGGTCTTGGAAGGAGCCCCAAAATGTGCATTTCTGACAAGATTCTCAGTCATGCCGAGGCTGCTGGTCCAGGGACCATAGTTTGAGAACCAATGGCTTGAGGATAAGAGTACTCCTAACTCCAATAGATGAATATTTTTGTTGGGGTCCTGGCAGGAGGTAGGGGAGAAAGTGACATAATTGCTGAATGGTGCTTCAGCCCTAGAATCCAAATTTTAAAATTTGATGGCCACAGGCAATTCTGCTCCCCTCTGCTCTTCATCACGGAGCTCTGGTAGTATAGTGGTTTAGGCATGTAGCTGCTAACCAAAAGGTCAGTAGTTCTAACCCACCAGCTGCTCTGTGGAAGAAAGATAGGGCAATCTACTTCTGTAAAGATTTACAGCCTTGGAAACCCAATGGGGGTTGCTATGAGTCAGAATCAACTCGATGGCAGTAGGTTTGGTTTTGGTCTACTTTTCATCAACAACACCAGTGTCTGTGCCACAGGTCAGGTGATTTAGCTTTTCCTTTCATCCAGCTGCAGAGAACATGGCTGGCGACTAACCCCCACATACTGTTCCCTCAAAAGGTGGTGCAGCAATAGAAATACCATATGATCCAGTGATCCCAGGTAAATATCCTAGAGAAATAAGAGCCCTGACATGAGCAGATACATGCACACCCATGTGCATCACAGCATTATTTATACAGCTAAAAGACAGAAACAACCTAAATGTCCATCAGCAGAAGAATGGATCAACAAACTATGGCACATACACACAATGGAATACTATGCATTGTTAAAGAACAATGATAAATCTGTGAAACATCTCATAACTTAAGAGGCCATTATGTTGAGTGAAATTAGTCAATCACAAAAGGACAACTACTGTATAAGACCACTATTGTAAAAAGTCAAGAAAAAGGTTTCACAAAAAAAGAAATATTCTTTGATGATTACCAGGGGTAGGGGAGAAAGGAGGTAAACCACTAACTAGAGGGTAGACACACATTAACTTGGATGCAGGGAAAGTTTTTTTTTAAAAAAAGTGAATACTGTTTATATGAAAAGTTAGCAGGAATACAAAATATGGTTAAAAAAAAATGACATCTGGAACAACAACAAAAGAAGACACTATGCAGTGAACAACTCAGGAGCAGTATTGGTACAAAGAACACAGGTATTGCCTGCAGGATGGGCTTGGGGAACAGCTGTCAGAATCTGGATGACGTACCTGGAGAGAGAGAGGCAGGGCTCCTCTCTCTATTCACACACATTTGTTACAAAAAAAAAAAAAACCCAGAATATACTGAGTTCCAACCTTCAAGGGGGAGAGGGAAACAAAAAAATGAAAAATATGAAATTGTCTGTGGGGCAAAAACTAGGATAAATCTTCTGACAATTCCCACTGCACACCAGGTAGGCCTGGGGTAAAGATCTGCCTTCTAGGGCTTTCACTTTTCCACCAAGTATAGCAGCACCTCAAGTAGCTGCCGAGGATCTCCCTCCTCAGGAATCTGTTTTCAAAGTCAGGTAGGCCGGGTCAGGGACAGCGTGGGGAGGGTTTACTGAGGCTCACCTTGGCTGTAGGTGTGCTGTGTGTGCCCCAGGGCTCAGGCCTAGCTTTTGTATTAGCTTCCTGGAAGCAGATGAGTCCCGGGAAAGGGAAAGGATCATCCCTGCTGCCACCTCTGGGGAACACCTGCTTCAGGCTGGTTCAGAATACATGCTCAAAGCAAAAGAATTTTAGAAATTGCCCTCTAAATAAAATGGGCTGGATAAACCATACCAGAAACCTGCATTGTGATCAGGAAAAGGATATTCTTTCATCTCTTTTCGTCTCCTGAATTCTTAAATCCTTTGGTCAGCATCATAGCCACTTATACTGTCTAGGTAATTATGAGATTATACAGAACCCAAGAGATCAGAGGTACACAGATGGAGTGCTGCAAAATGAGGGGACTGGATTACTCTGCTCTTGGGAACTCTCAGGTGAGCTATCTCAACCTCTATGAGCCTCAGTTTCCTCAACTATAACATGAGAGGATTCAACAAAATCCTATCTAAAGACTCTTCTAGGAGCTCTGGTGGCATAGTGCCTAAGGCATTTGACTGCCAACCAGAGGGCTGGCGGTTCAAACCCACCAGCCACTCCTCGGAAGGAAGGCTGGGCAATCTACTTCCATAGTGATAACCACCTTGGAAACCCAAGGAGGGGTCGCTATGAGTCAGGATTGACTCCATGGCAGTGAGTGTTTAAAGACTCTCATAATTATCTCTGAGCTGTGCCCGCTTAGGTGTGCTGGGTGGCACAAAACAGTTCAGCACTGGGATACTGACCAAAAGGTTGGCAGTTTAAACCTTCCCACAGGTGCCTTGGGAGAAACACCTGGTGATCTCCTTCTAAAGGTCACAGCCCTGATAACCCTATGGAGCAGTTTCACCACCAACACACTGAGATGCCATGAGTTAGAATCGATTTCACAGCAATGTTTTGTTTTTTTCTGGTCCCTACACAGCCCATCTAGAAAAAAAAAAGTGGTTGTTTCTAATTTGAAAAGTGGGAAGAAGAAAAGAGAGGGGACCAGGAAAGGTTTCAAGGTGGAAAGAAATGGTTCAGAGGGACCTTGAAAGTAGGGGAGGAATTTAAGAAGCTGAAAAAGAAGAGTAGGAGAGCAATTCAGGGGACAGAATGAATGAATGCACAGGAAAAAAAAGAATTCCGTAGCGTTTGGAGAAGAGCAAGTAGTTTGGCCAGAACTCAGATGATCAGGCAGAACACACCGAGAAATGGGCAGAAGAAGTGGGCAGAGCCACAACATGAAAGACTTTGAATGCCAGGTTGTGCCATTTATGTGCAAATCCAAAGGCAATAGACTGTGTGGATCATAACAAATTATTGGTAACATTGCAAGATATGGAAATTCCAGATCTCTTAATTGTGCTCATGGAGAACCGGAACACAGACCAAGAGGCAGTCATTTGAACAGAATAAGGGGATACCGGGTGATTTAAAATCAGAAAAGGTGTGAAGAAGGGTTGTATTCTTTCACCATACTTATTCAATCTGTATGCTGAGCAAATAATCTGGTAGCTGGATTATCTGAAGAAGAATGCTGTATCAGGATTGGGGGAAGACTCATTAACAACCTGCAGTATGCAGACGACACAACCTTGCTTCTGAAAGTGAAGAAGACTTGAAGCATTTACTGATAAAGACCAAAGACTACAACCTTCAGTATTGATTACACCTCAATATGAAGAAAACAAAAATCCTCACAACTAGACCAATAAGCAACATCCTGATAAACGGAGAAAATACTGAAACTCTCAAAGATTTCATTTTACTTAGATGCACAATCAACACTCATGGAAGTAGCACACAAGAAACTTGCATTGGGCAAATCTGCTGCAAAAGACCTTTTTTAAAGTATTAAATAGCAAAGATGTCACTTTGAAAACTAAGGTGTGCCTGACCCAAGCCAAGGTATTTCCAATTGCCTCAGTGGCATAGCGCCCAAGGCATATGACTACTAATCAGAAGGCTGGCAATTCAAACCCACCAGCCACTCTTCAGAAACCCAAGGATAAGTTGCTATGAGTCGGAATTGACTCAACAACAGAGAATTACATGTATGCGAAAGCTGGACAATAAATAAGGAAGAAGGAAGAAGAATCAATGCATTTGAATTATAGTGTTGGTGAAGAATACTGAGTATTCCATGGACTGCCAGAAGAACAAACGAATCGGTCTTGGAAGAGGAACAGCCAGAATGTTCCTTAGATGGGTGGATGGTGATACTTTGTCTCATATACTTTGACATGTTATCAGGAGAAGGCCATCACACTTGGAAAAGTAGAGGGTCAGCAAAAAAGAGAAAGACCCCCAAAGAGATGGACTGACACAGTGGCTATAACAATGGGCTTAAACGTAGCAACAGCTGTGAGGATGACGCATGACCAGGCCATGTGTCATTCTGTTGTTGTATACAGAGTTGCAATAAATCAGAAGTGACTGACTGGATGGCACCTAACAACAACAACAACAACAACAACAAGAAAGCATTCTAGGAATTAATTAGAGCTACATTTTAAGAACACTTACATCTTTTTTTACCTTTCTTGGTTGCATGGCAGCCAATTTGAAAGTGAAAAAGAAACTGTTTTTGAAACAATGTGGCCTATTTTTGCTAACATCCCTTTCTTTTTCTTTAGATCAGTACTGTTCAATAGAACCTTCTGTGATGATGGAATTGTTCTTTATCTGTGCTGGCCAGTATGGTAGGCACTAGCCATCTGTGGCTCTTGAGCACTTGAAACGTAACTAGTGTGACTGGAAAATTAAAATGTTAATGTTATTTAATTTAAAAGTAATCACATATGGCTAATGGCTATCAAATTGAACAGTGCAGGTTTAGACACCTATTGGACTTAAAAAAAAAAAAAGTTTTAGTTGTACAAACTATCGAAGCAGATTTGGTAGAATACACTTCCTCAGTTTACTGAGGTGAATGAATATGGAAGGCTAATTTATGGAAATAAACTAATAACAACACTTTTGATCTTCCTAATAATGATTAAATCAGGCAAAGAAGCCCATTTCTAATACATTAAGACTATTCTCTGTATAAATGTTACCTCATACTTAAGACTAAACTCATTAAATTTTCATGTAAAACATTACAACAACTTCTATTTTGGGAATGTGCTAATATCTTCACATTAAAAAAATAAAAGTAACAATCAGTTTACCAAAAGAATATCTATAATTATGTACAGAAAGAATATGTGTCATGAAAGATAATTTTTTTTAGAAGACTTACTTTCATTTTTTCCAATAGTATTCTTTAAACTTTCCAAAGGTATAAAATTTCTAAAGAAATTAAAATTGATCTATATTAAATAAAACTGAGGTTTACCAAAACAGTAGACTACTATGCAGCCGTTAAAGAATATCCGGTAGCAGCTCTGTAGGTGCTAACGTGGAACACTGACCTGGACTTCTTAGGTGAAGAAAGCAAGGTGCAAACTATGTATACTGTATACTACCATTAATGTATATGCTTGCATATTAACATACATAGATTATCCCTAGTATACATAAAATCTGCTAAGAGCCTGGAAGTCTGGGTGACTGGGGACAAGGAGAAGACTTACTTTTCAGTCTGTCACTGCTTTGTGCTATTGAATATCGTTGTTGCTGTTGTGTGCCACAGAGTCAATTTTTGACTCATAGTGACTGCATGTGGCAGAACAGAACTAGCCCACAGGATTTCCCAGGCTGTGATTTTCATGGGAGCAGATCATTCTCCTGTGAAGCTGCTGGGTGGGTTCAAACTAACAACCTTTGGTTAGCAGCCAAACACTTAACTGTTGCTCTGCCAGTACATAACACCTTTGCATGTTACCTTTTCAAAAAATAATGCCTCAAAAATAAAAAATTAACACACCCATATGGATTTAAAATAAATAAATAAATAACCCTGAGGGACAGAGGTGCCATATGCAGGTGCAAATGGAAGGGCACAGTCCTGTGGCCGTTATGGTTCCACTAGAGGTCTCCTGGTTTCAAGGGAACCACCGGTCTGGCCTCTGAGAGCTATGGTGTTCCAGCCTCACTTTCATTCTGGAGGCTCAAACTGTAATTCTTTCCCCTCTCCCCATTTTCACATCTGATCAGTCTTTAAATCCTACCAATGCCACCTCCAACACACCTCTGGATCTAGACACTCTCTCTACTCCACTCCCATCACCTTTCTCTCTTTGCCACCATCATCTCTCCCTCAGGTGGCCTTGCCATTTTCTATCTGGCCTCCCTTCAATCCACTCTCTAATGTGCTTCTAAAGGGGATGTCTTACAATGCAAACCCGATCATGATGGCTTTTTAAATTTAACTTCAATGGCCTTTCAGTTGACCTTAGGTTAAAGCCCAAACTCCTAGATGGTCTATAAGCCCTGTATGATCTGGCTCCTGCCTACCTCTCCTGCCTACCTCTCCTTTTATTCTTTCCACATCACATCTGATCCTCCAGCCATACTGAACTCTCAGACCCCTGAATACTTTGTGCTTGGTGCTCCTCACTGTACAGTTCAAGTTAAATATTACTTCCTCCTGGAAGCCTTCCAAACCTTAAGGGCTTCCCTCTGCCCCTAGGCTTGCCCTTTCTAGCAGTTTTCATACTGTATTACAGCTGCCTGGTTGTCTATCCTGCAAACTTTGGGAAGGCAGGGTTTGTGTCCTTAGGGCCTGGCACAGATTGGCAATGAGTAAGATTAGATAATTACTAGTTGAACGAATAAATAAGGGAGAAAGTCTGCTAGTGGGGAGGTAACAAATTTAATATGGCTTTTTCTGTTTGTTTGATTTCACAATTTTTTTTTCAACTTTTCATTGTGATTTGAGTTAAAGTTTATAGAGCAAATTGCTTTTTCATTCAACTGTTCATACACATTTTGTTTTGTGACACTAACTGTAGATCCCACAGTTTAATAGCACTCTTCCCACTTCTTCCTTGTGGCTACCATTTCTATTTGTCTTTCTTTCCTATTTAATTTGGCATTTTGTTTAAAAAAGTGTACTTGACGGTGGGGAAACAGATTAGGGACCACTTTTTCTTCATCATTTCCCCAGCAGCTCTCCAAACCAAAACCTAGCCAAATGGTTTCAGTTAAGCATTACTGTTGCTTCTACCTGCCATATGCTTTTAACCTCTCCCTTTCTCCTTCACCTGTCTCTTAACTCTTAGTCTTTCCTTCAGGAAGCACTGTGAGACCACCCTGCTCCCACCTAGGTTAAATGCTCTTCCTTGGGGCTTCCACAGTAGCTGCTCCTATCATGATCAATCAATGCTTTAATAACTTGCCATGTATGTACTTGTCTGATTAACTACAGAGGCTCTGAGGGTAGACATGTTTTCTTTTTCATCCCTAGAACCTGTGCCACGTGACTGGGCACAGAGTAAGTGTTCAACAACGATAAAGGCAAAGCAGCTGGAGAAAGCAGGCAGCATTTGTTTTTCTTTCCTACCAGCACAGCAAGAGCTAATGAAACTCAACACTGCAGAATAAGAATATGACATCTTCACCAGGTCAAGGTCAACAGAGACAGATAGAAGGAGAAGGTGTGGATCCTAGGAGCAGACTTAAGGCTGCCTTGTCTGATAGGAGTACAAAGTTTAAAAAAAGAGAGAGAGAGAGAGAGAAAGAAGAGCCTTGCTACTTGGCAGATGAGACAGAAGAGGGGTAAAAACACCAAAGTGATAAAATGGTTCCTCAAGTAACCAAGTGAAATGAGAGTCTGAGGGAGAACTCTGTTTGAGGGAAGCCTTTTCAAATTCAAAGGTCAAGCAGTCAAGTCTCTAGCAGCCCACTCAGATCATGGTCGTATGAAGCTCACCATTCCCCCAAAGCCTCCAGGCAGCGCATGCGGCCCAGCATCAGTTCGGGGTCATCCTTGTTGGTGTCTACCTTCTTATCATAGGCCACGAGAGCATCCTCCCACTCGTGCAGCTTCTCATACCAGGTAGCCTGGATCTCCTGCCAAGTGGAAAAGAAAGAGGACCACTGTGAGGCACAGAGCACAAGGGGGGCATGTTTCTTAATACCACAACCTCTCTTTCCTAAGGTGCTGTGTTGTATGTGTGACATTTCACCTATGTATGTATATCCTGGCTTTGACTGAAGAGAATTCCAGGAGATCTGGAGGCATGCCATCTGGTGAAAGTGGAAATGCATGTTCTTTGACACGCTGAAGGAATGATTCTGGAATAGTCTGAGAGCAGCTGTCAGCACATGATCCTTCCCCAGACACCTGGGTCACCATAACCCCAGCATGTAGGTGTATGAGGACAAGGGTAATCCATTGGGGATAGCAGGAACCCCAACAGAGAGCCTGGAGGGATGCCAAAACTCCATCTGTGGAGTGCTGCCTTTGGGCCACACAGCAGGGATAGTAGTTGCTTTCTGATGGGGCAAGAAAGATCATGCACCATCTGAGTATTTGCCAGAAGAAAACTCACTTTTTAAAAGCTCCTGATACTCTGCATTTCTTAATGAATTTTTAAACTTTCAGAAAATAATAATGGAAAACACAATACAGCACTACCACTTAAAATGCTCGGGAAAACCTGTCCCCATTCTTCTAGAATCTCCTACCCAATGTTTCCTTCTGTTCAGCCCTCGGCAGCTTTACTAGTGTCAGGGGCCAGAGGATGGATTCCATTACTCTGAGCAGATGGAGTGCCACGCTGAAGTTCAGTGTCATCCACGTGAGTCAGGGGTACTACAGTCCTGAAATTGCGGACTGCAGCTTTCTAAGCAGTCAGGAGACGGTTTTATGTGTTTCCCTGTCTGCCCTCCACCTCAGTTTATCTTCTGGGCTTCATCATCATCAACTCAGTAAATGACTATTTCTCTACCAGCCCAAGGTAGTGGCTCTCCAGGGATTTCTTTAACAGCAATATGATTCTGCTGTTGAATTTGTATGATATAATGCAGGGCCACACTAGTTTTGCTCATTACTCTAGTCCTCTTCCTAAATAAAGCTGATGTTTGAATCGTATATACACTAACAGCTATTCTGCTAAGCTATCTGAAAGAAGCTTTTTCTTCCTGAACTTCTGTAAGGAGGTCATTTCTATTATAAGATTGCTAACTTGTACCTACTTCCCTCAGGTTGTTTCTGACAGAGCCAGTTCCCTCTGCTGCCCCTGCACCAATTCTGCTGCCACTACTGTCCTTTCCCCAGTGCCTGTGTACAATGGTGCACAGTGGTGCTGGCCAAAGTGGGTAGAGCTGACTTCATGGACAGTAAAACTACCTAAGTTGCATTTCCAAGCTTGTCTAGAGCAATGCCTTTGTTATGCCTAAATACAAAGGAGAACACTTAGTGATTGCAAAGACAGTATACAATTAAAAATTCAAAAAATTAAAATGGATAAATATCCCATCCTGAATTTTTCTACAGGGTAGAAGAGAGAAAAGGCAGGTTAGTACCTGATGTATGGCACCCACTCTGTATGAGCAAGCAGAAAGCAGAGGGAGTGAGTTGCATAGGGAGCAGGTCAGGTAGGGGGCAGGGCAGGACATTTTGAATTGCAATAGATTGCAGAAACTATAAGCTGTAATCAATGAATCACACAAAATTCTAATGAGATTGTAGTTAATAAATTGTGCTGAGAAAGTGCAGGCTCTGACAAGAAGAAGCAAACTATTGTCAAGTTTAATATGATTCAGCTACCTAAATACCTAAATAATAGGAGCTCTGGTAGCATAGTGGCTAAGACACTTGCCTGCTAACCAGACGGCTGGCGGTTCAAACCCACCAGCCACTCCTCGGAAGGAAGGTTGGGCAGTCCTACTTCCGTAGTGATACTGCCTCGGAAACCCAAGGAGGGGTCGCTATGAGTCAGGGCCGACTCGACGGCACATAACAACAACAACACCACCTAAATATAACAGATAATCCCCCATGGGTTCAGTAATAATCCTGGAGCTAGTGGCCACCTTTAGAACCTGGAGACTTTCATTTCAGGTTGGCATTCCGAGCCACTGGGGTATAAACTATGTGTTGGCAGAGAACCTGTATGCCAGATGTTTGCAGAGTCTTTGTTTCAATCAGCACTTCTGGGGTCTAGGCTCTATAGATATGAAACGAGAGTATATCTCTGTCAAAGTGGAGTACATTGAGTAACGTCTTTACCTACTTCTTCCCTCTGCAAACAAGGATTGTGGCAAAGATGGATGAGACGTGGTCCTTGCTATTTTGTCATCACCTAGAGAGATGCTTTTTCAGTCAAGTTACAGGTAATGTGCTAAAGATGGCAAAAGCTTTCCTCAAAAATTTCAGTTCAATTTACCAACCCTTGTGCAAGGCAAAATGCTAGGCAATCAAGCAAAAAAGCCTGTGATGTAGTCACAACTTCCTTCACTCTAACACTCTGGGCTCTTGATTAAGGCAAACCAGAGTAAGTGACCTACATACCACTTTAAGGTTACTCATCAAACATCTGGACCCAGAACTTCTTCTTTTTTTTTTTTTTAATTTTATTTTGATTTGGGTGAAGATTTACAGACCCAGAACTTCTTGACTTCAAGGAACTCAATGCTAAGTTGATTAAGTCAATGCTTTTCTATATGGTTAGGAAGTTACAAAAGCACCCTCCCAGGACCATAAAGAGTAATGGTAACATTTTAATATTGATAGGGAAAAGACGGCAGGAAAGCAGAAACTATGTAAAGAATAATTAAATGGCAAATCCCTCAACAGCATGTATAAAAACCTAAAGCCAAACCCACTGCCTTTGAGTAGATGCCAACTTATAGTGATCCTATAGAACAGAGTAGAACTGTACAATAGGGTTTCCATGGCTGTAAATCTTTATAGAAGCAGACTGACACATCTTTCTCCTATAGAATGGCCAGTGGGTTTGAATTGCTGACCTTTTGGCTAGTAGCTGAGTGCTTTAACCACTTCTCTACCAGTTCTCCCAACAGCATGCATAAGTTATAGTTACTATTTTTTTTTTCCTAGAGAATTGGTCATGGTTTCTTCCTAAGTATGTTCTGACTGCTAGCTGTGGGCCAGATACAATGCTGGCTGTCACAGACAACTCAAAGATAGATCAGGGCCAGACTGCCTGCACTTGCGTTCTGTCATTTATTCAGTCTGTGAGCTACAGTGAAGTTCTTAACCTGTTGGGGCTATAGATTTCTCATCTGTAAAATGAAATAACAATACCATCTACTTCACGGGGTTCTTGCGAAGACTGAATTAGATGCAGTACATAAAGCACTTAGCAAAGTCCTAGGCACATGCTAACAGTTGGATAAATATCAGCTCTTACTATTACTAGAACCTGCCCTCATGATCTAAGTTCAGTTTGAATACAGTTCCATATTGCCATTGTCTCCTTTATCTTGAATACACAGTTAAGTCAGCATCAGACTGTTTGAGATTGGGAAAAATACCAGAAAAGGAAAATAACTTTCTCAAGGTAGTGGCTGAGTGCCTCCCCAGCCAGGGCTCTATCTCTTGCTTTCCTAAGAGGAATGAGGCACTTACCAGCTCTCCAAAGTGTTTCATGGCATACTCTAACACCCCGGCAGCTGCCTCTGGCTGCTGTAGCTTATTATTAATGCTGGGAAAACAAAAGGAAGAGGTGGTTACACTCAGCATGTCTGAAGGTGGAAGAAGTGGGGATCATTTGCGGGCTGAGGGCTCACCAGCACACTGGGGACAATGTTGTGTAGATGTAGACAGAGCATCAATTATCTATTGCCACCCAGAAAGTCCCGCTTAAATGATTTCATCTGAGAAAAGGTTTTTGATTCCCAACGTCTATTATTTGGAGGGGCAGTAAATTGAATGCTAATTATTTGGTAGACAGAAAGCCTTGCTTGCTCTGGGCTCCTTCCTCCAACCAGAACACACGAGTGTGTCCTCAGATACTGGCAGTCAGAAAGTACCTGTCTATTCCTGAAAAAAACAGAAAACTCTGGACCCATGAGGTCCCGCCATGCTTTTAACTCCTACTTCCTCTCATTGACTTCCATCAGTAAAAGAATCATCAAAACAAAAGTCATTTGACTCTAAGTGACACACTGAGGCTGGCTGGGCCACCCACACCAAGGACAGACTGCCCAGGGGCTATAGCTATACAACTTGTCCTGACTGCTCCCCTGGCAGAGCCCATCTCCTGACCCCTTCAAATGCAGACACCTCTTTAGGCCCTCCTCAAGGACCACCTCTCCCTCTGCATCAGGCTGGAAAGGGACCGTGTCCAGAGTTATTTGGCCTAGTCTCGTGGGTACAGTGATGCTTATCACTAATAATGCACTGTTTTGTTGATGTAAACATCAACAAACATCCAGTTGGGGCTGGAAAACTGTGACTGTGGTGGGGCAAGTAAGTAGTGACACTGGGAGGCCTGGGGTCAGAGTCATTCATCAGAGAGACTGTAAAGTAGGAATGTAGGAAGGCCATGGGGTCTAGACCCTTGTTCCAACAGGGACTAATGTAAGAAAGTAAACAGCAACTCACCCAACACTAATCACAGTGCTGAGTTATGAAGGAAGGAAAAGAGGGAAGGAGAAAGTGCAGGTGTGAGAAAGTCACAGGACAACAATTTTATCTGTTTATAGGTAGGGAGCTAAGTGTGACAACCTGGGAGTCTAGACTGGTTTAATGAGCAAGGATCTAGTTTACTGCCCTGAGTACAAACTGTCTACTTGACTAGAATTAATTTTCAAGTGGTTTTAGGAAATTCCAGGATTTGAGTTCAATGTGGTACCATGGCAAGAGACTGCTGTTATAAACATTATTTCTAAAAATTCAAATTCCACCACATTTATTCCATTAAAATCAAGAGGCAGCTGCCCAGAAATCTACTGAACTACAGAAGTCAACATTTGTGAAAGTAATAATCTAATGCCTCATGTTTATAAAGTACGTTTCAAATAACTTCTCCAGTCTATTCCTCCTTGCCCTATGCATCTCTAAGACAGTGGGAAGGGCCTATTTTACAAATGAGGAAACTAAGGCTCACAGAAGGGCAGGAATGTTCTCTAAGGTCCACAATCAATCTGAATGGTCCACGTATCATCTAAAGCAATCTTATGTCTCTTCTTTGTTAAGGGAAGTAGGGGATGAAGCTGCTTTGGATTTGGAGTTGAAGTCCTGGGTTTAAATCTCTGGAGGTCCAGTTCTGCCACTGATAAGCTGTGTGACCATAAGCAAGTCCCCTTTTTTGAGTTTTAAATTCTTTGTCTATAAAATGGAGTAATACTTACTTCCTCACAGGGTTAGGGAATTAAATGAAGTAAGGGATGCAAAATTGCTAAGCTAAGCAGGTCTTCCGAAACGTTTCTTCCTTCATCTGCTTCCGTCAAAGGACAAAAGTGGTCAAAACCTAATTAAATGGTTGTGCTCAGGAAAAACACATGTGTCTGGTTGAGACTTGCACTACCACTAGAAAATCAGTAGTAGAAGTTCCAAACTCTCCCTGAATAGGACTAATTGAGGCTCTAGGGAGGGCTGCAACCAGAGGTAAAGTCACCGTAAACATGTCTTCTCTATTTACAGGGGTGAAGAGGTGACCTCTTGTGGAATCTACTTGGGTAGACCCACTGGTGCTTCTGTGCTATTCCTTAGCAAAGCAATTAGTTAGAATGCTCTCCAAAATTAGTCTACTTCAGGATTTTGACATGTTTTAGCATCACAGTACCCTTTAGGAAGCACTATGTGATTTTTTCCAAGCTGAGAATGAGAGGCAAGTCTAAAGGAACTACCTCCACCGCAGGTCTGTCTGTGGGAGTGGTTCCCGATTCCTCTTGGCCCCGTCAGTCAGGAAGTGGATTCTGTTGCTCACTCACATGGAGCTGGGTGAGCTGTATTAATTATTAATATTACTCAGTATAGATTTGTGATTATCTAGTTCCTTGAACCCAAATAAAGACTGTGGAAGCATGAGAAGACAGGAAAAAACAAAGCCATAAGGGGGCTCTTCTTAACATGACTATTGGACAGCTCCAGGTAGGGGTATAAATTGCTCTGAGGAGTGAGATAAAATGGTTCTTTGAACCAGAAGTGCAAACTCTAGGGATTAGACACAAAAATTCAAGAGTTCAAACAATGGTCTCCCAATCTTGTGTTCTGGATCATACTCTATTTTCAAGAACAAATTATAATCACCAAATTATAAGCATGGCCTCATTCTGGGTATAAAAAACCACAAAAACAAAAAGACCTTTTCCCACCCCCTCTCCTACTCATTATGCATAAAAAGGACAATTTTACAATAAGCTAATCAAAGTCAGGAAGTACCTCATTTTCTGCAAATAGCACATCCACTTAAATAATGTGCACATACATAAAGCAGGAGGAAATTATGAAAATATGTAAAAAAGTTCTTGCATAGGGCTCCCATGCATATACCATGCATGTCTCTTAACATCTGCAGAAATGAAATTTCAGCAGCAGTCACCTTCATTCAATGGTCCAAAAATGTTACTTTTGATCGTATTTGTGTAATAAAGGTATAAGCCATGGTAAAGAAGTCATGGATCAAGTTTGCTTCAAAAAAAAAAAAAACCAAACCAAACTCACTGCCATTTAGTCAATTCTACTCATAGCGACCCCTCCTTGGGTTTCTGAGGTGGTATCTCTACGGAAGTAGATTGCCCAATCTTCCTTCCGAGGAGTGGGTGGTAGGTTTGAACCACCAGCCTTTTGGTTAGCAGTCAAATGCTTTAGACACCAGAGCTATAAATCATTTAAACTATGTATTTGCTCTGGGGCAGTTCACACCAGGACCTGAGAGTGGTGGAGTTCTTGTAGCCAATTTTTGCCCAGTGTTTCGTGCCAGAGATGGGTGGAAGGTTGGGCAGTGGGCTGCCCACTGGGCTGCCACAGCTTAAGCATGGGCTGGTCCCATGGAGAGCTGGGGTCATTATCCATGTGTACCTGGGTTCTGCAGTGCCAGCCCCATGTGAAGCTGGGAAGCAGGATGGTGAGGGTGCAAGTGTGCACTAACCTAGCCTCATGAGGCCACTCAGACCCATCTTATCTGAGCAAGAGAGGCTGACTCCTCTGTGCTTGTAGCTCTCGTGTCTGCCCTGTGGTGTCTGCACAGATGGCAGATTCAGCCAACCAGCCAGATGGTGAGGAAGAGTGCATGTAGCTGTGACGTACTGGCCTTGTCTGCCTGAGTGGGCTCTCTGGCCTGGGGTGTGAACGCTCATGCACCTCCTGGGCTGGGGTTGGCCACCTTGGTGAGTGTTATTTCTGGGGTGGAAAAGTGGTTTCTCCCCACATTGGAGAAAGCAGTTTATAGAGCAGGGAAGGAATCCTGCCCAGAGAGGGGCTGCTTTAGAAACTTGAGGGTGGGCTGGTTAAGGGTCTTCTGTGTCGATAGGCACCAAGACAAAGACTTAACCATTAAATCCATTAGACAGACAAAAATAAAAATAGAAATCAAAGTCATCAACATGTAAAACTAACAAACAAACCTGGCATAGTGTACTTACCAAATGTGTGTGGGGGTGCATGGTATGAAAAAAAACAGATAATTTGTGTGATATCTGCATAAAAATACAGTGGTGACTAGAGACCTCAAAAGGAGTTCTGGTGGCATCGTGCATAAGGTATTTGACTATTAACCAGAAGGTCAACGGTTCAATTCCACCAGCCACCACTTCCATTAAAGATTTACAGTCTCGGAAACCTAATGGGGGTTGCTATGAGTTGGAATTGGCTCAGTGGCAATGAGTTTGGTTTTTATTTTTCAAAGAACTCAAAGGAGAAATGAATTAAAAAAGAAAACTCATTAAACGGCCCCAATTCTTTCAAAGAAAAGTCCAAACTCTTCACTGTATAAGTCAATCATCTAGGTAACACTTCCCACTTAAATGTGAGAGAAAGTGGATGAGGATGCAGACAAAACTCAGTGGGAATGGAAAGACAGGGTGGGCTCATTAGGGAAGACTGGGACCTCAGTAACTGCTTGGGGTGTACCTTGAACTTCATGATCAGCTCTTGTCCAATAGTAAAGATAATCACCAAGAAATCCCAATTTGACTACATGGTCTAAGATAGGCCACAACAATGAGCGGGATCAGTCTGAGAAAGTTGGCAAATATTAATTTCTTGGTCTCTGATTTGAAGCCCTGAAGGAAAGAAGATTATACACATCCATTCTTTTCTGTCCAGAGTCAAAGATATTTTAAGCTAATCAGCTATCACCTTATTTATTCTTTCTTTCTCCCCCTTTTCCATTTTAATTCCTTATAGAATTTTCTCCTTGACAACATTTTTCTCTTCCTTCTTGTGAAAATCTGCCAGGCCTGTAAGGTTGCTAGAAAATGCTAACTGCAGATGTGGAGGTTCTGGAGAGGTAAAAGTGAACAAGAGGCATAATATTAGTGACCAAACTTGTTTGGGAACCGTACTTTTTCTTCTTCTGTGACATTTGGTACCTCATTATGAGAGGCAATGTATGATAATCACCAAGACGACAAGAAGAAGATACCTATATTCACTGAGAGCTTACTCTATGTGCCAGGCACCATGCCTATTGCTTATATGTATTATTTCATTTTTATGAGGTAATATCCCATTTTACAAATGAGGAAAATGTGGATCTATAGATCACAGAAAGTTGTTGGGTGTTATCATTTCCCTTAAAACACCTTACCATTTAAAAGGATCTTTAATAATAATTAAACACTGTAATCTCTGTTATGGCAAGGACTGATGTTTTCTACTATCAGCATCAATAGGTGCCCAGTAAAATAGTTGTAAAATGAATGAAAGGAAGCAATGGGCTGGATGTTTTCAATTAGCTAACTCTCTCTTGAGGAGCTCTAGTGGTGTAGGGGTTAAGGCATCTGGTTGCTAACCAAAGGTTTATGGTTTGAATCCACCACCTGCTCGGCAGAAGAAAGATGAGGCAGTCTGTTTCTGTAAAGATTTACAGCCTTGGAGACCAATGGGGGTCACTATGAGTAGGAAGTGACTTGATGGCAGGGAGTTATTTTACTTATTTATTTTTTCCTGTTAAAGTAATTTTAATTTTCTTTTTTTTTAGTTTTATTTCAATAAACAAGATACATTATTTTATTATTTATTTTTTAACTGTATAATTTACTGTGCAGGAGAAAGGAACCGTATGGCACCTTCATTTTAACTTCTTCACTGACACTGTAGCTGACACCCCCTCTAACCTCCTAGCTTCCCCCATCCTTTATTTCTTATTTCCTCTCAGAAGCTACTAAGAGACACACTGAGGGCCCTACAACATGACATGCAGCCACAATAGGCTTTTCTAAGGCAGTCTGTTTGAGGCTGCAGAGAGCCCAGGCTGCGAAGTGTGGGGTAAGTAAGCCTCTCAGAAACTTCCAGGTTTCCTGGCTCCTAGGTCCCCATCTCCTGCCTACTTGGGTGACACAAGGCTGTCCTTTGAAATATTCTCCTTTTAAACCCACATATGGTTTTATGAGACTGAAGGGAGAGACTGTATTTTTGGCTCGTGTGAAATCACCTTTGCTCAAAAGCCCCCTTAATGAGAACTCTTATTTTATGGGGCAGCTGGGAGTGTTATTAAGCTTATTCTATAAATGCGCCCTTGTCTGCTCCTCACATCTTTCTCTATCAATGCTGAAGGCTTACAAAGGGCAAACTGTCCAACAGCAGAAGAGTGTTGAACAACACATACCAGATCCCACTAATGCCAGTCCAGCTAAAAGAGCTGAAAACAAACAAATATAGAGGCACAGAGACTTAGGCAACAGCACGCCCATGATGACAGTGTGCAGAATGACTGGCCAACCAGATTCCCCGTTTCCTCCATATTCCTACTGAAGCCAGAAGGAAAATAGAACTACATTGCAAGGTTTGCTAAGTTAGTAGAAGCTGATGCCTATTGGCGTCTTAAGCCAGGTGAAGGGTTAAGGATCAAGGAGGATATTTGTGTACTATATTCCAGTGAGAACATGCAGTTGCAATCTTCTATAGTTGTGATCTATAAAGAACAAACGGAAACTGTTTATCTGCACAATAGATGCCAGAGTCACAGATGAAGCGGGTGTTAGGAAGGCACTGAAGAGAAACAGAGAGAGAAGTCAGTGGGTATGTCAGCAAGGTACTGGGGGAAGGCAATTAACAGACATAGTCACTCTCATTTATTCCTACCTTCTCCTCATCCCAAGATTTACTTTTCATTAAAGAAAGCTGTTGAAGAGCTTGAAATTGGGAACATTCTTGACATTTGAGGAAAATTCTTTCCACAGTTGAGGGAAATGAACAAATAAGGATAAGAAATTGCCTCAATGCCTTTGTATACCAAACAGGTTACACCAAACACCCTTTCTCTCCATTCTTCAAAATCCTCTTCCTAAGGTGGGGAAAGTACATGTACTGAGCCTGTAAGTCAGATGAGAAGGAGCCTCTCCTGGCCTTGGCAGGTGCCCATCCAGAGTGCTCCCTGGGAGGCTAATACTGAGTGGGACCTGTTCAACCCCCACAACCCCTCCCTCTTGTGCTTCCCCTCAGTGCTGTTCACAGGCAGGTCACGACCCGTGTTAGGGAGAAAGAGGAGATGGACAGAAAGAGTTGGTCATGAACTTCTCAAGGTCTTAACGCTGACTCACAGCAAAGCATTTAGGAACTTGGGCTTGGCATTTTACTGCCATTCCTACCACCCTAAGAGTGCAATCTAGAGAACAGGGTTGTTTTCTAAGTCATTGCTCCACAGGCTTCTGGATTGATGTCAAATCCAAAGTAATTTGGCTTGGTAATTCCTCCTTGTAAGGCTCATTTGGTTATCAAGTCCATCTCACAGCCTTAGTGACCTTAGTGCTATTAAAAGCAAAGTGATGCAAGACCATTTAACACAAATCCCAACCCTGTCAGAAAGTCCTCAGTCAAATGCAGAGCATCTGCAGTCACATCTAGGGGAGTGCTTTGGTTTTCCTAGTGTTCCCATTAAGGATTTATGAGAACATTACCCATTTGCTGCCCAAATGGCCCTGGGCCTTCCTTCTCCCGTCTATTTCTAGTGCCGACCATGGCCTGCATTTCATTTGGTTCCCTGTCTAGCAAAAATTCCCTGAATTCCCTTGGCACTAGGCTGGCAACACATGCACCACAGTCAATAGGCGGCTGCAGCAGGTCTGACTGAACTCCTGACTAGATGAGGCCAAATTGGACACTGTTTTAGGTCCGTACCACTCCATCAGGCAGCTTTTCTTGTTTCTCTTACAGAGTGTTCATTACTTCAGATTGGACACAGTCACTTCTCCTAGCACCAAGACTTAGTTCTGTGCCCAATATGTGATTACAAACACAACAGATGTTTCCTAATAGTTCCAGGAAGATATGGGGTACTGGGCCCTGATGCTTTTATCAGGCAGCTCCACTGGGACTCTGAGAGCAGCAGCTCGGTCTGGAGAACCCAATGTAATAGTCTCTGTTTGAATTAGATAGTTTAAAAGGGAAAGGAAGGTGAAGTGGGTACACTTGCAATGTGACAGGAGGAGGGCTGTGAGAGCTATTTAAATGTAGGCAGTAGGGAAAGCGGAGTATGCAACACAACAACGCAATGCACTGCCGTTGACTTGGATCCGACAAAGAGACCCCTCCTTGGGTTTCTGAGGCAGTATGACTACAGAAGTAGATTGCCCAACCTTCCTTCTGTGGGAAAGGAGAGTAGGAGGCCTGAAATTTGTCCAACTTAAACTTTCTGTGACCAGTGGAACATATAGTACCCACCTACATTTTCTGCCTCTTGGGTTTAGCAGGAAGCTGCTATGCCACTTTCAGTATGTGCTGCCATCTTGTAGGAGCCTGTGTAACTGCATGAATCTGAAGAAATGGGCCTTATTCCACTAACCTCCATACTACAGAGCCCTTGGGAGATAAGTGTCCCGCTAATTATATCAAAATTCCTATTTCCACAAAATTTTTTCATTTCATTCAAAATGACTACTGAAAATACATGGTTCCAGCAAAAAAATTCAAAGCAGAAAATAATTCAGTCTTAGAAGGGTAAAAACCAGACACAGGTAAAATTTGCATTTTGGGTCTGGCAGGGTCAAAACTTTTCTTTCTTGCTTCAAGAACTTAGGGAAAAATCACCTTACTCATTTTCTACATATTAAGAAAAAGAAGGCTGGTCCTAGCAGAAGTTCTCAAAGCTGGGAATCGTCAATGTCCTTGGAGCTCTTGGGGACCTAACGCACCAAGAAAAAAAAAAAAAAAAAAAAGCCTCGGTGCAAGAGAGATGGCCAGCCTCAGACAGTTAGATAGATCCTTGGCATCTCAGTCCCAGAGTGGCCACACAGTACTTACTTTACCTTCATCCCTCCTTTGTCTGATCACAATTTAAATGGTGTATCTGTCACAATACCTAGAGGGCAAGTTAAATCTCCATGTGACAGAGTGTTACCCTTTAAGCATAAAAAGAATAGGATGCTAACACTATCTAGATTAGAAAGAAGGGGATGAAATCCTATCTTTTCAAGATCAGTAGAAGGAAGAGTATCTTTTTTTCAAGAAAAATCTATGGAGGTAAGCTCACCACAATATAATGAACTTTCTAAACTATTATTTTCACCTGTGTTTTACCTGTAGTGGAGACCTGAGCATACATACAAGTTTGTACTCTGTTTTTTCACACAGGCAGTTCCCACTTTCTTCAGAGTTGTTATAATTACTTCTAATGGCTGCATAATAATTTCCTCTACTGACAGCAGCCAAGTGCGTGCCAGTGTCTTGGTGCACCCTTGGCTGACTGTGAGCAGCCCTTGTTAGATAACCAGGCCATCAGGAGTGCTGGTTAGGTGCTCACAAGCAGGACTCCTCTGCTCACGGCATGATCTGCTCTGGTAAAGGTGATAACGCTGGCTCTGAGGACCGCAGTGCCCACCCCTGAGGATGAGCCCATGCACAATGATAAGACAGGCCAACAGTCCCACTCATACATGACCTCCAGGACTCCCCTGGCTGGAAGCAGGCTGGGCTCCCTGGCTCTATGAAGCATCAGGCACAGAAAGGCCACCCGGCCCACAGTGTCAAAGCCCACAGTTTGTGCTGGCCGGGTTTCCAACCGAAGGGCCTGTCAGAGGTGAGTTATAAAAATGATGAATGGCTGTCACATTTCCAACGCTCTGGCTGATTTAGGGAGCTATTGGCAGGCACATCACTCCCAGCATGTCAGCCAGTTAATTACTTCCAACTTTATCTTTCTTGTCAACACTTCTTGACAAATTGGCCATTATCTTTTTATTCTACAACAATGAGCACTGCTCCTTTTCTGGTGATGCCTAGAGGTTTTTCACCCCCTTTCTGCTCCTTCACATCCAAAATGAAATGAAGAGCTCTGAGAGAGATTATTAGAAAGTAGCTGTCAGGAACAGAAAGGGGGAAAAGGAGCAAAATGGGGAGGGGGCTGGCAGACTGAACCCAACACTAATTTTTATCTACCTTGACTCCAAATGGTTGATATTTTGGGTAGAATCCTGATTTCTTGGCTTCTGAATCTCCAAGAGCTCTGACTCAGTCTACTGAGGGATAAAGTTGGGAAACATTTAAATGAGCTGGTACCTAGTGTTCTGGCAGCTTCTAATGCTCCACATTTAATTGTATACACAGATGTGAGCTGCTCTTCTACTCCATTAAGGAGTTAGGCCACATCACTGAAATACTGATGCTTATTCTGGGATCAGAGGAAAGAAAAGATACGCCTATCTTCTTGGAAAGGAAATGCTTACAGAAGAGGACCATGGCACACTATAATTGGATTACAAAACGTGCAGCCAGTGAGATGTCCAAAAGAATTTGGAAAGAACTGTGGTGTCGCTGCTGATACAGTTCCTCTTTGCCAGGACACACCGTGTTAGAGGCAGCCACGGGCAAGCACCAGCACCTTCCATACTTTAGTAGTTCTATGATGCATACTTTTTTCATACTTTAACATCTCTGAAGTCAGGATCTAGCTTACAATTCAGGTTTCACAGAACTGTGACAACCCTTACTTGCCAGCAGAGCCCCCAACACACCCCTGCAAAAAATAAAACAAAACTCACTGGCATGGAGCCGATTCTGACTCATAGCGACCACTATCTTTGGGTTTCCGAGGTAGTGTGTCTGCAGGTCTTCCTTCTGTGGAGTGGCTGGTGGATTTGAACCGCCAACCTTCAGCTTAGCAGTCAAATGCCGTAAGCACTACACCACCAGAGTACTGTAGTGGTACATAAATATCAGAAGCGGCTTCTCTAACTCACCCTAAGAGTAACTAACTAACTAACTCATTGCTGTCGAGTTGGATCTGACTCAGAGTGACCCCTCCTTGGGTTTCTAAGGCAGTAACACTGTAGAAGTAGACTGCCCAATCTTTCTTCCAAGGAGTGGCTAGTGGGTTTGAACTGCTAGCCTTCTGGTTAGCAGTCAAATGCCTTAGTCCCATTAATTCTAAGGTCTTCTTGAGGATGGGGTAGAAGCTGTGGAAGAATAGAGGTTTATTACTGAAATACAGCAACTTCCCCTTTAGAAAGGTCTGGAGCTGCAATCAAAGCCCCTCTGGCCTTTTAGTCAGCTTTAGCAGAAACCCCAGGACTCCTCCCTTCTTACAGTTCCTCACTGATGGCCAGCTCTCTGTACTAAAAAAGAACATTTGTAAGATGTTCTCAAGGCAAACTCTTACACAGTGAGCCCATAGGAAATCCTCAGAACAGGCAGAGGTAGGTCTATACTGCACTGAGTACTGGTGAGGAACTCGACTTCTTGGGTCTGGGTGAACAGAAGGGAGAATTAAAGAAAAAGGCTAGAAACTATAACCATAAAGTTACAATCTGTGCTTCTGCTTTTGCTCACAAAGGGTTTCCTTCATCTTCCCACGCAGTGCTACTTAGACCTTTCCAACGAGGTGCAGATGACTAGAGGTACCCTGGCACTGTTGCAGTCAGCGTGAACCCAGAGGTTTGCAATGTGTTTTTGCCAAGAAGCGAGTAACTCTGAGCAGATCCTTACCTCACTGGTTTTTTTTTTTTTTTTTTTTTTTTCCCCCAAGCAGAGTGCGGGAAGAGATGAGGAGGCTGTACCTTTTCTGGAAGCCAAGAAACAACTGTAAAAACAGGACTTAGACTTCCAAGTAGTGCAATAGCAGCATCTTGGGAACATGTGTTTAGAATTAAGACCTGAGAATGGGTTTTGTTCACCCATCGAGCCCCTCACCTGGAGACCATACAGCCCAGTCGCCCTGGCCATTCACTGGTTGCTCAGGGCATAACTGGCTTGGGTTCTCTGACATTCTTAAAAGACGACAGGTCTGTTTTTCAGTCAGTGCTGCCTTGGTCCCAGTCGCAGGGGTCCAGCCCAAAGGCAGCACTGCAGTTCACTGGACGGCTTGGGGCCTGGGTTCCTGATCTGGTGCTGCTACTCCTGGCAGGATCTTGTCTCTGGCTGAGAGCATGGTACTGAAATTGCAATGTAACGGCATCTGACTCCTCTTTGGGGACATAGAAGATTTGTTAAGTTCCTGGATAAATTATAAGGAATATAGCTGCCTAGAGATAAGGCTGTTTTTATGGGGGCATGTTACTTTCTTTGTTCTGTCTTCAACTGCATGTGGACCCTCAGGCTATGACGAAAGTTAACTGACAGCTACAGTTGGAAGTAATCAGATATGCCGTAGTGCCTAAGGCATTTGACTGCTAACCAGAAGGCTGGCGGTTCAAATCCACCAGCCACTCCTCAGAAGGAAGGTTTGGCAATCTACTTCCATAGAGATACCACCTTGGAAACCTAAGGAGGGGTCACTATGAGTCGAATCAACTTGACGGCAATGAGTTTTTGGTTTGTTTTTTTGTGGAATAAGCAGAAGCAGGACAAAACCCTACACCAATTGCTCTGTGGTCTTCTTGCTGAAATTCTTTATACATAGTAAGGAGAGACAAAAATTAATGG
>NW_006921681.1:8126129-8143905 GCF_000298275.1 Orycteropus afer afer
TATCAAAAAAACCAAAACCAAATTCACTGCCATCGAGTTGATCCCGACTCATAGCAACCCCTCCTTGGGTTTCTGAGGCACTATGCCACCAGAGCTCCCTATGTACCTATGTAATACTATTTAATATGCTGGATGCAGACTACAAATCGGACACTATGCCAAGTATTTGACATGAATTATGTATTTGAAAAAGAAGCTTCCTAATAAAAGTAAACGTATGAGCAAGTAAGTATACACACAAGTGTACAGCCTGATGAATTACCACAAAGTGAGAAAACACCCTTATAACTACCATGTAGACAAAGAAATGGAACAAAATACATTGTCAGAATCTCAGAAACACTACAGCCTCCTCCCAGCCCTAGGTTCCTTCCTCATCTCCAGAGATAACCTACTTTCTAACTCCTAACTCAACTGGTTAGTTCTGCCAGTTTCTGAACTCAGCACAACATTGTTGGTGAGGTGCATCTTTGTTGTGTTTGTTTTTTCTTTTTAGCTGAATAGGATTTCACTGTATGAAAATACCGCAACTTAACTCATCTTACTGTTGATGAACATTTTGGTTGTGTTTGCTTCTGGGCTATTATGAATGGTGTTACCATAGACATTCTTGGACATTTTTGGGGTATGCATGCTCATGTTTCTGTTGGGAAAATATCTAGAAGAAGAACTACTGGGCTACAGGGTATGCCCAGTTTTTTTTTTAGAAGCTACAGCCAAATTGTTCTGCAAAGTGGTTTTCCCAACATACATTTCCATTGGCAGTGTACGTACGTGACTCTCAATTGCTCCACAGCTTCATCAACACTCGGTATTTTCGGTCTTTTTAATTTAGACATTTTGGTGTGTAGTGGCATTCTAGCAAGGTTTTTTCTTGGTGTGCAGTGGCATCTTATTATGGTTTTAATATTCATATTGATGAGTGAGTTGAGCAAGTTTTCATGTGTGTATTGGACTTTCATATATCCTCTTTTGTGAAACAAGTGCCTGTTCAGATCTTTTGCCAATCTTTTCACTGAGCTAATTTTATTATTATTATTGTTAATCAATTTCTTTACTCTGGATACAATACATATAAGAGTATATACAGGAAATAGCTCTTTATCTTTTCATTCCCTTTTGCCTAAGGCACTTGACTGCTAACCAGAAGGCTGGCGGTTCAAACCCACCAGCCACTCCTCGGAAGGAAGGCTGGGCAATCTACTTCCGTAGTGATACCACCTTGGAAACCCAAGGAGGGGTCACTATGAGTCAGGTCTGACTCGACGGCACATAACAACAACAACAATGAACAGAAATGACTATATTTTTTTTGCATTTATTGATGTTTTCCTTTGTAGTTAGTGTTTTATGTGTCTCATGTAAGAAATTTTTGCCTGTCTCAAGATGCTAAAGATAATCTCCTATGTCATACTTGAAACTTTATTGTTTTCACCTTTCACATTTAGAATTTTATTTCTTCTTGACTTGATTTTATGAATGGGTATGGGCTGGGGATCAAGAGTCTTTTCCCTTCCCATGGTTATCTAGTTGACCCAACAGCAGTCTACTGAAAAGACAGTCCTTTCCTCACTGTTCTATGGTGCTACCTTGTCATAAATCAAATTCACATACATGTGGGTCTGTTTCTGGACATTCTACTATGTTCCGTTTGTCTAGTTGGCTATCCTTTTGCTAACACCACACTCTCTCAATTATTTCCTCCAGCTTTATGATAAATCTTGATGTCTTAGTGTAATTCCTCAAAATTAGTTTTTCTCATTCAAGAATGCTTTGACTACTCCTAATCATTTGCTTTATTTAATCCTCACAAAAATTTAACTTACTCCTCACAAAAATCCTATGAAATAAGATAGTTATAATCTCCACTTCACAGATTGGTGAACAGATACTCAGAGAAATAAAGTAATTTGCCCGCAGCCATACAGCCAGTGAGTGTTGGGGAAAGACTGAAACCAAGTACTTAGATCTAAACTTCATATACTGTCCTCTAACTTCTAAAGTCATATGACTCTGTCAGGGCATTTAACAAGAATGCATTACAATTTTAAGAAATTCTAATGTTTTAAACTACCCACTTTTCTAGTTAAAAGTCTTGTCTGGTTGCTACAAAAAGCCACTTTCCTGGTGAGACTCAGAAAAATAGAGCCACCATAAATAAAAGCTTCCTTGGATTCCTGCCACTGCCCCCCCTTCTCTAGGCGGTCGTCTGGATTGTACAGCATCTGTGCCTGCACAGCCCGTTCCGCCTGCTCCTCTCTACTGCTAAGTCCTCCACCACTCCTCTCCTTTTATTCTTAAGCCACATACTTGACTACTTGTGTTCTCTTGCTAAGCCCAGGTCTTCTGTGGAGCTATACCTCCACTCAGAACACTCTCTCCTACTCCTGGCTACCTGCTCCTTTTTCTTTCAAATCTGGGCATCGCTTTCCTCAAGAGGCATTTCCAGACCTCACCTGGGTTGGGCACTCCTCTTCCTCTGTGCCCCATCCTAGAAGTCACACTGTCCTAGAGTTCAGTTGTCTGTCTCTCCATCTATATTATAAGGAACTGGAGGATGGGCTGGCACTGTTGCTGTGTTCAGCAACCTGCATAGTGCCTAACAGGACAGATGTTTGCTAGAAAATCCCGAAAGAAACCAGAGACATACTTTTTTCTTTTTGCTATGTGATGTAATCAAATAACAGACTCTAAGATGAAGCCTGAGAGAAATAATTTCTAATAGGTCTAGGGCATGCTGCTTGGCAGAAGCGGCAGATTAGAAGACTTAGGGAAGAGATGGAAGTACTTTCTGTGAAGGACTTGGGCTTTCAGTTGAGACAGAACAAGATCAAGTAATTGAACGATCAAATATTGAAAGGATACACACACACACACATAGTAAGGCAAATTGTGACTCATTAAAAAATTTCAGAAGCAGCGAAATGTTATATGAAATATACAATTAAACTAACAAGACATGTTCTGAGATTTAGTCATTCAACAAACTCTGAGAGTTTGGTGCTTAGGGCAGCTACTTCTCTTGCTCACCATCTTCAAAGTGATGGTTTAAGGTAGGTAGGGGCAGGAAAAATGGGGTAGTTTCTCCAATGGTGATATTTTCAGGAGAATGAGACATGACACTCTTACTTGAATAGAAACCAAGAGCAGATCCAGGCCTAGAGCTCCATAATCCTCAGCCTACTTGACATGCTTTCAGCCCTTGGTGCCAACCCAAAGGGAAAAGAGCACAAACATGGTGAAATTTTTGAAAGCCTCTAGGTTAACCAAAAGCTAGCTAGCTTTTTTCATTAAGAATATATTTCTGTAAACATCGTCCCATAAGTACCAAACTGACCCTTGTTTACAACCATTAAAATGGAGAAAAGGAAAAACTATCTGCTCTCCAATCCAGGTTTTCCATATTCTCAGTTAATTCACATTTTCATGGTCAGTCTGTTTACTGAAAGACAGAAACGATTAAGTGCATCTTAAAGAAGGGAAAAACACTCTAGTCCTCCACATTCTTCATGGTTTCCTCTGTTGGCTTTGATGCTCAACACAAGGGCTTACTTTTTCTTCTTTTAGAAATTCAGAATCTAGGACATCATGGGGCCACTGGTGTTGTGAGGAACAGATCCTCTTTTGGCATGAGAGATTCCATTAATTAGCTATTTTTCTCAAAATTCTGGGGAGTTTATTGACATTTGGGCAGTTTAGGCAACTTAAAAATAAAATCTTCAAACAACTTAAGAAAAGTTTCCATCTTCAACTTATGCCTTATGTTAGAAATAAATTTCCAGAAAATGAATGTCAGAGACTAGGCACTCATGCTGAACGCTAGATGCTTCCACTTCAAATTTATAACCCCCCTCCTATCTACCTTAGAAAGGATTGCTACATGGATTGCAAACATGAATGACCGATTCATTTTCTGCCCAGATATAAAAATCTATTTATAATATTTTCCTATTTGGGCGGTGGGGGTGGGGTGGGGGAGCAACTAGCGGGAAGCACAAACAAAAAGCTGGCTAGGAGTCCATCAAGTTCTGTTCTCCTTTCACTCTGTTGCCAAACATGAGCTCTAAGGTAGCAGGGCTGTGTGTAACACTGTATATGGCTATATGGCCCACACGCTTTTATGGTACACAGTTTAAGCTCAGTTTCACTGATAACTAGACCACCCTGAAGAACACCTTGGAGTTTAGCTGACTCTGTAAGATGCCAACAACTTGGGGCCAGGTTCTCGTCAGTGAAATGAACTCTAAGGAGCTAAGGTTATAGTGTACATCTGGGCTAGACATTAACAAAGAGGGAGCAAGGGCTGGCAGTTTAGAATCTTTTAAGCAGGAAGACAAGTTGCTGTAGGGTGCCAACAACCTCCTTATACCATAGTAGGCAAAGGAGACTAGGGCTATTACACAACAAACCCCAGTCCACTTTGATGCCCTTTGGGTTAGAGGAGAAAAAAAACCATTTGGGAAATGCAGCTGCCTGAACAGAAATTCATTTCTGAGACACTAAAAGCTCTGATGGGAAAAGGGCTCTGGGGATTATGGCCGGGAAGGAGAGCTGTCCTGGCGTCAGCCAGTGGGTGAAGGACCCAAACTGAATGTCAACATTACAAGTAAATCTGCTTCCGTGGCTCCATCACATGGAAATAGCAAATACAGAGTTACTGTGTTAAGAACAGAGGAACTTTTGTACACATTCTGAGTGAAAAGCTTATTTTAATGATGTTTGCTGAAATCCCAGGTTTTTTACATCTGTTTTCAAAGGAGAAGTGTCTTTCAAATATGGTACATAAAAAACAGCCCTATTTTCAATACAAAATCATAGATCGATAGATATACTAATTTCAAATTGCAAAATATATTGCACAGGAAGAGGGAAGTGATACTCTGGATATAGGTTTAATTGGTGATAAGGATTCTCTTGTCTGTATTTAAATATATTTCCCAAGTTCTGAACCATGAGCCTATATTATTTTTATAATAATAATAATAAAATTATACTGTCCTCTTCTCTTCCCAAAGATGGGCTTGTTCTCTGTTCTGCCTAGAGACTGATGAAAGCATGGGGGACCAGTCCAGACCATGCTTGGCACTCCTGAGTTTTCACCTCTGCTGTAATGTCCTGACACCTCCTAGCAAAATGTCAAGTATGAGAAGCTAATACTGGCCTACTTTTTTGCTGAAGGATGAAGTACTTAAAAAGAAATAAAGACAACAGAGTAAAACCTGTGGAAATAAATTACAAAATCTTTTCTTTCTAATTCCTAAGAGATTTATTTTATCCTTCTATTTCTAGAATTTTTCTAAGTGGGACCTTTTTGAACATGAGATAGGGTTAGATTCAGGGAGAATGAACATTTTGTTAAATACTGAATGATGATCAGAGAAAGGAATGAACAGCTTAGTTAAAAGCACATTCAGCAGGATACCAAAATATAGCAGAGCCTCGTATAAACAGCATGGATTACATTAACAGGCCTCCCTGGTTGAATAGAGTCTTATTCCCAACTCTTTTTCCCTACCCTACCCTCACCCCATGGTTATATAACCTTTAGAACGGAATTTGGAAATTCTTCTGACCCTGTCCTGCTTACTGATAGAGCTGAGCCAGTGGCTGGCAAGGGCATAATCTAATAGGCAAATCTGGAAACACACCATTTTGCAGTCCTCTTGTCTCAGCCCAGAGACTGTGCAGGCAAGGAAAGAAAGACTCGGCCCTGTATCCCTCCTCCCCTCCTCTGGCCTAAGTTTACGCTGACTTCACTCAGCAGGCACCTGACCCTCCCAGATGAGCTGGGAGGGGCTAAAGCGCTGTGCTATGCATGGACATGGTGGGGTGGAGGTGCAGGCAGCAAACGATATTTAAGATGCGGAGTTGGTAGAGCATTCAGGCTGAGGAAGAAGGGCTATAGGATACCCAGTTAAGGTCCACTTTCAGAAACTGAAGCTTGGAAGAGGCTAAGAAAGAGCAAGGAAGGAAAAGAAACCAACAAAGTGGCTAGATAGTCAAGAGTGAGTGTAAGGGTATAATTTGCCACAGCTTTGCAAACCTTAACTGGGCATATCTAGATTCCCCCCCCCCCCCCCCCCCCAAAGGAAGATTCTCCTCCACCCAGGTCCAAGAACGATGCTGAAAAAGACACCCTCTGCTATGACCTGGCTCTGCATTTTCATTGTGGCCTTTGCCAGCCACCCTGTGTGGCCGCAGAAGCCCACTACGCGTAAGACAGCTGGACAGCTCAAAGTGGCCGCTTGCTGTGAGGAGGTGAAGGAGCTCAAGGCCCAAATCGCCAACCTGAGCAGTCTGCTGAGCGAACTGAGCCAGAAGCAGGAGAGAGACTGGGTCAGCGTGGTCATGCAGGTGATGGAGTTGGAGAGCAACAGCAAGCGCATGGAGGTGCGGCTCACAGAGGCTGAGGGCAAGTACTCTGAGATAAACAACCAGATCGACATTATGCAGCTGCAGGCAGCACAGACAGTCACACAGACCTCGGCAGGTAAGAAGGACGTGTCTTCATGCTGCTCACCACCCTCCCCCTCAAACAGCACTGTTTTTAGATAACTTGGGAACTGCAACAATTACTAGGAGTTCTTCTTGGATACATGAAACTGGCTCTATTCTCCCCTATAGTAAAGGCTTGAGGAGTTATTTCTTTTGTTGGTTCTAATTTCTGTAAATTTACCCAGGACCATCATGGGTCTCTTTTATTTACACAATGTTTCCACAAGTTAGAAAGGTGTGAATTATCATCTTGAACCACAGAGAGAGTATATGTTTTGTTCAAAGTCACACAGCAAGCCTTAGAAACAGAGTTCATGTCTTCCTGGGTTGGTCTATTTACACTGCTTCCTTACCAAGAAGAGCTGACAGGCTATATACCCTCCATCCCACAGAAGGAGGAATGAATGCCAAAACCTGATGCTCTGGAAGCAAAATTTTGCCAGAGATAGTTCTCTGGTGCCCCTAAGATTTAGTTGGGATGGACATTAATGGAATTTTGGGTCCTCTCTTTGCAACCTGTCCTCTTGCTGGCACAGAATTAACTGTACAGACACTGCCTACAACTATTTGAAGAATGAATGCTTTTTGTTCAGGAAGGGATGGGTTCTTCAATTCTAGTATTTGTTTTTCTCATGGTCTCAGATAAAATTCTCCCAATATAGGAAATAACAAAATGCTATGCTAAAATGTGGATTCTCAAAGGTCAAAATTAAGATACAGTTAATGTCTTCTTTTGCATAATAACATGCAGTTTCTGGCTGGCTTGGCTCAGGAGGGCTCAGAAATGAATTTATGGTTCATAAGTGAATTTTGTTTTCTAAAATTATCAGGAAATGAACAGTTGTAAGGGACATATTGTACAGACATGTCATTTCTTGCTGACACAAAAACTTATGGGCACCTTACAAACCAAGTCAAGAACAAAGAAATGATTAGCTTCGGGCATGAGAGCTGGTTCTAAAGAGTAAGTCACTAATGACCGTACCCTTAATCCCAATGAAGAAAAAGTTTTAGCATAAAATAAGCTTGAAAACTTGGTTATACAAACCAATGTGGAATAATAACTTTTTGAACATTTACTTTCAGACCCTCAGTTTGGGATAGAAAGGTATTCTCAGGCCATTTTCCAGACAAGTGAGTCCTGAGTTGGTCTGTGAGATGAAACCAGAAAGGCAGAAGAGCAGGCCAGACAGGAATCTGACCACGCAGCTTCTGCGCCTCCAAACGTGACTTTCTCACCACCCAGCAGGGAGTATCTTGGGGGTTAAATGCAGCTCTTCTACGAGGCTTCTTAATCTTCTTGCCCAGGAGAAGATTCCTTATTTTCCTTCCCTATTACTGGCTTTATACTCTGTAAGGCACCACTTTTATACTCTGTAAGTAGATAGCCCCTTGGAGAAAGCAGTAAGTTGAGATGTTTTCATCAATAAAAGGACATGAAGAACTCTGATGGCAAAGGAAGGGTACCCCTAATTCTCCTCCCCTACTGTGCTCTGCAGAAGAACCAAGCAGCCTTTGACAACTCCTATGGCAGAAGTGTTACTTCCTGCCATCTTTGTGCTCTCTTCTAAGGCCCCACCCAAGAAATGAATCCCAAGACATATAGGGTGGGACATCTCCTGGACAGTAAGATTTCTTGCTCTCTGAATCCCATCATGGAAAGCTGTCTCTCCCACAATGCTCTTTGATATTGGGAACGGGGATACAAAATCTGGCATAAAGCAACAGCCCCAAGGGCCAAGGAAGCATTTAAATCAAGCCCAGAGTGAAAATCTGCCTGTCCATGCTCTCATTTCCTTGTTTTAATAACATTGCCAGGGGAGGGCCTCAAAGGGTTCCTTAGGGCATTTTCATTCTTATTTGAGACTCTTGTAGTGTTAAGACTAAGCAGGGACAGATAAGATTGTAAAAATCTATCTCCCTTAATTAGGGTCCTAGTTGACAGGAGACATTACCCTCTGAAAACCAGCAACCATAACCAACCAACCAACCAACAGTAACAAAACCACATGGTATAAGATACTCATAACTTAACTGCTGACAGAGGCTGGCTGGCTGAAAAATCTTAAATCTATTTAACAGGGCCATCTGTTATGATAAATGTCAGGAACCATGACCCTCACACATTGTAACATTTCTAGAATTCAGAGTTTAAGACTACAGCAGAATAATTGTAGAGTTAATCTGAAATCCCATTGTCCCCAAATTGTCCCGTTGATGCTATCCAGGTTAAGGGCTTCCCCACCTCTTGCTGAAGCCAAAATGCAACTCCTCTCATCTCCCTAGTCCACCTTTCCCAAATCCAGACACTGTGTACTAATTAACACTGATCATGGTAGGAATGAAGCCTCCATTTTTAAACATTCAGTTTAGATGTGGCAGGAATGGTCCATATGCTACAGAGCCCCTGAGTCTGGATGCTCACCCCTGTGGTTTGCTCCCTTTGTAGATGCCATCTATGACTGCTCTTCCCTCTACCAGAAGAACTACCGCATCTCTGGAGTGTATAAGCTTCCTCCCGATGACTTCCTGGGCAGCCCTGAACTGGAGGTGAGGTCCACTACAGCACGCTGCCTCAGAACACAGATGTTCCACCATCTGCCCTCCACCCCTCAAAGGGATGGAGACAACAGGGGTTATTTATAGTCTAAAACAGGAAAGCAAACATACCAAATACCAGAGAGCTGGCCACTCAAAAATCCAGGCATCTGTTATGCCCCTTTAAATCAAAATCAACTAAACACCAAACCTTTAACATGTATTAGATACTTCTTATAACCACCAGATTATTAGTTTAAATCTTCTGCTCTGTCCTAGGGCAGTTATTCTTTAGGGAGGGGAAAGGAGAGATCATGAAGGGGGCATATCAGAAGTACCCAATTTTCTTTCCTGCAAACTATATGTATATCACACCTCCCCAATTCTGATAATCCTCCTCAGTAAACCACTGCTCTGCCTTGGTTTGCCAACAATGAAATGCTGGTGTAGAGTACCAGTGTGTACATCCACTGGATCAACGAGTGGGAAAGGTTGGAAGGCCTGCCCACATACTCCTGACACCAGCTTCTCCTAGTCCCTGACCCAGCATCCTCTGTTCCAGGTGTTCTGTGACATGGAGACTTTAGGTGGCGGCTGGACCATCATTCAGAGACGGAAGAGTGGACTTGTCTCCTTCTACCAGGACTGGAAGCAATATAAGCAGGGCTTTGGCAGCATCCGTGGTGACTTCTGGCTAGGGAACGAGCACATCCACCGGCTCTCCCAACGGCCAACCCGGCTACGTGTGGAAATGGAGGTGAGCATGAGCCTGGGCCCCCGGGACTGTAGCAGGGTCGCCACACACAGCTGTGTACAACCCTAGGGTACTAGTCTTATATTTGTGTTTTTATTATGACGAGTTTCCTGTAGGTTGCAAGTACATTTGAGGAAAAACAGCTTCTTTTCCCGTTTTACACAAAAGCAGGGCTGTAGGCTGTATAAAGAGGAGGCTTGGCCCAGGCCCTTGAAGTGCTAACATTACTGATACTAGTGGTACCCCTTGTCAAAGGCCTGGAATCATGTACTATATATTCTCACATTCCTCTTATAACACCTCTAAGTAGGATGAACAAACATACAGACAGGGAAGTGAAAGAATAAAGAACGAGAGACTAATCAAGGTCATATTATGAATCAGGAGAGGAGTGTTCTGAGTCCCAGGTTGGTATGGAGCAGAGGGGAGCAAGTTATAAAGGCTAACTAGATTCACAGCTATACAAAGAGGTGGCTGTGGGGCTGGGATGGTCTGAAATGAAGCCCTGCTGCAGTTACCCGAAGGCTCTGTCTCCTGCCTGACAGGACTGGGAGGGCAACATGCGCTATGCCGAGTACAGCCACTTTATTTTGGGCAATGAACTGAACAGCTACCGCCTCTTCTTGGGGAACTACAGTGGCAATGTGGGGAACGACGCTCTCTTCTATCATAACAACACAGCCTTCAGCACCAAGGACAAGGACAATGACAACTGCTTGGACAAGTGTGCACAGCTCCGTAAAGGTGAAATGGGGGGGTGGGGAAAGGAAGTTCAGGAATATGCCTGTAAGCCACTTGAAGAGAAAGCATGAATTATAACTACATACAGGTGGCATTCTCTATGGTACCTTTGCTCCAGGTTCTCATTGCTTACCTACTGTTTAAAGAGCAACAACAACAAATCCCTGAGGTCTAGGCTGTCATCACTTTTCAAGGGGAGGATACTCTTAGCTTACTTTCGTTTCTTGTGCCAGGTGGATACTGGTACAACTGCTGCACAGATTCCAATCTCAATGGAGTTTACTACCGCCTCGGAGAGCACAGGAAGCACCTGGATGGCATCACCTGGTACGGCTGGCACGGATCTACCTACTCCCTCAAAAGGGTAGAGATGAAAATCCGCCCAGAAGACTTCAAGTCCTAAAAGGAGGTCTTCTGGGGAGCAGGGCTGCAGAGATGGAGAAAGACGGAAACTGGGCAGGGGCAGAGGAGGGGAGAAAGAGCATAGAGATAGGGTGGGGATGGAAAACAACCTGCAATCTCCAATAAGAGAGTGCTCTGAGAAGCACAACAAAATGATACGTACCAAGGATGCTATGACAAATGGGACAAGAAGGTGTTTAAACACAGTGGGTCCTGAGACAGACTTCTCAGGGGCCAGACTGAGGAGCTCTCTGCCAGTAATTCCCTAACAAAGTAGCAGCTTGTCTCTTCCACAATATTTTTCTGTGAAAAAACATAATTGTGAAGTCACTTTATCCATTTTCTCTAAGGCCTACATTATGTGAAGGGTAGGAAACAAATTCCTTTGCTAAAAAGAACTATTTAATTTCGATTCTCAAGGGAGAGGTCTTGGGTACTAGAGAAAGGATGGAAAGAGTGTGGGGGAGGAACGGAGTTTCTATTTTTAAATCTAGTAAAATTATCTTTAGTCTTTACATTTTTAATTAAAATACAAAAACTGTTCTGCTAGAGGTGAGCTGACCCAGGTGGGAACTGGGCCTTGCATCACAGTGCACCACTGGAGGGAGCGCCTGGGGCTAGCAGTCTCAGGGGAGCACCAAAGGTGTAGGTGTAAGCGCCTCACAGACCTTCGCACAAAACTGCCTTCAAACATTCAGAGTCAACACAGATTCAATTCCTTATTTACTTTGTGAGTAAAGGGCTCAACAGGCTTCCTTTATCTTGCTTGTAAGACATTACTGAAAATAACGGTAGATGGCGCTGTGGTTAATAACTCATGCTATACATAAGCACTTTGCTTTATAAAAATATTATAGTTTGTGTTTCAAATATTCAAAGTTTCTTTTTCCTTTCACAATAAATTTAAACTTGGTTGCTTTCTTTTTTAATTCTTACTATTATCACTTAACAGTATTGCTAAAGTTTTAAGTAAAATATCAGACGATGAGCAAAGGGAAAGAGTTTGTCTCAGTATTCCGGGAAACAAGGGAGAACAAGGACCCAAAAAGAAAAGGTGAGGGGCAGAAAGGGCAGCCGATGCTGACAATAGACCGTGGCCCACCCAACTAACCCCCCCTAGTCACTGCCACCACATTCATCACAAGGTTTCAAAATACTTTGCAAACAAACACTCCTACTTCCTACTTGATTAAATTAAAACACAGAGAGAAGGAAAGCATCCTTAACCATAACTGGTATCATATAATTCGGACCTTTAGGAAGCTATTTTTCTTTTTCTAAAAAGAACCATTCTTTTGAGCCAGTCAGTGTAAGGCAAGTCATTATTCTCACTCAATATTTGCTACTGTACCTATAATACAACTGATTGTTGAAGCTCTATTTAAGCTTTAAAAGTAAGAATCTGGGGATTTTCAAAGGAATAAGCAAAGTGAGAGAGAATGGCATGGGGGTAGGACTTCCCATGGGAGAGGCGTCCAATAGCAACTTCCTAGGGGAGGCAGAGGAGTGAGAGATGCTCAGCAGCCAGCACAACAGAGCCAGGGAAGAGATGGGGAAAAGATGAGGGCTGCGAGGAGAGGAAGAAGAGAGCAAGAATACATCCAGTTGCCCAGCTTGGCACAGGATCCTCTGGATGCCCAAAGCGGAAGGAGCATTTATCACTCTTCTCTGTAATCTTCTATACATCCCACAACTCAACAAAGGCTGAGGCTCTTAAGTCAGCCTCTGTGATTTACTTTACTCTTCTGGGAGGAACTTGTCAGAGAAAGGGGCAGAGGGAACAGGGAGAGCAGCTGATAACAAATGCACGGAATATCCTCCAACCCATTTAACCTGCAGTGGTGCAGGTGGATGATGGGTACCAAAGATTCAGAGATGAGAGCCCAGTGTCATCTCCGACCTTAACGAAGACATGTTAGGAACCCAAAGGAGAGCGCAGTGTTGCTCTCAGAGGTAAACAACATTTTGCTCTGACCAGGTTTATGAAGATATGTGAGACAAAATAGCACAGAAAAGAACAGAGCTGTGCAGAAAAAATGAACAAATCAAGCCCAACAGGCAGCTGCCAGAGCTGTATGTTCACTAATTTTAATTTTGTACATGTCTCCATCAGAAAATTTAATAAAGGGGGTCACATGCAGGGGTTAGGCAGTGATGGAGAAAGAAAAGCAGGCCCTAGACCATACCCTAATGCTATGTGCTAACCTAGTAAAAGCCCCACAGTGGTGTGTGTGGGTGTGTACATGTGTGTATATGTGTGTGTGTTCCCACATAATTGAATACACGCTTAATCTTCTGTTCCCCTAAGAAGCAATTACACTTACTTATCTATATGAGCTTTGAGGAGACAGGAATTGCTTCAATGTGGGCTGTTTTGAGGATTACATGCGGGATTTAATTTGTCCTGGAGTAGAAGGTGAAAATGTCAATAGGTAGGAAAACAAACAGATCACGCCAGCAACAAGACAATAATACCGTCAGCAGGGCACTGCTTCTGAAAACAAAAAATAAGAAACCACTGTACCAAAAAAAAAAAAAAAAAGATATTTTTGTGTATGGACATCTCTTGAGCTGTTCCAAAAAGAATTTAAAGCAATTGATTGATTCAAATATGTGTAGAACAATCTTTTTTTTTTTTTCAACGTAGAGAAACTGGTGAAGGAAAATAAGAGTAGGAAAAATAAAATAATATCAAGGATGGTGGTTCATATTCAAAACAGATAAATTCAGCTGTGAGCTCTCCAGGAGCCATTATGAGGAAGGGAATTCAATCTATTACCGAAGAGTAGAGGCTCAGGGACATACAAGCACCGCTGATCCTGACCCCTGAGAGGAGTTGCCACAAGGCTCATCTAGAGGCCTGAGGGTAGTGCTGTGTGCTCAACAGCAGGGGTGCCTGGGGCAGTTTCTTCAAACTGCCTTCAATGAAACTGATGGCACAACACCACAGTGGTGCTTAGGAAAAACAGTTTTACAAAAATCAGAAGTAAAAGATGCAAATGGAAATGAAAAAGAAAGGTGTCTAGAAGATATGACAGACCAACTAGATGGAGTCAAAACTGCAAGCTGAGTGGAATCAGACTAGAATGAGCTTGAAGAGCTTAGAGTATTAGATTTACCTTATGGCAGAGCTTTTTTCTTCTTTCTTAAGCCAGGATCAATCTTCAGGAAATTCTGATAAAAATTTGTGGGCTTATTTTCAATTACATTTAAGATGCTAAATGACCCCTTAACATTTTTCGAGGCCTCTAACTGATTCTTTCTACTACATATCTGCATAAACATTAATCCTTCTATGATTGTCTTCAATATGGGGAAAAAACTAGGGGTAGGATGAGAGAGGTTTCAAATAGATGTCAAAGACAAGAAGGTTATGAAAGAAATTAACATGCAAAACTAGTCCTGATGCTGAAGTTCTCCTATTCAGTTACAAGGTTTCCATTAGTTATCACAAGAGACTGCATCACCCAAGCCAGAGATGGAGGAAGAGATGTGGGTTTTCAGAGTGGCTGTTTCTTATCTGGAACGAAACATGCCTCATGGGACACATCTTTCTAACTGCTCCTAGATAGTATTTTAGAAATCAGCATTCTCTCAAAGCCCAATTTATTAGGGCAGAAACATGATTCTATCTTTCTGGTCCCTTTTAAAAGTGTTTAAAGGAACACTTCTTAGCACCTACCAAAAAGCTGAGCTAGCAGAGAACATGACCATTAGATTATCTTCTCAGGTAAAAGCAGCACTGTATACACAGCAGGTTCTTTCAGCCACAATGGAGGAACTTACTAGCTGGGTGCTTTTTCCTAAATTATCTGTAGTGAAATGATCCAATGTGTTAGCATTTTCTTGGAGATAATTAGATCCCAGAGTTAATATTTTCTGATAATCATTAGGGGAAGTGAAGCGTTCTCTAGGAGTGGGAGCTAACATTTCAGGCGCCTTATGATTTCATAATAGCAGAAAACTGATTAAACAACCAGTTTTTCCATACCCAGAAGACTCAAAGCCATTTTATGAGGACAGAACATAACCATGTCAGGGGAAAAGACCATCAAATCTCAGATTTTGCTCTTCCTTTTCTATTCACAGAACCCAGGTATTAGTATATTTAGTCAACAATACCCCAAGCCAAAGCTGCAATGAAAGAACTGGAGAAGAACAAGGCTCCGGGAATTGATGGCATACCGATTGAGATATTTCAACAAACCGATGCCCCATTGGAGGCACTCACTCAGTTATGCCAAGAGATTTGGAGGACTGCTACCTGGCCAACCGACTGGAAGAGATCCATATTTGTGCCCATTCCAAAGAAAGGTGATCCCACAGAATGTAGAAATTATAGAACAGTATCATTAATATCACATGCAAGTAAGATCTTACTGAAGATAATTCAGAAACGTTTGCAGCAGTATATTGATAGAGAACTTCCAGAGGTTCAAGCCGGATTCAGAAGGGGACGTGGAACAAGGGATATCATAGCTGTTGTCAGATGGATCTTGGCTCAAGGCAAAGAATACCAGAAAGATGTTTACTTGTGTTTTATTGACTATGCAAAGGCATTTGATTGCGTGGATCATGACAAATTATGGATAACATTGAGAAGAATGGGAATTCCCGAGCACTTGATTGTACTCATGAGGAATCTGTACCTTGACCAGGAGGCTGTCGTTCAAACAGAACAAGGGGACACTACATGGTTTAAAATCAAGAAGGGAGTGCGTCAGGGTTGTATTCTGTCTCCACACTTATTCAATCTATATGCTGAGCAAATAATCCGAGAAGCTGGACTATATGAAGAAAAATGTGGTATCAGGATTGGAGGAAGAATCATTAACAACCTGAGATATGCAGACGATACAACTTTGCTTGCTGAAAGTGAGGATGACTTAAGGCACCTACTGATGAAGGTTGAAGAATACAGTCTGCAGTATGGATTACATCTCAATATAAAGAAAACAAAAATCCTCACAACTGGGCCAATGAGCAGCATCACAATAAATGGAGAGAAGATTGAGGCTGTCAAGGAATTCACGTTGCTTGGTTCTACAATCGATGCCAACGGAAGCAGCAGTCAGGACATTAGACGACGTGTAGCATTGGGAAAGTCAACTGTGAAGGAACTGTTTCAAGTGCTGAGGAGCAAGGATATCTCCTTGAGGTTAACTAAGGTGCGCCTGACACAAGCCATGATATTTCCAATCGCCTCGTATGCATGTGAGAGCTGGACAATGAATAAGGAAGACCGAAGAAGAGTTGATGCTTTTGAGTTGTGGTGCTGGCGAAGAATGCTGAAAGTACCGTGGACTGCTAACAAGAACTAACAGATCTGTCCTAGAGGAAGTGCAGCCAGAATGCTCCTTGGAAGCAAGAATGGCCAGGCTTCATCTCACCTATTTTGGTCATGTTGTAAGAAGGGACCATTCCCTGGAGAAGGATGTCATGCTTGGTAGGGTGGAGGGTCAACGAAAGAGGGGGAGGCCTTCAAGGAGATGGATTGATACGGTGGCTGCGATGATGGGCTCAAGTATAGCAGGGATTGTGGGGCTGGCGCGGGATCAGGCAGTGTTTTGTTCTGCTGTGCATGGGGTCGATATGAGTTGGAAACGACTCGACGGCACTTAACAACAACAACAACAACCCCAAGCCTGCCTTCAGGTGGCCTGAGACACAAGGATCAGTACATCCCCCTATCTCAGAGACTGCTATCTAATCACATATAAAACCTGTCTTTCCTAGACAGTGATGGCCACAGGATGGCTCATTTCATTGGGACCAGCAAGCATAGGTTGGACAATAGAAGCCCAGGTGCTTAGGGTCAACAAAAACGACAATTACAGATAGACTCCAGGGGAGAGCCATCTGCAACCATCTCTCTCTCAGATGTGTTCCAGACTCGAAAGCAGATTACACAGAGCAGAAGCTTCCATGTAACTCCAGTGAACTGGTACCAGGCAGTGGCAGAAGAGGGGTCATTTTGGATGAAGGCAGGAGTTAAAAAAGGTTTATGGCCTACCTGATGAGAGACTCTAGAATGGCAGGGGTGGGCCCCTTCTGGAACTCCAGTTCTTTGTAGTGCAGTGCTTTGGCATATGCCCGGCACTTGGCAGCTCTCTCACCCAGCAGGACAATGCCATTGTCATCTCTCAGTGGCAGTGGGCCCTAGAGGAGAAGCAGAATCCCACACATAGGAAAATGGTAGATGGGTACCAACAAAAGTGGGCTGCATGGATGCTTCTCTCCTCCTACCAGCAGGGCCCCTGTCAGCCTTCATCTGGATAATGGGGAAAAGTTTCACCTTGTCACTGTGTTCCATGAATTCAGCCAAGTTTAGGAGGGTTTGTGTGACCTCGGCGATGTCTTGTGAGGTGAGGGCCAACTCGATACTTCTGATGAGCTCATCCTGCTGGTCTTCATTTAGTTCAGACCAGCAGGACACAAATGCAGCATTGAAGAGGTCCCTGGAGACAGAGGGGAATGGAGAAAGAAGTTGGAAATACCTCTCATGCCTGTGCCTGATGCACAAAGTGGCACCTATCAATCTGCTCCTCGCATGACTGATTTTGATTATAAAAATCAGCACTGTCCAAGAGAACTTCTGGTAACAATGAAAATGTCTATACCTGCCCTGTCACATGTTGTAGCACTCGCCACATATATGTGACCACTGAGCATGTGCCATGCTAATGCAACTGAGGAACTGATTTTTGAATTCTATTTAAATTAAAATAACCTTATGAGGCTAGTTGCTACTACATTTTGCAGTGACATTCAGGGAACTCTGTGTGTGTACATGTGCAAGACAGAGAAAAGAGTAGAGAAAAGGAACTTGTCTCAACAGGTATATTT
>NW_006921681.1:8144170-8145656 GCF_000298275.1 Orycteropus afer afer
GTTTCTACACTAGAAAACAGATGCTAAATCTATAAGTCTTAAAAGATTCTCTAAGTCAATCTTTAACAGCTGGGGCCTTACAAAGAACTGAACCAGAGGTGCCATTTCTAAGATTACTAAAACTCTTTTAAATCACTATAGCATCACATGGATGGAATTAATCTGCTATCCCTGACACTTGTACTTTAGCCCTCCCCTCCCCTTTTCTCATGAGCTGGGGGAGCAGAAACTATAGGGAATGCCTATAATGCATGGGTTTAGCATTTGATGCCTCTATAACTACTTTTTGTTGAACACTGCAGTGAGGCAGACCAATGTCTATATAATTTTGGAATGTGAGAGAAAAAACAAAATTTGAAATGCAAAGGATAACATGAAAACAGAAAGAAGGCCTACTTAAATTAAGAAATAAGCTCTCTGATCTAGGACAAAGGCCATATCAGATTCCAAAGGAACAGGTTTGGAACTAAGGGGATAAATCCATATGTGGATATTTACAATAAGCCTAGTTGGGATGACACTGTGCTCAGAGGTAACATGAAGCAGATGAGAGGTACCATATGGTACAACAGCTGAGCACTTAAAATCTGCATGCTATGGAAACAGGGAAGTCCTAGAAACTGATTTTTACTAAAAACTATTTTTAAAGCATTAAAAATATACTTGAAAGAAATTAGATGAGCCAAATCATGGCATTAATTTCACAGTCTCCAGGACTACTCCTGCTAAATACAGGCCCTGACAGCAAGCCAGCTGTGCTGAGAAAGAGTTACACGATGTGCTTTGCTTTTTGCTAATGAGAAGGGTTGTTTGTTAATTAAATCAATGCTTTATTCCCTATTATAAATAGAAATGTCCATTGTAGAAAAAAATGGAAAAGAGTAGAGGAGAAAATACTAATCACTCCTTAAACCTTCCTTCTTTGAGGTAATCACTGTTGCATTACTATCTAATCACTTTCCTATGTACATATATTTTTAACAGTTGAAACCACACATTTATATCATTTTATATTCTACTTAATTCACTTACATTAAACTGTAAATCTTTCATATGCATTTAAACATTTTATAAACTAAATTTTAAAGGCTGTTAAAGATTTACTATTTAAAATGATTTTTTTTTTTTGTGACAAATTGGATTTTCCAAAGATGGCTGCAACAGTATCTCCTATTTCATAGTCTTCTGGAACCTTGTTACCCCTCTATCAAGAAGTGATATCCATGAACTCAGTGGGCCTTTGTGACTGCCTTGAACAACAGAAAATGGCAAAAATGACACTGTGACTTCCAAAGCTAGGTCATAAAAGTGCCATTCATTTTCACCTTGTTCTCTTGGGACACTCATGTTTGAATCCAACCACCATGCTATGAGGAAGCCTAAGCAGCTCATGGAGAAAGTCATGTGGAGAAGAACATGGCCCTCAGCTCCTTGCCAGAGCTGAACTCCTGTCTATAGTCAGCCTCAACTTGTCAGACATGTGAAA
>NW_006921681.1:8146166-8147772 GCF_000298275.1 Orycteropus afer afer
AAGAGGTGGCTATGGGGAGGAAGTGGGAGGAGAGCTGTTGCATTGTGGGAGATTGCAGTCAATGTCATGAGACAAAGTGTACGTGAACTGCTGTATGGAAGATGAATTTGCTCTGTAAACTTTCACCCAAATCACAATAAAATTTTTTAAAAAAAGCTTGCAAGAGGCCATCTAGAGGCAACAATGGGTCTCTTCTCATCTAGAGCAAAGAATGAAGAACACCAAAGATACATGAAAACAATTAGTCCAAGGGACTAGTAAATGATGTGATCCTCAGCCTATGTAACCATGGGACCAGAAGAACTAGATGGTGCCTGCTACGACTGTCAACCACTTGGAAAGTACAAGAGATCGTGGACAGAGTGGGAGAACAATGTGCAACAAAACTCAAAATCATAATAAAGACCAGGTTTACTGGTCTGATAGAACCTGGTGAGACTCCTGAGACTATGGCCCCTTAGTTACCCTTCAGGTCTGGAAGTGAACTCATTTTCGTGGCTTCCAGGTAGACAGGCATATAGGGTGAACATTTACATTAGGTAGATACACTGCTTAGAATGGTCAATCATGGGAGAACAGAAGGGCAGTATTTGTACAGGAAGATAGCTCAGGGGGCAGGAATGCACAGGAAAGGACATAGGGAAGAGGTAACTACAGGGAAGGAAGTGAGAAGAGAGCTGTTACATTGTGGGGAATTGCAGTCAGTGTCATGAAATAAAATGTGTATGAACTGCTGTATGGAAAATAAATTTGCTCTATAAACTTTCACCCAATTAAAAAAATTCTAGCTCTTTTACTAATAAAAACTAATTGTTATATATAGCATTTTCCATTGTGAATTCTCTCCATCCCAATCTGGAGCTGGGAAGCAGAGAGCCCTGATACACTGTACCTTGCCATTGGGTTGTAGGCCTGTGCCAGGGCCCAGCATGAGCGCAGGGAGGGAGATGAAGAGTCTTTCAGTAGCTCCAGGCTCAACCGTCTCAGCCATTCCAGCCAGTCATCTTTGGAAACTCTCCTGGCAGCTCCCCAGGCCTGGATTCCCATAGGCAACAATGGAAAGCCATCAGCTTCAAGGACCAATTATAAAGACCCCTCATCTAATGATAATTCTACTATTTTGATTTATAAAATTATACCTCATGATAAAATCCCCCCAGAGAACCAATACAAAATAGTAATATTTAATTAAAAGCCATAAAACAAAAGTAGCAATCTTTGGAATATACTACAGTATAAAATATCTGTTTTACAACTCACTTGTGCTGAACTCTGAGTATCAGCAAAGCAGAGAGCTCTACAGAACCAGGATGGAGACTACCACACACAGAGCGTATGCCAACACTTCTGGAATGGCCTCCAGTGGTAAGTAAGGGACCTGGCACTCTCTGGATTGGAACACAGGCTCACCTCACAGCAAAGGTTACACAAGGAGAAGGGAAAGACTCAGGTTCATATCATCATGAATCATGTTAGAACCAGGTGAGCAATAAGCTCAAAGCACATGGCTCTATGGGACAACTAAACAAAAGGAGTTGAACAGATTTAATTTTTCCTCTTTGGTTTAGCCCCTCCAGCTTTCTTCAAAACTCTGAACTAGCCAGGT
>NW_006921681.1:8148472-8150048 GCF_000298275.1 Orycteropus afer afer
AAACAACCTAAGTGCCCTTCTGTTGAAGAATGGATAACCAAACTATGATACATACACACAATGGAATACTATGTAACACTAAAGAATAATGTAGAGTCTGCAAAACACCGCTGAACATGATGAATTTGAGGACATTATGGTGAGTGAAATAAGTCAATCACAGAAGGACAAATGTTGTATTAGTTCATTATTGTAAAAAGCCAAGGAAAGGTTTATATATGGAAGGAAATTTTCTTTGTTGGGTTACCAGGGTGGGAGGGGAGGGGAGGAAACACTGCAAAAATTAAAAATAATAAAAAATAAGACCTAGCTGGAATTGCTGGGCAGAAAATGGTTGTTATTATCATCAAAATGACATTTATTTGAACTGGCCTAGACCTATCCACTAAGTCTCTAACTTTTAAATTATGTTCTTAAAAGATTTTTCCATTACAACAGACATGTCAATCCTCCTTACCTAGGGAGATCATGGTAACTTAAGAGCAGTTCTCAATGTTTGGACTAGTGAAGTAGTCGAGAAAATGAAAGAGACCCAATGTGCCATGCCACCTAACCATCAATGACTCAACCCATCACCTTCCTGGGATACGCTGGAGACTGATTGCTACTTTTGATGAGTTACTAATAAGTGACATTACACAAACTATATTATATCAGAAACCAAAGTAGAGATATCTAATCAAAAGACTTGCTATTATTACAAGAGACTATATGAAGGTTCCTCAGTGAATATACAATGAGAATTCCTGGACTAGAAGGAAAAGTGAGACTAGATAGCAAAGACTGTCTTTTAGACTGTTCTTTTGGAGGAAATGGGATCAAGTCCTTTTCTATACACAGATTTCTGGCTTCCTACATACATAACGAATAGGTCTTGGTAGCTGCATTGTATTTTATAATACAACTTTATAGTTGGACATGTTGTTGTTGTTGTTATGTGCCGTCGAGTCGACTCCCGACTCATAGCGACCCCTCCTTGGGTTTCCGAGGCAGTATCACTACGGAAGTAGGATTGCCCAACCTTCCTTCCGAGGAGCAGCTGGCGGGTTTGAACCGCCAGCCTTCTGGTGAGCAGTCAAGTGCTTTAGCCACTATGCTACCAGAGCTCCTTAGTTGGACATAGACAGGAAGTATTACTAATTTCTCTCTTCCTCTAGTGATGTGAGGTTGAGCTTGGGTAAGGCACAGGCAATTCAGCATAGTGGTTATGAGTGTGAACTCTAGAGTCACACTAACTTGGTCAAATCTTGACTTCATTATTAATTAACTACCTGATACTAGGCAAATTACTCCAGGCAGTTAACCTTTCAGTGCCTTAATGTCACATAACAGCACCTAACTCAAAATATTAAATGAGTTAATATAGGTGCTGCTCATTAACAGTGCCTGACACGTGGAAAACACTCAACAAATGCTAGCTGTTGTGATTATTGTTGTTATTATTTGGTAAATGGCAGCAAATAGGTCTTTAAAAATCACAGCTTAATATACAATACTGAGTTGTCAATGAAAGCAAACATGGGTATAGGGACGGATAGATGGGTGAACAAGCTAAACAATTATGTATGTCTAAATG
>NW_006921681.1:8151008-8159400 GCF_000298275.1 Orycteropus afer afer
AAAAAAAAAAAAAAAATCACAGCTTAACTGACGCTTAACTGCACAATCTAATAAGCAGGCTAAGTCTTCCATGTGTACCTTTCCCCCTACTCTTTATTTTAAAACATAATCAATTTCCAGTTCTCTGAGTTCTGTAATAAATGCTTAAACACCAGCCACTTTCCTTCAGTATGTACCCGCTGCTGACTGCCTCATCTGGTGATGCTGTGTGTGGCTCAGAGAATGCCAGCTCATTCTAAAGATAAGCCCAGTCAATGATCATACAACAGTGAAGTCTGCAAACCCTGGAGCCATTCTAGAGGCCAATAGGGTCTTTATGTTTTCTGTACCATGTAACAACTTATTATTACAGCCAATAAAAAAGTAACTAAGGTGGCATATTGTTATTTTGAAAGCTGGTTAGAACTGATAAATAGACCAATCCCTAATTATCATCACATGAACATAAGAAAGAACAATGTACTTTTCAATGATATGCATCTGAGAGTCAATGGTGTTGAAGGACTTTGCTTAAGGTTTTTGAACTTGATCTCACGTAAGATAAACTAGGGATTCTTTTTCCTGTTTGGTGAAGCTTATGCTTATTTTTTCCAGTCCCGGATAGAAAGCAAAACTTCCTGGAAGCAAACTAGACTACTGGAGAATTCCCTAAAATAGAGAGAACAAAGCCCTACAGCAGGGTGGACAGCTGCCTGGTTGGAAGGACATTCTGATCCTAGGCAGGCTGAAAACATCTGGGAGGAAATGTGCATCTGGCTTCCTTGCTGGCCCTCCCTTCAGTGTGAGGTGTCAACAGGGTGGCCTCAATTACTGCCTGGGAGTGCCAGGTGACTAACGACCTTTTCTTCCTCCTGAAGTCTCAGTCTAGCAGTTATAAAACCCACAGAAGGAAAGCAGGATCATTCAGGACCCTGGGGTATTTTATCACTGCTGTCTTAAATCACTGGACGTTTTTCAGCAGTGGCCCCTTTGCAGCTGCCTGTGAAGGTACAGAAGGACACAATGGTCAGTAACAAACTCCTAGTGTTCTGAAGCTGTATATAAGCACACACACACAAAAGTCTGTGCTTCAGTCTTTGCAGCCCCAGCCAAAAGAAAGAACAAGTGAGCTGGGGCCCAGTCCTCCCCAGTTCTTTAGCTCTCTCTGTGGGTACACATGAAGTGCAGCTGCTGTGTTTAGCTGGTAATAAAAGAAGATAAATACCATGCTGAAATCCAAACTGGGGGCTGTTTACAGTCATCAGAAGCAATGAAGAGTAATGCAAAATGTGGAAAATAAGCAGTCTGGTGTATTTATTTAAAACTCAGTGAAGAAACTGTGGTAATTTTAGTCAGATTCACCAGAGATGCCTCTAATTTGCCTACATGGTAAGAAGCCAGTCAGGTCCCTGGATTTAGTCAGCACAGAGAACTCCATACTCCTCTTCAGAGACCTAAAGCCTCACTACTCAAAGGGTGGTCCATGGACCTGTGGCACTACCTAGGGGCTTGCTAAAAATACAGAAAATATATAAAAACATAGGTCCTACCTCGGACTGCCTATATCAGAACAAGCACTATGACAAGAGCTCCAGTAACTTGTGAGCCTACTGAAGTTTGAGAAGAACTGTTTCAGCGAGCCAGCATCAGTCTCAGGGGTAACTATGGGGCCACACTAGGCTTGCTCTATTCATGTAAAAAGGAGAATGTTATCTGCAACAAAGGGTCCTCCTCCCAAAGCTCCAAGGGAACACACTTTGTTCTCTATCTTTACGCTTTCTAAAACAAATTACAATTCACACACCTGGACAGAGAGACAAAATTTCTAGAAAAACTTGTGGGCTTGTGGTTAGTCATTTTAAGCTGAAGGTAGCAAGAGCAGAAAGTTTTGAAAAGGAAACAAGAACACGGCTTTCCTTCCCAAGACCGCTAGGAAATAATGCACCTGCCTTTTGGAGGTTGATGGTGCTGACATGCAGTTTCTTCATGGGTCCCGTCTCTACTGGTCCACTAGCCAGTGCATCCCCTTGGCCACTCCTCAGCATTCGATGCTGATAAATCAGAGGGTCTTCCTCTTCATCAGCAAGGGTGTATCCCTGCAACCAAAAACATCAGCAATGCCATTAGACCCTCCCAGCTTAGAAATCTTGAGAGGTTCAGATCTTCTGAATAGGCTACATTTCAACAAGAAGTAAAAAGTCACATGTATGGACAAGATCAATCATGGGTGGGCTGTATTCCCCAGTGTAGACCAGTCTGTGCTGGTCACTGACAAGCACCAACTTAGAATGAGCATGTAGCCATTCAACCACGAAACAACTATGAGCAATGGTTAACAGTGAGGACATGTTTAGAGCAGGGGTGAAAAACAGAAGACTGCTTGTTTTTGGCCCCAGGGCTAAGAATGAGTTTTTCATTTTCAAATGGTTGGGAAAAAAAAAATCAAAAGATGAATATTTCACAACATGTGAAAATTACATGAGATTTAAATTTGGGTGTCCATAAATAAAGTTTTACTGAAACACAGCCATGCTCCTTTGTTTACATATTGGTTATGGCTGCTGTCAGGTTATAGTGACAGAGTCAAGTATAGCTCAGAGACAGAGACAGTGACAGTAAAGCCCACAAAGCTGGAAATATTTACTGTCTGATCTTTTTCAGAAAGCTGACTCCTAGTTTAAATCTAAAAAGTTAGATTTATTCCCACAGCCAAGGTTACAAGAACACCACCAATTAATAAAGATAATGAAAGCCTCTGAATAAAAAACAAAGTGTATGTAGTTCACCTTGACAATTCTGCAGATGAGCACATCATAGCGCTGATGGTTGATTCGGTGTCGCACCAGAACTTTATTCACCATTGGAATGAAAATTTGGTACTATAACCAAAGACGGAGAAACCAGAAACCATTATGTTAGAGAGAGGAAAGCAGAGAAAAGGGTATTACCACAACTACATTAAGCTATTTCTTCTTTGTTTGTGGGTAGCTCCGAGATTCAGAAGATTAACTTTCTACCACCTCAACTGCTATAATCCTTGGTCAAGCCTGTATCACCTTTCACCTGGACTACTGTAATGGCTGGCAGACGGCTCTCTCTGCATCCACTTGTTCCTAAGATCTATTTTTCCACCTGGCATTGAGAGTAATTATTTTAAATCAGATCACATTATTCCTTTGCTCAAAATGCTCCAAAGACTTCCAGTCCTACTCAGAGTCAAAGTCAAAATATTTATGATGGTCTGAAGCAGTGATTTGCAAACTTCAGTGGGCATCATAATCACCTGGAGATTGCTAGGCTCCACAGCCAGAGTTTCTGAATCAGAACATCTGGGTGAAGGCCGAGAATCTGCATCTCTAACAAGTTCCTAGATGATGCAGAGAACCACTGGCCTACAAAACCAAGCCATGTACCCTCCTCCCTACCTATGATCTCAACTCCATGCACTTTCCCCCTTGCTCATTCCTCTGAAGTCACACTGCTCTCCTGTACATTTCTGAACTCAGAGTATGCTCCTATCTCAGCCATTGAATTTGTAATCCTTTCTGCCTGCACGTCTCTCTCTGGATTTAGACCTTTACTGTAATCTGCAAGTGTCTGCTCAAATGTCAGCTTATCAGCAAGGCTTTCTCCAAAACAATGACAACAAAAAAAACCAAACTCACTGCTGTCGAGTCGGTTCCAACTCATAGCGACCCCTCCTTGGGTTTGAGGAGGTATCTGTACAGAAGCAGATTGCCCAGTCTTCCTTCCAAGGAGTGGCTGGTGGGTTTGACCCTCCAGCCTTCTAGTTACCAGTCAAGTGTCTTAGGCACTACGCTATCAGAGCTCCCCAGGTCTTCCCCATCTACCCTAACTAAACAGCATCTCTCTCTACTCACATCTATTACTCTCATGGGACAAACTGTACTTATTTGCTTTGTTCTATTAGAATGTAATTCTTTGAGAGCAGGGACTTTATTCTGTTTACTATAATTATCCCCAGCATGGTGCTTAGCCTACATAGGTGGCTCAATAAATATGGGCTGAATAAATGAAGAAAAGAAAGCAAATAATGTGGTGTCCTCTGATGGCGTTGAGCCTACTGACTAATAAGTGGAGAAGTCGCAGAAAAAGTCTTCTTCTGAAAGTATGGCATAAACCATAAAAACCAAAGCTACTGCTATCAAATTGATTCTGACTCACAGCAACCCTATAGGACAGAGCAGAACTGCCCAATGGGGTTTCCAAGGCCATATCTTTACAGAAAGAGACTGCCTCATCTTTTTCCTGTGAAGCAGCTGGTGGGTTCAAACCACTGACTTTTTGGTTAGCAGCCAAATGCTTTAACCACTGCATAACCAGAGCTCCTTACTGAGGCATAAGAGTGCCTATTTGTTCAGGACTCCTTCTTTACCTTTTTTCCCAGTTGAAAGACAAGTGAAGACAACGTGTCCATGGCTGTGGAACGCAGTTCTGGGCTCTGGTCCAATGTGCGAACAATAGGGTGAATGATCCGGGAGGCATAGTCAGTGAAATCCAGGGACTCCGTCAAGCGGTCTACAGTCTCTAATGCTGCCCTACAACAATCACTAACATAGAGTAATTGCTAACATACAATCCCAACAAACAGGAAGAAATGGCTTCTGAGGTATGCTGGGTAACATGGATCCAACATATATTCCAGTGGGAGGGGGACAGTCAAAATTTCCATAAACCTGGGAAAATTCTGGACTGAGATAATGGGAGTTGAAATACCAAAAAAAAAAAAAAAGAAAGAAAGTTGGCCTGGGAACTAAGAAAAGGTACTTCTAACAAAACATTAAAAGCTTGTTGATTGTTAGCCCCAAAGGGCAGGTACTTACTTTCGAGATGGTAGTGGAACTTCAGGGGCATCAAACAACTTCACAATAGGAGGCAACAACAAATGCAGATAGTCATCCAGGTTGGCGCCAAACAGCTGGATTGCAGCCAATAACTGCCAATGGGAACAAAAGCATGGCCAATGAACAAAACAGTCAGATATCAAGTATTAAGTACCTAGAGAAGGGCAATGGTATGGATAATTCAAAATTCTGGGGGACTCTGAAAAGCCTTTATTAAGTGATCTACATTCTTCTGGTAGTACTTTCTTATCTTATTTTATATGGCTTATATATATCACTTTGCTTTCTCTGAGCTTATTTCAATTGATAAGGAATCAGTTGATGGATAATGGAGAAAACTGGTCTAGGATAAAACATTTACCAAGAATAATCCATAACCAAAACAAAAAATCAAAACTCTGCCATCAAGTCGATTTGACTCATAGCGGCCCCTCCTTGGGTTTCTGAGGCAGTATCTCTACGCAAGTAGATTGCCCAACCTTCCTGCTGAGGAGTAGCTGATGGGTTAGAATCACCAACTTTCTGGTTAGCAGTCAAATGCCTTAGGCACTATGCCACCAGAGCTCCCAGAATAATCCATAAAAGGGGATAAAATGTAAGGATAAAATGTAAAGAAGGACTGTAAACATCCCGTAAACTGCAAATTGTGAGTAACAGGTATTAGTGGTATTAGGATCTGGTCATGTGGGCTGGGCATCAACCTGTGACTCAGAACAAGGTCTCATCCCTAGCTATCCATCCAGGAACTCTGACCCATACCTAACTCTGATCATTCCGGAACTCTGAAGGAAGCTGCCCTTAGCTACTCACCTTGATAGAGACAATGCGGCCCGGGCTGTTGTCATGCATGAAGACGCGCAGCATGTGTGGGATCAGCTGGGGCAGATAGAGTTTAAACTCGCCCCCAAGAGCTACCACAATTTGCTCAATGAGAAGAATGATTGTGCTTTGGATTGAGGTGTTCATGACCCAGAATTCCTATAAGGAAGAAAGACAGACAGGAGCAAAGTCAAATGCTCTTCTGCTGAAATATGAACCAAAGAACTGAGATGGCTGGAAAGATGCAAATACGTAGCGAGCACGGTCTGCCCCAAGATGGTCTCCTTCTCCATCCTCCTCTCACTAGGCCCCTTCCCGTATCCCACGTCACAGCCATATCAAACAAAGTAAATGGCATTTCCCCAAATACGAGGCTACCTCACACCTCTGTGGTTTGCGCTCATGCTTCTTTCTCTTTGGAATATCATTTCCTATTCAGCTACGCTCTGCTATTTTTCCAGTCTCAAGCCTCACTTTGCCTATGAAGGTTTTTCTGTTCTCCTATCAACCTCTCTGGATCTTTACATTCCTCCTTTCTAGCACCCATTATAATTATCTTTGCCACTCTGCCTCTAAGGAGCCCTGGTGGTATGGTTTTTAAGCATTTGGCTGCTAACTGAAAGGTCAGCAGTTCAAACTCACCAGCTGCTCTGCAGGAGAAAGATGTGACAGTCTGCTTTCATAAAATTTACAGCCTAGGAAACTATATGGGGCAGTTCTACTCTGCCCTATAGGATCAGTATCAGTCAGAATCAACTCAACACGTTTCCACTGTCCCTCTACTATACTGTAAGCTATCAAGAAAAAACATCCTTCTGATACACCTTTGTATCCCCAGAATCTATCTGGCATATTCTAGCCATTCAAACAAATGTTGGCAGAATGAGCAAATGACTACATCCAAATCACTCCTAAGAGCTCTGAAGTGGTCCAAAGTGGATACTTTATTCTGGGTACCATCTGACCCTCTGTTGTGGTCGTTAGGTGCTATCAAGTTAGTTCAGATTCACAATGACCCTATGTACAACAGAATGAAACCCTGCCCAGTTCTGTGCCATCTTCACAATCATTGCTACGTTTGGGCCCATTGTTGCACTCATTGCGTCAATCCATCTTGTTGAGGGTCTTCTTCTTTTTCACTAACTCTCTAGTTTACAAAGCATGATATCCTTCTCCAGGGACTGTCCTTTCTGACAACAGGACCAAAGTACATGAAATGAAGTCTGGCCATTCTTGCTTCTAAGGAACATTCCAGCTACACTTCTTCCAAGACAGATTTGTTTGTTATTTTGGCAGCCCATGGAATTTTTAATATTCTTTGCCAATACCCAATTCAAATGCATCAATTCTTCTTCAATCTTCCTCATTCACTGTCGAGCTTTCACATGCATTAAGCGATTGAAAATTCCATGGCTTGGGTTAGATGCACCTTAGTCCTCAAAGTGGTATCTTTGCTTTTAACAGTTTAAAGAGGTCTTTTGCAGCACATTTGTCCAATGCAATATTGTCATTTGATTTCTTGACTGCTGCTTCTATGATGTTGACTGTGAATCCAAGTAAAATGAAATCCTTGGCAACTTCAGTATTTTCTGTTTATCATGATGTTGCTTATTGGTCCAGTGGTCCTCTTTATGTTGAGGTCTAATCAACACTGAAGACTGTAGTCTTTGATCTTCATCAGTACTTGTTTCAAGTCCTCTTCATTTTCAGCAAGCAAGGTTGTGTAATTTGCATGTTGCAGATTATTAATGGTTCTTCCTCCAATTCTGATGCTGCATTCTTCCTAATATATAGTCCAGCTTCTTGGATTATTTGCCTAGCATTTGCTCAGACTGAGTAAGTAAGTATGGTGAAAAGATATAACCCTGACACAAACTTTCCCTGATTTTAAACCATGCAGTATCCCCTTGTTCTATTAAAATGACTGCCTCTTGGTTTATGTATAGGTTCTGCATGATCACAAGTGTTTTGCAATTCACACTTTTCCAAATGGTATCCATAATTTGTTATAATCCACACAGCAGAATGCCTTTACATAGTTAATAAAACACAGGTACACATCTTTCTTTTATTTTCTGCTTTCTGCCAAGAACCATCTGACATCAACAATGACATCCTTTGTTCCACATCCTTTTCTCAATCTGGCTTGAATTTCTGACAGTTCCCTGTTATGTACTGCTGCAACCATTTTTTAATTGTTTGTAGCAAAATTTTACTTGCATGTGATATTAATGGTATTGTTCAACAGTTTTTGCATTCTGTTGGATCACCCTTCTTTGCAATGGGTACACATATGGATGTCTTTCAGTTGGTTGGCCACATAGCTGTCTTCCAAATTTCTTGGCATAGACAAGTGAGCACCTCTGTTTGTTGAAACATTTCAATTAGTATCTGGTTACTTCCTGTAGCCTTGTTTTTTTTTGCAATGTCTTCAGTGCAGCTTGGACTGATTGCTTCACTACGATCGATTCTTGATCATATGCTACCTCCTGAAATTGATGAATGTTGACCAATTCTTTTAGTACAATGACTCTATGTATTTCTTCCATGTTCTTCTGAATAAAAACCAGATGAGTTACAGGATGATATCAAGTACATCATACATGTAGAAACAGTAGGCCATTAAAAAGGACAGGAAGAAAACAGCAAAATGGATGTCAGAAAAAACTCTGAAACTTGTTCTTGAATGTAGAGTAACTAAAACTAATGGAAAAAAATGATGAAAAGAG
>NW_006921681.1:8159855-8166799 GCF_000298275.1 Orycteropus afer afer
ACCAACGGTTAGGCAGGATGCTGTGTTAGGCATTCACTGGTACCATCCACAAAGAAAGGCTAGACATGACAGTGGTTACTTAACCCCCTCACTGGACTAAAGTCAGATGCCTGGAGTTCTAGACCTGGCTCTCCTTCTTACTAGGTCAATGACCCAGGGGTAAATAACTACATTCTAGGCTACACTTTCTTCATCTGTAAAACAGTGTTGACACCTAATTTTCTAACCTCACAGGACTGCTATGTGAAGGAAACTAGATATGGAATGAAAAAGGAATTTGAAAACTACAGATTATTTACAAGTGCTAATACTGTTACTGGTTAGAAATATACTATTTAACATAATGGAAGATGTGACTAAATTAATATATTTTAGGTTAATGCAGGCACTGAAATGAGTATTGAATACTAGGCAGGAGAAGATTTAAAAAGGATTCTCTTCTGTATCTTCTGTGATTTTTAAAAATCCATCAATCTTCCTTAACACTCAAACCATTTTCAGTCCTGGGTAGTACCACAAAATGAACACTTTTCTACACCCATATAATTAACTACATACAAGCTACTACAGTAAAAACTTGGCCACTGGCCACAGATTCTGTCTTGGAACTGTGAGGCAAATTGGTCCAAGCCTCTAACTCTACTTCAAAAGACAGTTGCCTACCACCTTCTTTAAGATCTCCAGAGGAGGAGACTTAATGATAACAGAAACCCTACTAATGATGGCAACACATGATACATTAATACTCTTGGTGTTCCTAAATACTTTAGAGTGGAAGTCAACAACAATAACAAAAAAAGGGTAACAAGTCAGATGAAAACCCTTAATAGACATTTTTATTACTATTTTTAAAAGTGTATTTTAGAAAATGAAAACCATGCTAAAAGATGCTGGTGAAACTTCCTTTTTTCTCTGCCTGATGAGACATTATTCTCTCTGAAAAAGCTATTATCTCCAGATAAAAAGACAAAGAAGCACCAAGGATTTTCTGGGCTCCACAGTTTGACTGATGTTCATTCACTCGTACCAGTGTCTTCTTTAGAGAAAGGCCACCTACCTCCCAGCTGGACTACCTCCCGCTCCTGACAGGGCTTTCTCTACCTCAAAGAGCTCAGGCAGCCTGCCCAGGGGTGTCGGCTCATCACTGCTCACAAAGACTATTCTCTTCCTGAGCTTGGGGAGCTCATTAAGATGCTGAGGATCACCAGCCAAAGGAAAAATCCCATTGCACTTTCTCTATCTTAGACAAAGTGAAAGCTGTATTTTACAGATGTGAGGTTCCCTGCCTCAAATTCCTGTGTTCTGGTCATTAAGTCTTCTTTAGGGGGAAAAGTCATAGATTAATTCAGCTTCATACCATGAGGACACTCCTTTCCTCCCTCTCTCACTCCCTCCCTTCCCCTGGTACCATTCCTCAGACTCTTTAGCATTCTTGAACACACTCCTCACAACCATGGCAGAAGGAAGGGAACAGAAGAGCTTTCAATTTTATACATACACACACACGTATAGTTTTATCCCCCTTTTTCTTCTTTAATATATATAGTTTAAAAAAAAAAAAAAAAAAGCACATGTAGGTTTTTTTTCCATTATGTTTCTTCTTTTTTCTTTCAGATCTGAGACCTGGGGAGTCACATTTTGGAAGGCAGCCATTCTGATTTCCACTCTGCTGTTTTTCCAAGCTGACTACAGAGGTCTGGTATAGAAGAAAAGAAATCATCTTCCATCTCAGAAAGCACAGCAACCTCTGCAAAGCCACCTTTCCAACAGAGACATTTAAATTACAGAGAACAGTGGGAAGCAATCTCCTCCTCAAACAGAAAAGGGTATTGCCATAGATGGGGAGTCCCCCAGTACAGGCTGAATGCATGTCATAAAATCCTGGGACGGCAGCTTTGGCTCCTTTGCCATTGCAGTCAGGAGGTGACATTTATGCTCTTGAAGGCAATAGGGTAAAAGTATCACCTTCTTTCTCAGAACCTGACAGGAGTCCATTGCATTTAATAGTCAAGGAAAACCTAATATCCAGGCCCCTCGGAAGGCCATGGTTTTATGGGCAGTTAAGAGAGAGCTTTAGTGGGAATAGTAACACACTGCTGTGATATTAAAGTGAAATTGCTTTGTTGTGTGAGGCAAATAACTCAAGTCTACTTCTGGAGGAACAATTACTTCAGGTATCCTCCTCAGACCTCCCATTTTACATCTTTGTGCCCGGGGGTTTGGAAGCCTGGAGCAATAGCCTCTCTCTCTCTTTCATATTCCAGTAGGACACTTCACTCCATTCTTTATACTCAGGTAGTAATAGCCTGACATAGAACATTGAAAAAATGTCCATGTTACTGAAACCTGCTTCTGAGCTTTCCTTGAACCAAACACTGATGAATAAGCCAAGCATTAACTTCTACTCACTCTCATGAGGGTGACAATTTCATCCATATAAGGTCTGATGTGGCTCTTCACAAAGGACACCAACATACCGAGTTGCTGGAACAGAAACTGAAAGAGAGAAGAGATCAGCAAGCTGGCACCATGTAGGATGCAGAATCCTAAGTGTACGTGCACAAACGAGGACAACTACAGAATCGGGTTTCTGCACCACTTCACCTACTGAGAAGATGCTACAAAGAAATGGACTTCAAACCTGTGGTGATGGTGGTGGGGGCCAGAAATAACTGTCAGTGGCTTTCCACACCAGGTGAGCTAGTTCCTACACAGCAGAAGCTCTGTGGCCAGGCCACTGTTGTGAGCCAATTTGTTACCTACTAGCACCATGACCTTCATTTAACGCTCTATGCTCAGCTTGTTCACTGGGAAAATGGAGATACTATTACTTATCTCCCAGATTTGTTGTAAGGATGACATAAGATAGCACATGTAAAGCACCAGAAAAGGGAAAAAATATAATCAACATCAGCTGTCATCAGCAACTGCTACTTGTTATTCATAGAATTTCAGGAGGATTTCTAGAGTCTATTGACTTAAAAATTGACATGAAAATTTTCACCAACTATAAATGTTTCCTTTGTTTACTTGGTCCTAATTTCTTACCACTTTCTAAAATAAATACAAACCAAACCCACTGCCATCGAGTTGGATCCGACTCACAGCAACCCCTCCTTGAGTTTCCGAGGCGCTATCGCTATGGAAATAGATTACCCCATCTTCCTTCTGAGGAGTGGCTAGTGGGTTTGAACCACCAGCCTTCTGGTGAGCAGTCAAATACCTTAGGCATTATATGCTACCAAAGCTCGCTCAATCAATCAATCAATCAATCAATCAATAAAGCTAACTCTTTACTATGGGTATAAATTACTCACTTAAGTAATCTCACTTGTCAACATTTTAATTATAGTAAATTTTCTTCTAACTCCTATAAGCAGCATTCACTATTTCTTTTTTGGAGGTTTGAGATTCCTATTTAAAAAAAAAAAAAAAAAGCCAAACAATTAACTCCAGGTTTTTAGGAAATTATGAGCCAAAATAGCAAGCAAACTTGGCGGGGAGTAGATAAGTAGATTTTATTTAGAGTCTTTTTAAAAAGAGGTGCCATCCAGTAAATAAAGTTCAGCCCCAAGGTTTGAGGGGGACAGTTTGATAGGAAATCCCAACTACTTTCCACGTTAAAGATGTAGCTTTAGGGTATAGTTTCTATTAGTGTTGTATGTCAACATTAAGTAGCATATCATATTCCAAAGTAAAAAGATAATTTTTTTTTTTTTTATAGATCTCTAAGCTTTTGCTTTCCTCCATAAAAGAAGATAATTTACTGATAATTTCCACCCAATCCACATTTTGAAACTTGGTAAAAAACCAAAAAACAAAACCTACTGTCATTGAGTTGATTTTGATTCATACCAACTTTTCAGGACAGAGTAGAACTACCCCATAGGGTTTCTATGGCTGTAACTTTTATGGAAGCAGATTGCCTCTCTTTCTACTGCGGAGCAGGTGGTGGGTTCAAATTAGTAGGTTCAGTTAGCAGCTGAATGCTTTATCCACTATGCCACCAAAGCTCTTTGAAACGTGGGTGAGTCAGAGATAAAAATGTTGCAAATAATGAGTAATGGACTTTTAGAACTCATTAGGTTAAGGGGTGAGGCTAACAGGACATAAATGGACTAAAAAGATTTTGGACTAATTCTATAATGACAAGGACACTAATGGTTCCTAAGGCATTTAGAAGCTGGATGCAGCATGACACAGTTTTTACTCTGCAGAGCCATCTCTATCCATCTGCTGGGCCTCTGTCATTAAATCACTGCTGACAGTTTTTGTGAAAACCCAAACCCACCGTCATCAGGTAGATTTCAACTCATAGCCACTCTTTAGGACAGAGTAGAATTGCCCCATAGGGTTTCCAAAGCTGTAAATCTTTATGGAAGCAGACTACCTCATCTTTCTCTTGCAGAGTGGCTGGTGGGTTCAAACTGCTGACCTTTTGGTTAAGAACAAAATGGTTTAACTACGATGCCACCTTGTTTTTGTGAAATGTTCCCTATAAAAAGTACATTACAGAGATCAAAGAATATGAGACACTAAGTAAAATATTGTTCTTTAGCTAATTCTGATGTGTAAAACCTGAAAAAGGACAGAAAGTCTAAGTTGGCAGAAAAGGAGGGCACTGTAGATGGCACAGAGGTCAGGGAAAACTATGAGAGAGAAAGAAGAAAAAGGCCATCTGACCCTCACTGTCATTTCTATTAGACACAAATAGGGAGGCCTCTCTGCTGGTTGAATAATAAGGAGTGGGAACACAGGCAGGCACAGACAGGTCTTATTCATAAGTAAGTAGCTTGAGGAGTCATCTCATTTCTTTTTCCTTCTAGTCTCTTTTCCTGAACTTTAGTATTTCAAAAGAATACATAATTTTTGCTACTGAAAATATGCTGGCTACATGTCCTCCCAAACTTTCCTGCTATGAGAACATGTAAAAATAATAACAAGACCATTACTAAAACTGAGACCTCTCATGTAAAGCCAGCCTTTCAAAGAACTACATCTTAAGAGAAACAGTCAACATCTGTTCACTGGCAAAAGGAGACAAAGAAATTTGTTGATCTTTTTTTTTCCCCCCATTCAACAATTTACATACATTTTGTTTCATGACATTAGTTGCAGTCCCCTCAATGTAACAGCACTCTTTCCACTGCCTTCCTGATTCCTGTTCCCATCTTTCCTGCCCCTTCCTGCCTTCTACACTTTGTTTTTTGACAAATGTTGCCCATTTGGTTTTGTATAGCTGATTGTTCTGAGAAGCATATGCCTCATGGGTTTTACTGTTCATTTTGTAGACCTGTTTATCTCCAGGAACAAGTTCAGTTCCAGGCCTGAAGGGTATGTAAGTGTCATACAATCAGGGTTTCCACCAGTCTCTATCAGACCAGTAAGCGTGGTCTTTTTTAAATTTTTAATTTTGTTCTACATCTTTCTCACACTCTGTCTAGGACTTTTTTTGTGATCCCGATCAGAATGGTCAGTTGTGGTAGTCAGGTACCATCTAGTTTGTCTAGTCTCAGGGTAGTGGTCCACTAGTCCTTTAAACTGTTTCTGAGTCTTTGATTTTCTTCACTCTTCTTTGCTCTGCATGGGAGGAGAACAATAGTTGTATCTTAGATGGTTGCTTGCAAGCTTTAAAGACCTTAGTTGCTACTCACCAAAGTAGGATATAGAACGTTGTCTTTATGAACTATGTTATGCAACTGACCTAGATCCCCTGAGACTATGGTCCTAAGCCCTCAAGCCCAGTAACTCACCCTTTGAGACATTTGGTTATGGCTTACAAGTTTACCTAACTTTGCTCCCTGTATGCTTCATATACCTGGATATATTTACAGCACATACAAATATGTATATAGAAATATTCTCATGAACCCTCATCACGGGTGTACTCCCACATGTACACCCACACCTGTTCAGTTTACATATCTACCTATGTACCCACTTGTAAAATAGCTTGTTATTACTAAAAGGCAGGTTGTGTATGTAATGTATTTACTGTTTTGGCCTTTCACTCTTGCGTATCTTCTGGTGTTTTCCTTTGCCTCTGCCATGTTGTGCTGACCACTCCCTTACTGTATATTGCCTTTCCCTCCACCCAAATTAATATGTGTCTACTGGCTGGCGGTTCAAACCCACCAGCCACTCCTCGGAAGGAAGACTGGGCAATTTACTCCTGTAGAGATATCGCCTCAGAAACCCAAGGAGGGGTCACTGTAAGTTGGAACCGACTCGACAGCGGTGAGTTTGGTTTTTTTTTTTTGACTGTTAGTGATTTTCTGAAATTTGTTGATCATGATGTGGGTTCTAGATAGGAAAAAATTCTCCCCTAAGAACTCATATTGTCAGACCTATCTTCAAATTATGGATTTTGGGGTTTATTTTAACTATCTGTGTGGCGTGGGAACTCAAAGCCAGGAAATTAACTTAAAATTCTGCTGAGCTGAAAAAATACCCTCGATTACCTGGCAGATCTCTGGAAGGATGCAATTTCACAGCAGATTTTATAGTACTGTCCCAGGTAAAGCCTAGCTGAATATGATTACATGATCCAAAATTATAAAACAAATAAGGAAATATACCATTTCAAGTATGATTCAGCAGAAACAGTAAGTAACAGAATTATTTCCATCAAGGAACCTATCTATATTGAAATGATTAAATAGATCATATAAAATAAGTCTGTTTAAATGTTTAAACACCAAAGCAAAAGATGACGAAATTGAAGATTTTTACCAACTTCTGCAGTCTGAAATTGACCAAATATGAAATCAAGATGTATTGATAATTACTGGTGATTGGAATGTAAAAGCTGGAAACAAAGAAGCAATGTAGTTGGAAGATAAGGCCTTGGTGACAGAAATGACACTACAGACCACAGGATAGAATTTTGCAAAACCAATGATTTGTTCATTGCAAATACTTTCTTTCAACAATATAAATGGTGA
>NW_006921681.1:8167184-8170054 GCF_000298275.1 Orycteropus afer afer
TGAACTTGCTCTTGAATGGGGAATAGCTAAAGCAAAAGGAAGAAATGACAAGATAAAAGAGATGAACAGAAGATTTCAAAGGGCAGCTAGAGAAGACAAAGTATTATGATGAAATGTGCAAATACCTCGAATTAGAAAGACAAATGAGAAGAACATGCTTGGCATTTCTCAAGCTGAAAGAACTGAAGAAAAAATTCAAGCCTCAAATTGTAATACTGAAAGACTTTATGGGCAAGATATTGAATAACACAGGAAACCTTAAAAGAAGATAGAAGGAATACAGAGTCACTGTACAAAAAAAAAAAAAAAAAAAGTCAATGTTCAACCATTTCAGAGAGTATCATATGATTAAGCACCAACGGCACTGAAGGAAGAAGTCCAAGCTGCACTGAAGGAACTGGCGAAAAACAAGCCTCCAGGAATTGACAGACTACCCACTGAGTTGCTTCAACAAACAGACGTAGCACTGTAGGGACTCATTTATGCCAAGAAATATGGAAGACGGCTGCCTGGCCAATTGACTGGAAGAGATCCAAAGAAAGGTGATTCAACAGAATGTGGAAATTATTGAAAAGTATCATTAATATCACACACAAGTAAAATTTTGCTGAAGATAATTAAAAAATGGTTGTAGCAGCATATTGACAGAGAACTTCCAGAAATGCAAGCTGGATTCAGAAGAGGATAGGGGATAAGGGATATCATTGCTGCTATCAGCTAAGATATTGATCTTAGCTGAAAGCAAAAAAATACCAGAAATATGTTTACCTATGTTTTATTGACTATGCAAAGGCATTCTACTGTGTGGATCATAATAAATTATGGATGACATTGAGAAGAATGGGAATTCTAGAACACTTAATTGTGCTTATGAGGAACCTGTACACAGACCAAGAGGCTATTATTTGAACAGAACAAGGGAATACTGCATGGTTTAAATCAGGAGCAGTATACATCAGGGTTGTCTCCTTTCACCACACTTAATCAATCTGTATGCTGAGCAAACAATCCAAGAAGCTGGACTATATGAAGAAGAACACAGCATCAAGATTGGAGGAAGACTCCAACCTACAATATGCAGATGACACAACCTTGCTTGCTGAAAGTGAAGATGACTTGAACCACTTGAGATCAAAGATTATAGTCTTCAGTATGGATTATACCTCAACATAAACAAAAAACAAAAATCCTCACAACTAGACAAATTCTTCTATAGAGAAGCAGACAAATAAGCAACATCATAATAAATGGAGAAAAGATTGAAGTTGTCAAAGATTTCATTTTACTTGAATCCATAAACAACACCTATGGAAGCAGCAGTCACGATATCAATGTCCTATTACACTGGGCAACTCTGCTGCAAAAGACTGCTTTAAAGTGTTAACAATCAAAGATGTCACTTTGAAGACTAAGGTATGCCTAATCCAAGCCATGGTAGTTTCAATCACTTCATATGCATGTGAAAGCTGGACAATTGTTCTGGTTACCTAGTGCAGCTCTAACAAGAAATATACCACAAATGGGATGGCCTTAACAAACAGGAGTTTATTGTTACAATTTGGAGGCTTTAAGTACAAGTTCAAAGTGCCAGGCTCTTGGGGCTGGGTGAAAGCCCCTCAACCTTGGGGTCCAGCTCTGCCTCCTGCTCCCAGCCCCACTGGAGCCAGAGGCATTTCTTCACTTTGACAGCCATAGGCTGCTGAGGCTGAGAAGCCCCAAGGTTGACAAGTAAAAAGGCACAGTCCCGATGTCACCAAACCACACGGCAGGCCATTAACTCAAGTCCATTTTAAGTTCCAAGGTCAGCAGAGCATAGCAGGCTGCTGAGCAACAACACGGCTACATGCAAGGTCTAAGAGTGCCTTTCCCATAGCTTCTCCTCATATACAGGAAGCAGACCACATCCCAAAGGCAGCTACTCAGCTGCTTGTGGTAGATTCCACCATGGAGCTGACTGCCAGTATCATCATGGGGAGAAAATACCACCAGCTGCCCAACTACTCAACCACGCCCAGTCAAGTTGACACACAAACGTAACTACCACAACAATGAACAAGAAAGACCAAAGAATTGATACTTTTGAATTATGGTGTTGGCAAAGAATACTGAAAATACCATGGACTTCCAGAAGAATGAACACATCTGTCCTGGAATAAGTGCAGCTGGAATGCCCTTAGAAGCACCTACTTTGGTCATGTTGTCAGAAAGGACCATTCCCTGGAGAAAAATATCATTCTTGGTAAAGTGGAAGGACAGAGGAAAAAGGAGAAGACCCTCAGAGAGATGGACTGACACAGCGGCTGCAACATGGGCTCAAGCACAGCAAGGATTATGAGGATGGCACAGGACCAGGCAGTGTCCTATTCTATTGTACATCAGGTCCTTATGAGACTGAATCAACTCAATGGCATCTAACAAAAACAACAAATGCTTAATGAAATAAAACTGGGTAAGGAATAAGATGTCACCAAAAAAATAAAGGCATACAGAAAATAATGTATATTGCCAAGGATGTGGGGAAACTGGAATTCTCAACCATTGCTGATGGGAATGCAAAATGGTACAGCCATTGTGGAAAACAGTGTGGTGGTTCCTCAAAAACTAAAAATAGAACTACCATATGAGCCAGTAATTCCTATCCTAGGTATATACCCAAAGGACTGCGGTATAGTAAATTACTTAGTGTGGCTTTTCTACCCATAAGTCTTTGTAAACTCCAAGATGGGAATTGCTATTAGCAATTGAGGAGATCCTGATTGCTAAAGTCGCCCACCTGGGTTATTTCTGTTGGGTGTGGCACAATACAATGTTCTGGGAGGTGCCCACTCTCTCTCAGGTGCTTAGAGTTCTGATGCTATGATTGGCTAGTT
>NW_006921681.1:8171124-8175701 GCF_000298275.1 Orycteropus afer afer
CAAACCCACCAGCCACTCCTCAGAAGGAAGATTGGGCAATCTACTTCCATAGTGATACCACCTCAGAAACCCAAGGAGGGGTCACTATGAGTCAGATCCAATCCAACAGCAGTGAGTGAGAAAGAAATGTGAGAGATACACTTACAACAGTGACAAGGAAAAAAAAAAAAAAGAAAGAAAGAGTGGCTAATGAAGCTGCTTATGTATAAACACCTCATGGATTTGGGTCCTTGGTTTGGAGGATTAAGGTCATGGTTTCATGGGACATCCCAGTTCACTGGCCTAATAACATGTTTAGGGCTTTTGTTCTACTTCCTAGTTCACTAAGTAGTGCCTGGGGTCTTAAAAGCTTGCAAACAGCCATCTAAGGCACAGCAATTAGTCTCTATTCACCTGGAGTAGCAAAAGCAGGAGGAGAGTTAGGAAAAAAAGGAGGATATGGGATACGTGACTAATTGCTTCTATGAACAAATGCCTCCTCTGTCATGAGATCAGAACTAGATGGTGCCCTCCTACCACTACTGAACATTTTGATCAAAAATTCCATAGAAGAATCCTGATTAACAGGAGGAAAATGTAGAACAGAATGTCAAATTCTCATGGACTCTAGACTTTGTGGAGCCATGGGGAGGGTGAATGAATCCCAAAAACTCTTGCCCTGAGATAATCTTTAAACCTTAAACAAAAACATTCCCTGAAGTCTTCCTAAAATCAAATAACAGTTTTAGCATAACTAGCAAAAAAAAGTTGCACTGAACATTACACTTTTTTTTAAGAACTATCTATATAGGATCGAACTGCAAACAGAAACTGGAAAGCTTAGATAGGAACCATAGAAGGCCGTGAGTTTATGTTAATGAGGGAGGAACAACTCAGAAAAGGAGGGTAAGAATGACTGGACTACTTGAAGACTATAGTCAGTGTCACTAAATGGTACATGAAGAAACTACTGAATTGGTATATGTTTTGCTATGTAGCGTAGGGCCTAAGGCACTTGACTGCTAACCAGAAGGCTGGCGGTTCAAACACACCAGCCACTCCTCGGAAGAAAGGTTGGGCAATCTACTTCCGTAGTGATACTACCTCGGAAACCCAAGGAGGGGTCACTATGAGTTGGGTCTGACTCGATGGCACATAACAACAACAACAACATATTCTCCATGATGATAATTAATTAATTATGTATTAATTAATGATATGTGTGTGTGTGTATATTATTGTTCCCCACCACTAGTAGCAAAGTTCAACAAGACAGGAAATAACAAATGCTGGCGAGGATGTGGAGTGACTGGGACTCTCATACACTGCTGGTGGGACTGTCAAATGATACAACCACAGTGGAAAGCAGTATGGCAAGCCCTTGAAAAGTTGGAATTAGATACACCATTTGACCCAGCAATTCCATTACTAGGTATATATCCTAAGGAAGTGAGAGCCAGGACAAGAACAGATATATGTACACCCATGTTCATCGCAGCACTATTTACAACAGCCAAAAGATGGAAACAACCCAGGTACGATAGGAAACAACAAAACAACAGCAAAAAGATGGAAACAAACTATGGTACATACACACAATGGGATACTATGCAACCCTAAAGAGTAATGCAGAATCTGCAAAACACCACATAACATGGATAAACTTGAAGGACATTAGGCTGAGTGAAATAAGTCAATCACAGAAGGACAAATATTGTATTAGTCTGCTATCGTAAAAAGTCAAGGAAAGGTTTATATATGTAAGGAAACTTTCTTTGTTGGTTATTAAGGGGAGGAGGAGAGGGGAAGGGAGAGAACACTGCTAGATAGGTTGAGACAAGTATTGATTTGGGTGAAGGGAAGGGCAATGCACCAAATGTGAGTGTTCAACACAGTGGCATTAAGGAAGAAGAAGACATAGAGAGGTGCATGGGAAGTACAGACAACAAAGATGAACTCTTCTGCACATACAGTACTGTGTCATTAGTAATGACAAACATTGACCTAGGGTGGACAGATGGGTGGATAGGCTGAATGAGCAGGTATGTCTAGAAAAGGGGAAGTGTGGCCATGACCATGTATAGGGTTGGCAGGTGATCTATCTATAAGCATATTTGTATGCTCTGTAAGAATGTCCAGGTATACAGTAGAGCTGACAAGGGACAAGGCTGTAGTCACTTCTTGACCACAGCCAGCTACCTGGAGGGAGTGAATAGTTGGATCTGTGGGCTCAGGACAATGGTCCCAGGGGACATCAAGCTCAATTAGCACAACATACTACACAAAAACATTGTTCCACATCCTACTTTGGTAAGTAGTGACTCAGATCTTAAAAACTTGCAAGCTGCCATCTAGATGCAACAATGGGTCTCTCCTTGTCCAGAGCAAAGACGAATGAAGAAAACCAAAGACACATGGAAACAATTAGTCCAAGGAACTGGTACACTATGAGATCCTCAGCCTATATGACTATGAGACCAGAAGAACTAGATGGTGCCCAGCTACCACTGTCAACCACTCAGAGGGGGATCTATGTAGGAGATCCTATATAGAGTGGGAGAACAATGTGGAACAAAACTCAAAATCATTAAAAAAAAAAAAGGTACAGGTTTGTTGGTCTGAGACAGCCTGGTGAAATCCCTGAAACTATGGCCCCTAACTGTCTTTCAGGTCTGGAATTGAACCCACTCTTGTGGCTTCCAGCCAAACAAAAGACAGGCATATGAGCTAAACATTTACATTAGACAGATACACTCCTTTGAGAGATAAATCATGGGAGAACAGAAGGGCAGTGTATGCACAGGGAGCCAGCTCAGAGAGGCAGGAGTGCATGGGAGGGAAGGGCACAGGGAAGAGGTAACTATGGGGAGAAAGTGGGAAGAGAGCTGTTACACTATGGGAAATTACAGTCAATGTCATGAGACAAAATGTATATGAACTGCTGCACGGAAAATGAATTTGCTCTGTAAACTTTCACCCAAATCACAATTAAAAGAAAGAGAGAGAGAGAGAGAGAGATTATTGTTAACTTTGTAGATGTGGTCATTAGTTTCTGGTTATACTGAAAAAAAAAAAAAAAAAAAGTATATATTAGTGAAATAATACCTGGAAGTTGCTTAAAAATATTCAACTAAAAAAGTAAAGGGAGGGACTAAGAGATAAAATCAAACTGATAAAACACTAATAATGAATGATGGCTACATGAGAATTTAAGCTCTGGTGGCTCAGTGCCTAAGGGATTTGATCGCTAACCAGATGGTTGGTGGTCCAAACATGCCAGCTGCTCCATGGAAGGAAGATGGGGCAATCTACTTCTGTAAAGATTTACTGACTCAGAAACCCAACGGGGGTCACTATGAGTCAGAATCGACTCAATGATAATGAGTTTGTTTTTTTTCAATGTGTGAATTTAATATAATGGGTTGTCTACTTTTGTTTATGTTTTGGTACTCTAGTGCTGCTCTAACAGGAAATACAACAAATGGGTGGCTTTAACAAACAGGGATTTATTCTCTTAGAGTATAGGAGGCTAGAAGTCTGAGTTCAAAGTGCCAGCTCTAGGGGTTGGGTGAAGGTCCCTCGATCTTGGGCTTCAGCTCTGCCTCTTGCTCCCAGCCCACTGAAATTGGAGGCTTCTTTTAACTCAGGCAGCTGCTGGCTGCTGAGGCTGACAAACCCAAAGTTGATAAGTAAAATGGCACAGTCCCAAAATTATCAAGCAACAAAGCAGGCCACTAATTCAAGTCCCTTAACAGTTCCAAGATTGGCAGACAACATGGCAGGCCACTGAGATGACTCAGCCAAATACAGGATCCAGATGTGCCAAAAGCTCAAGACCTTTCTCACAACATCTTATATACTGGAAGCAGACCACATCCCTAAGGCAACTACTCAGATGCCCACAGTAGATTCCACCATGGAGATGATGACCAGTCTCATCATGGGGAATACTACATCTAGCTGCCCAGCCACTCAAAACCAGGCACAGCCAAGATGACACATAGCCTTAACTACCACAGTTTATAATTAAAATATTCTGCTATAAGAGGTTTTAAAAATTAAGGGGGGAGGCAATGAGTAGAAAATAAAAAATAAAAGCTTAATCAAATTCCAAAATTGACAGGAAAGAATGAAAAATAAACAGACAAAGCAGAACAAAAATAAAGCACTAAGAAGTTGTTATTACTGAAAATAAGAAAACCAAGTTGGTGCCCACTCAGAGACCCTATTTATAAGAGAACACAAACAGTCCGGTCCTGCACCATCCTCTTAATTGTTGCTATGTTGGAGCCCATTTGTTGCAGCCATGTGTCAATCCACCTTGTTGAGGGTCTTCCTCTTTTTTGCTGACTCTGTTTTTTCCAAGCATCATGTCCTTCTCCAGGGCCTGATCCTTTCCAATAACATGTCCAAAGTTTATGAGACAAGTCTTGCTATCCTCACTTTTAAGGAACATTGTGGCTATACTTTTTCCAAGACAGATTTGATTGTTCTTCTGGTAGTTCATGGTATACTCAACATTCTTCACCAACACCATAATTCAAATATGTCAATTATTCTTCAGTCTACTTTATTTATTGTCCAGCTTTCACATACAT